>NC_064598.1:54194148-54501268 GCF_943734845.2 Anopheles funestus
CACATTCACACATCAGTAGAAAGAAAAGTTCGGTGAGTTTGCTCATTGAATCATCTTCATCGCATCGTCGGCAACAGAGTGTTCTGTTTATAGTGCTGGCGTATTTAACTGTACTTCTAAGCATTCTTTTCTTATCAAACTAATTAGAACGATTCGGTTCTCTCCAATGCAACATTACCCATTTGAATTTGATTGCTCCATGAAAATCCTCGATCATTTATTATCCATTCGTAACCATCCAAACGACTCCATCGATGAAGCTATTCTAAGCTATTCCCCTTCCAGTGAATTTCACCAACTTCCAATATCACCGTCTAAAGATGAAAATTTTATTTCATCGTACTTAATTTTCTTACATCAAAAGTGGAAGCTTCACAACAATCCACAACTCCCCCCCGCTCCCAACTTCCGACCAAATTGCGCAGATACTTTTTAAGGATGTTCTAAAATTTTATGTCCTCCTTTTGCGTTTGGCCACAAAAATCAAACCAAGATTTGATCAGAAAGTAATTCACCGAACCCACGCCTTCACAGCGCTGCGGTACGCAAAAAGGGAGACCGGGCCGAAAGACGAAAGACGAAGCCCGTTAACTTTCACAAACAATTTCCTTCTGCCTAATTGAAACTTAAGCACTTCTCCTTCTCTTGCGGCACAACTTTCCCCTGCTGCGTGTGGCGACCGATAGCTTTCAAGCCCAGTGGGAGGACACGCAGAATTTAACTCGCTCCCCGTAAAAAATCGCAACAATGCTGCGGCGAGTGGCGGCCGCCGATGGGAAATAAATTCGCGCAACTTTACCCCTCCGGCAAAAGGAACCTGCTGCCGCGAGCCCTTTTCCTATGCCGTGAAAGTGGAAGGTAGGAAATTAAATAAATTTGTAATAAATAACACATTTCTACCAGCTTCCTCACATACCTTGGCCGAATATCCAGGATTTGCTGCTCAAGGGTTGCGATTGATAGTCCAGGTTTATTTGTGGTTGTTTTTTTTTCACTTACCATCTCCGCAACCATCTCCGGCGGAAATGTTCTTTTTTCCGAAAGAATTTATTTATCTAAATTGCCCACCAAACATGGCCAGCAAATTGTTACAAAAGTTGCGCGCTACCGCTGATCCTGGATGCAATGATCGAGCATCGCCAACAATTCCGCAACAGACGAACATTCACCGAACTTTTCAGCACTGTGCGTGCTTTAGCCGTGAAAGTTTCATTTCTCACAGGTTGAAACGTTCGGTTTTTTGTGCAGAGTTTTCGCCGCACGGCACGCAACGAACTGTTCGATTTTTATTGTGGAACTCTTTTTTTTTCTTCTGCCGTAGTTTCGTTTCGATCTCGTTTTGCCAAAAGTTCTTCCAAAGTGTCAATTCTTCCAGCCACTGACATCAATAGGACAGGAGGGAGAGAAAGAAAAAACACCCCATATACCCACACAATTCAAACCCAATTCATAAATCAAACCACGGTTCAAAACCACAGCATTTGCACGAGCAGAGCAAGCAAAGAGTTATATGCCAATACACTTTATTGCGTTTGAGTTAGGAATTTGCTGATGCCGATGCTGCCCGGCAAAGTAGCGGAAGTAGCGTTTAGTTTATTCGACGATGTGTCGCAAGCGCACGCGAGAGGGACGAAAACTTTTTGCCCCAAAAAGATCAGACAACGCGACAACGCACAAACAGTGAGAAGAAATACAGAAAAAGGTAAACCATTGCAGACTAAGAAAATCTGTACTGAAAGAAAACGCGAGAAAGCTGAAAAGTTTATTACAAAACTTTTTCAATATAACCTTACGGCGGGGATGGCGGAAGATTTCGACATTTCGAGACGATTTCCATCAACTCTGATGTACGATCTGATGGATGGCGGATGGTGTCACCCATAAACATTTACCATCCTTTCCGCATGTCCATTCCACTGTGCAATCGAATCCTGTGTTCGGCACGTTAAACATGGCTTATTGCTAGATATATCCATCCACATTGAAGGGAGCTTATGGGTCGTTTACCATCCACCACATGCAACTTTACTAGTGTTATCGGTTATTGATGGTGTGCATTTTTGCAATAGATCAAACAATCATTAGCCGGTAATCCACCTCCATTATCGCACTTACGGCGATATCATTGTGTTAGATGCGATAGTTCCGTAACGCAAGATCTCAATGCACACGCTGCACTTGTGCAACGATGAATAGCTTTTTAAGAAACATATTCATTCGTCCCTTTATTCAATTAAGTCGTTCCCCGTTAAGTTAAACATCCCGACATGTGAATAAATTGTACCCTCTAATTAAAACGTTATCTTACAGAATGAATAAATTAGCAGCAAACGATCTAATGAACCACAAACGTCAGCAAAATGCATCTGTTGAAAGTTATTTTCTCACAAAGAAAAGCATACACCAACTGACGGCTTTCCTGGATGGCGTTAGTTGTAAATAGGTGGGGAGATTAATTATTAAACATTCGCCCTCTCAACCGATCAACAAGTATCGATGAATTTGAATGACATTTTTAATTATGCAGTTTGGCAGCAATTCAACACGGCAGCACAGAAACTGTCATTTAATTAGTATTTACGAATAATTGTTCGTTTGCTGCTTTGAGGATTGATTGAGGCTTTTGAACAAAAGAACTATACTTCAAAGGAATTCTCCCTTGATAGTTGTTGACAGTGATTGGAAATTTAATCGTGTTTCTTATTGATTGTATTTTATCTGCACCGTTTGAGATTCTACCGTCATCATCGGGATTCTTTATGTCACGTTATGTCTTTGGGATTCTCTAACATCATCAAAACGTGGCGTCCATGGACAACAACTCGTCCCAGTATAGCATATACTGGATAGAGAGGGGAGGAATGCGTTGGTGAGATAGCTTAAAAGTTTTATTGGAAATAATTAAAACATAATCATTCGTGGAATGGATTCATTGCGTGCGTACAACATTGGTCTAAAATTTCGAAACTACAGTGCCCAAACTTTCACATAATCTACCAGCAACGAAGCCGATTTGCCACCATCCTTATCGAGGTTCCACGTCGGTAGCCATTGATCGCGTCCATTCCAAAAGTCCGTTGCCGCCTGGGGTGAGTTGTTCTTCCACGGTTTGCCACCGGGGTTGGTGGCAGCATCGGGGAAAAATGCTACCCCACCGACCGCCAGATTGATGATGAAATGAAACTCCTGATCGAACGGTGCCATACGCGTGCCGTGACGCCACGGATTCTCCAGATTATGCTTGCCAAAGTCACCGCGCGTCCAGAAATCACCCTCGATCGTAACCAGTTCTTCACCATTGACGCTTACCGTGATGTTATCAGGCGTCCACACGAAACCGAACGTGCTGAAGTTTTTGTTAAACTCTTGCTCCGGCATCGCATTCTTGGTCAGCGTAGCCGTCGGATACCCATTGTACGAAGGATTCGGTCCAAAGTGTAACGTCTGGCCGACCTGGCGCGTACCGATCTGTACACCATCTAGGTACAGGTTTTCGTTGCCGCGCGATTCCATCAGATCCATCTCGCCCGAAGCTGGCCAGGTGCCGTAGACATTGCGCTTCGGCAGCAACCAAATGGCCGGCCACAGCCAATCGCCCGTCGGTAGCTTTGCGCGCACCTCCGCCCGACCATACTTGAAGTTAAACGAACTGATCGTACGAATGCGGGCACTCTTGACCGGATTCACTATATGCTGCCGATTACCAACCCGGACACAACCATAAAATGCATTGTTTGTGCAACTGCAAACAGTATGAAGCGGAAGAGAAATCATTCATCAGTAGATTTTACATTACAAAATGTACGACCTGATAATCACTCATGCCACAGCGGTTATTAGTACCGTTATCAGTAGAAGGTTATCGCTGCCGAAAAAATACTTACTGGTCCGTGGGATAACTGCCCTCAAGGCTCAGGGTGCCGGATGTCATGAAATCTAGCCCAAACTGGTCAGCGGTCAAAGTTGGTCGAATGTTAAGCGCTCCATCCTCAACGAATGAGTTCGACCGATTGTTGGTGTACCACTGGAACTCCCAGTTCTGTGTATGTTTGCAACATGTTAATTACTATCACAGCGACTCATTCTTTAAATCTGCTTCAATGTAACACTTACACCTCCACCAGCCAACGTATTCTCATGTTCCCATTTTTCAAAGTCGAAAAAATCAAAATTATCCTCAAATATCAGCTCCCCGCTGCAGAAAGTGCGGCCACGATCGATCAAACTTCCACTGGCCGTCGTTACCGAACGCACACAATCGCCTGACGCAGCATCAGTTACTTCGTCGGTCCAAACACCGGTTGCCAATAGCAACGAGCCGATCAACACACGTAGCGAAACGATCTGCATTATGCAAAGCTTTATTCGCTTGATCACACACATACACCGTCGTGTTGTACACGATTCACCGCTTGGCTGTTGTTGCAATTTAAGCGCGATCCACCCCTTACACCAAACCCGGCGAGAACTGCAGCGAGACTGAGTTCTTGGACGGTGGTAGAATTAAGTTTTATAACAACAAGCAACCGAATCTGGCCGCAGATCCTCTACCCAGCCGTCGTCAAACTGGTTGTTTGGTCTGTGCTCGCCATATGCGTAAAGCACGTGAGGTGCTTCAACAGTTGAGCGATTTGAAGCAGTAGTAAAATTCATGCTGATTAGTATTAGGTTGTCCAAAATGTGACGCTGTTAAATAGCAAAACAAAATTCTTTCCTTTCTATCGTTTCAGCTGAACTGCTACTCATAGTCAAACATGTGCCTACTAAAATTTCAGGAGTATTAAAACCTAATTCAACAAATCTATTTTACATTTTCAAGTAATTAAATAAAACATTGGATTGTGTATATTTATGCTTCCTAGGTTTATAGACAGATATTGAGGTATGCGATTGTCTTGTTTCCTAATTAATTTCTCTCTAGATCGGCTAGATCTTAAGTTGGACTAATAAACCATTAATATAGAGCAGATGCAAGAACAAATAACACATTAAACCATAAAATTACAAAAAAAACCCAGGAAAAATTACTTAACAAGAAAATATTAATTCGTGGCATACTAGTATAATAACAATAGATCATACTAAATTCCATGTTGTAAGTATATTTCCTATAATATACAAACCTGTATTGAAGTAGACCAATGAAGCGAAAAAAAACATATTTGACAATCGTGTTGAGCATGATTAAGCTAAGGCAACATAGCGATATGAAAAGCACATGTTAATGGTTTTGAAGATCATTAAAACTTAATACAAAAACCAATTAATGTTCCTGAACACTGTTTTCAGGAGGAATTACATGTATCAAATTGGATTTTTTTATTGTTTCGTTTCATGACAATGAATCAAAAATAGACCAAAAACTTCACTCCTGAATGAAAACGATCTTCATCTGAGTGGAAGGCTTAGAATTTACCTGTAATATATCATATCACAAAAGAATAAAACCCTTGAATTAATCGAACTTTGAACCGTTCTCTCACTGAATGCATTATACTGGCTAAACTCGGAATCTTCAAAACTATGTCTTCGCCGGTAAAAAAGTGCGAAAGATGTTATTGCTAAAATTGAGGCCTATTTTTAAGTGAAAAATTATACTCTCTACAAGAATTAAATTAGAATGGTATAGGGAAATTGAAATTAATATATGGCTCATAATGGATTAAAGCCCATTTTAAAGACAAAAAGTAGTGTACTTTCACTTCCAATAATAAAAACTTTGATATCAAAATATAACAACACTTTCCGGTCAACCCCATGGAGGCAGCAGTGGGATTCACCGATCAGTATCATTGACTTGCCGCTGCACGACTCCATTTGAATTATTTCATGTTCTGTGCCGTCTCCCAACCGTCTCACATCACCCATACGATTAGCATGACATCAGTTGTTGGTTTGTCTCTTTCTCTCTCTCTCTCTCTCTCTCTCTCTCTTTTTTCCCCCGATTATACTCCCCTTGCATCCATTCTAAAGTCGATGACCGGCTTTACAAACGATTTAACCATATCAATAGCATTAGCCGGTATGGACAAGTTTCAAATTTTATTAAGCAACCAAATACGACACGCTGCATTCGACTCATTGCTGTGTGATTATGATCAATGGAAAACACAGAACCAAATTACCTAAATACGGAATTCCCCGCGGGAAATAACATTCAAACGTGCATTGCACATTGTATGTTTTCAGCGTGCTCCATCAGCGAAAAACTCTTCGTCGCAGATCTCAAAACTGGTTTCATGGTTTCTTCTATTTTACTCGAAAGCAGTTGTTACAAAAATTGTACACTCAAACCTGTCCGAATCCAGTTTCTGTTCACGTTTTATCAGTTTTTTTTGCACGCTTGTCGTGACAATGCAGCGACTGATGGGCGCGATACAATACTCATTCATTATTGGTTCAGCTTAATTAGATGAACAGTACTCACGAACAAATTAGCACATTGTTTAACCAAACTGTTAATTAGCAGCATATTAAAACAGCTCAAGATCAACTAGAACCGCTAGTACAGCAACAGTACAGCCTTTTATTAACAACGCTCTACCAAACTACAGTTTTATTTTTGCATGTACCTATCAGCCACACATCTTCTCATTTGCATCACTTTCATTCCACTGTTTCGATGCATTTTCTTCTTTCATCTCCTACTGCTCTATTCCGTGTTATAGAGCCCAAACACGCACGTAATCCACCTGCATCGATGCATCCTTCGAATCGCTATCGTCCAGCTTCCACGATGGCAGCCAATCATTCTTACCGTTCCAGAAGTCAGTCATCGCGTTCGGTGATCCGTTTTGCCACGGTTTGCGTGTCGGATTAATATCGTCATCGGAAAAGTACTCCGATCCGCCAACCGCTAGCGATATCTTGAAGTAAAACTCCTGGTCGAACGGTGCCATGATGCTACCGTACCGCCATGGATTATCAATGCCGGGTGCGCTTATATTGAAGTTACCCTTCTGCCAAAACCCTGTGCCGACCTTCACCGTACCCGTCTCGATGTCGTTAATGCTGAATGTTATGTGGTCCGGTGTCCATTCCATCTGGTACCGATTGAACCCGGTATGGTAACCCTTGCCAGATTCCGAGTTGCGTGTAAAGGATGTGCCCGGAGCACCGTACCCGGAACCGTACGCAACGTTCGGACCAAACTTCAGCGTGGACGTGACCTGCTCGATGCCGACATTAATGCCATTCTTAATCAGATCCCGATTACCTTTCGATTCCAGCAGATCGATCTCTCCGGATGCAGGCCATCGACCGTAAGCGTTCACCTTCGGTAGAAACCAAATCGCTGGCCAGAGCCAATCCCCTGCCGGTAGTTTGGCGCTTACCTCCACCTTGCCGTACTTAAATGCAAACGAGTCGACCGTCCGAATGCTGGCGCTCTTTACCGGATTCAGTACATGTCCGTGTGACCCACTCCGTTCGCACCCATCCGGCGAATGTTTGGTGCATCTGCGTTACGAAACGACAAATTAATAAACGGTTCTTGTACAATGTCATCCGCCTCCGTCCTTACTGTTCTGCCGGTGATGCACCGTGGATGTTCAGGACACCCGAGCGTAGAAAAGGCTCCCCAAACTCGTCCACCGTCAGTGTTGGTCGGATGAAGAGGTTACCCTCTCGGACGAACGAATTCGTGCGATTGTTGGTAAACCATTGGAACTCCCAATCCTAGAAGAAGGAGGACACATTACAGTGTTGTCTAATCGCGGCGTTACTACCACGAAATAGCGCTGTCCCTTACGGTGTTGCCGGCGAGTGTGTTTTCGTGTTGCCAAGTATCCAAATCGAACCCATCGAACGTATCCTCGAATATGAGATCACCGGGACAGAACGGACCTGCGTACGGGAAAAGGGTATTGTAATATCCGCCTTCATGTGGGCGACTGCAACTAGGTAACCTACCAGACGGGGCCTTCAATCCACTGGCCGATGTGAGCGACTTTTCCTGACATTTGGAACTGGAGCTTGCTTTACCGCCGAGAACGGTCCCGACCATTACAAACCCAATCAGAAACAGGTGCATCTTCCGTGTGGCCGAGCTCATCACAAATGCAGTAAGTAATATTCAAGTTTCACGAGAAATTCACCTACAACCTCCGAGTGAACTGTCCTCATGAGCCCGACCCACGCTAGACTTTTATACTAAACTTATCGGAACTGGAACTGTGAATCTGCGCCACATCACTGCGTGGGAACTGACGGCATCAGTTAGATTTACAGCATAATTATGCTCGTCGGGCATTGATTTACCACCGGACCGCGCACAACATCGATCATTCCGGGGAAGGTCACACGCTCGCACCTGCTGGTGACGAGACGATGAAAGACTTCGGAAGTAACGTACCTCGACGTGTGAAAGTTGGAGCATCCAGCATCAAGTAGCGACAATGCCCAGCACGCCGTCTATATGTCTGTAACGAGATTACTATCGAAAGTGTCATGTTGGACACGGCGCATTGATGATGAGCAGCCGGTGTCATGAGTGCATCATTCGTACGATTGTCCGATGCACACCGTTTTACCATCGAACTGGAACGGATCGGCCGGGTGGACGGAGGGATGATTCGCGATAAGAATCAGAAAATGAAGTGAAACCAAAAGCTTTCGTCAGATGTGGCATCAGTTTAATGACATTGTGCAACACTAGGGGCGGCACGCGGTAAATGCAGTTTGAGGCAACAGACAAACGATCTGATAAACGACTTTACGCACCAGTATTGTAGGGTTTTGTTGGGGAACATGTTATTATTTTAAGGTTTCTATTTTATACTTCTAGTCGATGTAGATATTTCCATGGAAATAAATTCTAAGTTCCTCTATTTCGGACGGTGTAACTTCGATGAAAGCCATATTCATATGTACAACGCAACACTCAATAGTCTTAAGGTAGTTAACTAAAATGATAAACATAAGTATGAAAATAAGTATTTCTTGTAAAGCACTTCTTTTATTGTGAAAATCAGTTGTTTTCTTTACCTCGTCAAATAGTTCAAGAATGTATCCATACGTTCTAACCTTGTTTATTTCTAAAAGTTATTCATTTCTGTGAATAAAATATAAAAATTTGAATAATTTCACAGAAATAGAAAAAATAAAAGGACTTTAAAATCATTTTGATACTTTACTTAGTTGGTGGAGGAATAGGCAACGGTAAAAAGTACCTGCAAACTATCAATCAATTCAATTATTCTATCATCGTACAGAAATTGTTCACCATCCGGATGTTTGTACCAATAGGTGACGATTTAATATTTAAAAAAACTTGCACACACTCACGCACACATATAGAAACGTTTAACCACTTCCACAAACATTGGTACGGCAAAGTAAAAAAAAAAAGAAAAAGCTTTTCGCTCGCACCAAATCTAAAACTCCCCCCGGGAGGATTATCCGGTAAAATGAAATCAACGTGAATTATTCCGTTCCAGTCGAGAGGTACCGTGTTTGCTACGGATATAGCAGCAAAAGAGTGTGGAAACGTTCACAATGTTCCACCCATTGCTGCACTGGAATCTACAATCGTGTTGCTTGCTGCAAGAATGGATTGCATAAAATATGCAAACGTTCCACAGCGATGTCACTTGATAATGCAGAGCGATTGATTAACTTTCTACCGACGAAGCGAGGGGTTATGCTATTAGTTTTATCTACCGCACGGTACACACCGTCATTGTGTACTCTATACTTCATCTAACAACGTTATGCCTCTTGTCTCACGGGGGGCAAACCAGTTAGGAACGATAATGAATCGTGCAGTGAAGCTGCGTTAGCAGAACCTAACTTTGTTCTCATTATTATTGCTGCTTACGCTTCTATGGTAAAATGCTAAAACAAATTATCACAATGAGCTACAAGTTGTACCATGGATATTTTTCTAGCTGTTTTATTTTCCTTTCGCAAAAAAAATATACAGCGCTTGTCATCCTTTTGTCAATGGATGGAGTCCAGAGCAAATAATCTCCTATAATATACCCATTGCACAATAAACGTTTATCTCAATAGGCAACATTTTTGCAACATTGATTGTTTGATCTAGTTGTTCCGCTTAATCTAGCGGACCGGCACACTGATAAGATAGCATGAAATGAATTTGTCTTGCTAGTTAAATACAACCGTCTCTCGTTTAACCCACATCAAAAGACGCGGCATAAAACAGTACTGTGACGGTATAACATTTTCTTTTTATATTTCTACTAACATCACTGTGTATATGTGTAGATAAAAAAGCGTCGCTCTTTTATACATTGTGGTACATATAAAAAACCGCATCTACTGGTTCATTTTTTTGCCTTAATGTCTTCTTTTTCCAGCTTAAAATAAACCATTTGCCACTACGTTTCATGTTCATTGTATGTCTTTCTTTTTCAAATCTTGCTATTTTACTGTTGCGTATTTTTAGCTTTGGCTCAAGGTACTTATGTTCTGTATAGTATTGGGTAAGTTACTTGGAAGACTAATATTATTTGTGCCATCGTCACCTACACAGTCTGCGACGCTACATTACCCTATCTCACAATCACCAATATGTGTTTTGTTGTACATATTGCACCGCTACTTCAATACGTGCAAGCTCATACAACCCTAGCTTAATACAAAATCATTCAACGCGCACAGATTACGTACACACTCCACACAGGCTTATCACTAAACCGTACCGAATTCTATTATCTAAGTGGCACATGTTTGTGCAGCTTCTCTTCGTCGGTGGTGTTTGTCATTAAAGTATTGTTCGATCTCCGCAAAGCTCTTGCCAAACGTTTCCGGTACGTAACAATAAATGTAGGCAACTCCAGCAAAACACGTGACGGCGTAAAGGTAGAAAATCCCGCGAATGGCAACCTGCTCTAGCAGATAAGGAAAGATCTTGACCACGCCGAACATCAGCACGTACGCCACGGAAACGGTCAATCCTCCAAGCTTTCCTTTAACCTGGAATGGAAAAAAACCCACGCAAACCAAATAGCAAACGATCAATAAATCATACGGAAGGTGTCTTAATTACTTAATCACTACATACATCTGTAGGCAGCAGTTCTCCAATCATCGTCCAGGGCAGCACTAGATAACCGAGAGCACTGAAGCATACATATCCAAGAACGCATGCCAGCAAGACGTAGCTGCCTACCGCTGCATTTCCCAGACGGTTGTGCAACAGATCGAGATATAATCCTCCTATTGTCATGCACACACCCATGGCCAGTCCCGAGATGCAGAGCAATGGACGACGACCGTACTTCCTCGAGCAGCCAGACGTTATGATGGACATGACGAAGCGTATCAAGCCTAACACTACCAGAGCCGTATACTGATTGAACGTGGCTCCCTGTTGTTCACCTTCCAGCGTTGCTTCGTTGATCTGCTGGAATACATTCAGTGCGTAGAAGATGAGTACGTACGCTCCGGAAACTTGTTGGAATAGGAACACTAGCAGCAAGATGGTCATTGGCCGGTAAACTCGAGGCTGAAGAAACACTTTTAATGACAGTCTGTTGATGGCACTATTCGCTTTTCCGATCGCTGCGTGAGGCTGCCGGGTTGGAGTAGTATTTGCAGCGATTTGTTGGAATTGTTCCTCGGCAAGCTGAAAGGCAAACAAATATTAGGCGTTGCCAATAATGTTAGCTTAAGTTATCTCACCTTCTTATTACGGTATAACCAGTAAAGAACGATCCGAGCCTTTGCGGGATCCTTTTTTGTGAATGTCACTAGCCAGTGTGGAGACTCGGGAATTAACAAAATCAGCAAAAACGTTACAACTGAGAAGCCAGCAAATATATAAGCGATCGCTCGCCAATCGAAGAATACGGCTGGATATTAACAATAAAAGCAAATAAGTTCTTGTCCTAAACTATTAAAAAAAAACAAAAATAATAAACATGCCTTACCTAAAACACAGGTCAGCAGAATACCGAATGAAACAAACACACTATTTGCACACAGCAGCATCGGACGCAAGGATACGTGTGAAATTTCACTGACGTACACCAGTGCTACGGTTGTGAGTCCTCCAGACGTTCCCAAGATGATGCGAGCAACGTATATCATACCGACGTTCGATGCTCCGGCAATCAAGATCCAACCGAGCGCAAACGGAACGCATGTTGCGAGCGATACCTTCTTGCGCCCAAACTGATCCATCAGCTGACCAACGACAAGCGAACCTAGCGGCAGGGCAATTGTTACCACCGATGCTATCCAGGATGCTTCATTACGCCCGATCAGTATAGGACTGTCTGGTTCGGAAAGCTGTGGCAGAAGAATGGCTGAGTAAGTCATATTAATACCCGCCTGGACGACGATCAAATTCACCAAACACGTGGCGAGCACCTGCAAAGGAGAGAACAAACTAGTTACCACGGATTTCCATGAGGTTAAACCAACTCAAGTACCTGCTGATATGCATCCTTCCAGCCAACAGTGGTCAAGGGTTTGTTCGGTAGGGTAGATCCCGCTGTTAACTTCCCGCTTACCAGATCACTCGAAAGCGGTTGTGCTTCTAGATCGTGATGATTCTTGCGTTCCTCATCCTCGATACCGTGGACAATTTCGGGTATGCCGATCGATTTCTCGACACCACCAGTTCCGTTCTCGGTCGGAGCCATTTTACAGACCCGTCAAGCTCTGAATGGATGTGCTTTCAGCGTCTCATTGAGACAGTTGCTCGCAAACTGTCAGCCGGGATGATGTTACGCTGTTGAGTATTTCGAGCGATATGCAATGCTTCAGCGGCACGGCGGTAATCAGAAGATAAATAACTTGCTCTTGTTTCATGGAGATAAGGCCAGCTGTGTGGGCGTTTTGTTGTTTGCTCAGCGCCAACCACTGGAAAGAGAAGTACCGTGTTAGAACTGGAATTGTTTTGTCTGGCTAATAAGTTTTTATGACTGCTGTTGCTTCTATTAAAGGATCAACGAAAGCTGTCAGTTGAGAGAAAGATAAGAGGACAGAAATGGCACAGAAAAACACATTCAGTCTTATTGTAATGTAACTATCATGATTCACGCGAATCATTAATAAAGCTGACACTCCAAGGTGATAGATACCTTTCAAGAAAATATTTTCGATTAAATTCACTAAACGTAAACCATTTTCATTTATAGATTAGATGTATAAGAACATGGAACAAAGAGCTATACACAAACAGCTGATTTCAAAGCTATTCTCAATGGGTTTTGCTTCATTGATTTGACCTCAAACATTAATTCTCTATTAACTGGGGGAGGGGGTGCTATTACCAGTCACAATGAAATTAATAACGCTCAACTAAGCTGCAACTTTTGCATTTCTTCCTATGTTTAATTATTTAACCAGTAATCTTCTGACCTATCTTTTCCGCACAAGCCGCAAAGCTAATCGGACCAGCAAAGTAGTACCGGATTGAGCACGTGCTTTGCGAATGATTTTGATAATAATAACTATTGTCGTACTATTCACCTCGCACAATGTTTTCTAAACTTTATTTAGAATGAATGTCCACTCCGTAAAGCTACATTGTACAGAGTTTGTTTATAAATTCCTTCAACATAAACTAGACACACGCACACATTACACTCAAATATACGGAAGCGCGCGCTGCTGACGGAACAGCGATGAAAGTGAAACGTAAACAAACGACAGTGTTTTCATTTCTGTTTTGTTCGAAGGCTACGCACATCCAAGAAAACCAGCTGCGGGTTTGTACTGTTTTAGTTCGTGAACAGCTGATTCCAAATGTACGAACAATGAGAGAGCACGTTCAGAGCGTTGGAGAGTGAGAGAGCAAGTGAGCGCTTTTGGTGAAGTTTGACAAAGCAACTGTAGAGTAAGCAAAGAAGCATGGAGTTACATAGCAACCAAGGACAAAGACCATTCGGAGGATGCGTAAAAAGTAGAACATTTATTGTTGTACGACTTTTACGCCCACGCGGTAAACCACCATAAGAAACCACACTACTCTTGTTATTCACCTCACTACTACTATCGATGCCACAAAAAGACGTTCGGAATAGTCTTGCGCGAGGTCAACAAACTTTCGAATTCGTTTAGTTGGATGGTTCATAGGACTACGCAATAGTGCAATTGCAGCACACACTACACTCGTACGAATAATTACTACCAGCTCAACGACACGTTGCATTACTTCACATACATCAAACAGAGACAACTGATATAAGATAGAAATTAATGATAGACTATCGCCAGCAAAAGAAGATTTGATCTGCCTCACCTGACTCGGAACGAAGAGCCGTCCTAAAACGCAACGTAAAAGATGCCTATCTAAGCAGCTGTACACTATCACAACGCATGGTTCATCATCCATCCATCATGCGTCTCCATCGGCATCCGTTACCCTCTTATACCGCTGTTGGTGCTCAAGATATAGCAAACACTTCGAACACCGGCAGCAAACTATATTGAATCAACCAAGTTGAACTTGTCCACAACACACTGCACGAGTTGCGCCCGGTTCCCGTTTTGGTGGTGCATCAGCGAAAAACGACACCCCCTACGTAGGAGCAGAAAACTAGAACGTAAACACGGAGCGACGACGAACCGCGAAGATTGACAGCACGCGACGGGGCATTGCGTTATATTGAGCGTACGCAGTGCATTACTCGAGGCTGCTATCGCGAGAGCATGCAGTATGTGTGCCGAACTAGCTTATAAAGATTTTGTTTGTATTGTTTACGTGCCACAAACTATAAGCAACTATGTATATATTTTCACTGCTATCTGCACAATTTGTTTCAACTAAGCACTACACTAAAATTGAAAAAAAAATGATTGAATAAATTTCCTAACTTTGTCGCATACCACTGTGCGTGAATAATCCCATTTATACGCATTTCCATACATTTAAAAACGATTGCATTTACAACCGAAAACAAAATGCGAATATTTATTTTGCTATTCGCTTGTTGTGTTCAAAATAAATGAACGCATATCATAATAATATTCACCACATAAAATTATATCTTTTTGTACTTCAAATTCACTCTTTTTCTCTCGCCGATTTTGACACACCCTGTGCTGTGCACTGAAATATTTCATCATTCCACCGCGTATGGATGCTTAGCTCAGACTAGTCCAATAAGGATTCATACATTCACTAAATATCAGCCCCTTCAAGATGACCCCCTCCCCCTCCTTACAGGATTACCCTCGGGACAGAAGGGGTGGGGGTCAGGAGAGAGTGGTTTGAAAAATTAATTAAAACTACTCGAAAATAAAAAAAGGCCCTTTAACATGGAATTGGAATTATCATTATCAGACCATTAACAATCAAATATTCAAATATAAAAAATCGAAAAAAAAATTCAATGTGATCATTATTTCCTCACGCTTAGTTTTTTTTTGGGGGGAAAATGCGATTGATGAATGATAACTGAAATTTGTTATTCCGGCAAAAGGTTTAGCTTCAAATACAAAAGCGGTAGCATTTTCCCGCGTCATTATGAATTGAATAGCATTATGCACTTTGTGACATGTAGTACAACCTTTTGCCAATCAATAACGAGATAAACGTGAGATTCAACGACAATTTTATCTTATCTCACAGGCACCTATCTGTCATCGAATGATCAGCCATTGAACAGATGATCACAGAGAGAACATCACGTAACCAGAAATCATTTCACGCACCTTTTTGCAAAAAAAACACTTATTTTATCCCCTTTCAATTGAATTATTTCTATTATTACTCACATTAAACACAATCTGGCTAGATGAAACCACTGGCTTAATTAACTGTTGTGATATCGATGTTAACAATTCTATTCATAAGCAATTCTTCTTCGTGTTTCTTTTCGAATCAACCATTTTTTTTTTCATGCGTATATTGTAAATATTAGTGCATTCCGTCTAGCTGCTCTTGGAGCAAATCACATTATCTTTCCAAGAGGTGTCGCGGTCGTCTGCTTTACGATATGAAAATGATGCTAAGAATGCTGATTTTCTGCCGCATCTACTGCTGTTTGCCACCACATTCTACACCGTGCCTCCTCTAAATTCGATCTCAATTTTACCACAAAGTGGATTTTCAACAAGCAGTTGCAGCTAGTTGTAACTGCAGTAGCACTATAGTATTGGACAACAATCAACTTGTTCTGTTTTTTTTTTGTTTTTTTTTTGCAATGCAGGGATGTGAAACATAGCTGCAGAATATAGTTAGTCGTACTATGATTGTCCACCCGTGTATGGCGCTATTTGGCTATAAGCTCTAACAATTTGTACCTTCGACATTGAAACATAACCTCCAGCTAACCGAGTAAAACTTTACGCATCATGCTACTGCTCGGCTCGCTGCCCGGATCCGACGAGCTTGTGTCCGCAACGCATCTGTAGAGAAACACAATGAAAAACGTTATTTTATGTTTCCAATCATTTCAATATCAGTTTGTTAGCGAATGCAATAAATTACTTACTTTGAGGAGCATAAATACTGCAACAAAGGAATACGGTATTTGCCACAGAAGTCGACGAACTTGATATGTTCTACCCGATTGTCGAAAAACACGCCTACAAATATACAAAACTTACAATACAACATATACTTTACACGCATTCTTCCTCTGCATCCTCACCTTTGCAGTTTGGGTTGACGCAGCAGTTCGCCGTTTGGAGGTATTCGATCAAAGTACGCGGTAAATCTTCCGCTCCATAACGAATGGCACAGGTTTTCACAGCACGTCCGGCGAGTTCCAACAAGCTTGGTGGATTCAATGTCATATCCTTAACGAAGCGCACGACCAACGGATTATCGCGCAGACTCAGCTATGGATGCAACAGAAGGTAAACATTGTTAAAGTCGAACAAGAAGCGAGAGTTTTTTTTTTGTTGTTGCCCACTTCGATTCACTGATTTCTCCACGTGAACGTGTCGTGATAGCCTTTCAGTGTCACCTTTCCTGCAAAGGAATGGTTTCATATGTTTTGCTCCTATTGAAAGTGCATGTCATGGTAAAGTGCGAACTACGCTAGCTAATCGTAACTGCATCATCGACGATCAGTGTTATCAGTCGTGTTGCTCTTTGTCAACGAGAGCGCTTCCCTTAATATCACCCCTCACACTATTAATCAAGATCAAACAGGCTAAATTGTACAAGCGATGACGTAGAATTCACAAGAGCAATTTAATTACTTTACATTGTGTTTTCCTCACTATTCCAATCATCGCTTTGGGCGAAGTAAATGACATTACGGTAGTCTTTAAATAATTTACAGAATGCCAGTGCGAACTCACTGAAATCTGAAAGTAACTTCAATATAATTCTACTCTCTAATCAGCGTCACCATAAATAAAATGATCATTACGAATCCTTCCAAAACTGCATTTCTTGCAACAATAAAAATTGTAATCTCATAATCGTAAAGAAACAGCAATAGTAATGTCATACTTAAGCCCTTCTTAGACTTGCAAGTACAACAATCTGAAGTGGGCGTTGTGTGACAATAGACTTACATCATGTATAATCTTTTTCTTTTTTTAAAATAAAACCGCATCATTAAGGAAAAGAGGATACAGCTAGAATGTGCTTTATCGGATTTACCAACCGATTTGCTAACTATCACTCAAGAAACGGTAATGAGGTCAAGACGCCATACGTACTGCAACAATAACGTACCTCAGTTAGGTTTCGCAACGTTATAATCTCCCGCGGCAAATGTCTTAAACGATTTTTGTGCAATAGTAACGACTTCAGATTGACCAGTCGCGCAATGGATGCGGGTAGCATCTCCAACAGATTATCACAGAGGACGAGGGCGTGCAGATGGTTGAGCAGACCGACGGTCTCCGGGATCTCGGAAATAAGGTTCCCACCGAGCGAAAGCAGCTGCAAGCTGTAAAAAAGAGAAAACAAGACTTATAAGCAAAGCAACAGATAATATTATTATAAATTTGTTATGTTTAATATTCCAATAAAGCAAATGATTAAATAATACCTCATTTATCAACGCTAAACAATGAATCGTGTCGAATTTTCATTCACAAACGATATTAAAAAACAAGCGAGCTTTTTAAGTTACAATTTCAGCTACAGTTTTCCATTAATCATTAAATGGTATTTAAATTAATTGAACAATTATTTTTTGCATTTGTAAGTATTAATTGTTTAGACAGATTCATAAATCATTATGCAAATAACATTGATTCGGACGATTGTCGCACGCACACGAACACCGAATAATCAACAATAAAAAGTTCTATAAAAACCATTCAATTGCGCTCAAGATAATGGCACTATCATGTAGCATTGGAATAATTGCTATCTTCCAAGCATTTAGTGCAAGATAAACGAATTGTGACTGCTTCGCAACTGTTTCTAATGTTGTGCGAAACGCAACTGGCCTTTGGAAATGCGTTATCTTGATGGGACGCAACTCAAACAGCCATCTCAGCTGTTTTTTTTCGAAATGAGAAGATTATTGAGTAGGTCTAGAACGAAGAATCTGCTGACAAACTACCTACGTCGAATGCCCATCGAAACGTATTCTAATATATCTGTAATGCAACTTACTTTTGCAGCTTCCATATGTCCTTTGAAACGTTGGTGATCTGATTGCCGCCTAGGTAAAGATATTTAAGAGAACGCAGCTCAATCACTTGTTCGGGAAAGTGCCCGAATCGGTTGCCGCTTAAATTCAGCTCCTTGAGACCGCTTCCGGCAGCCGCTAGCAATGATTTTGGCAGCGACTTATCCGTCAGCAGATTGTTCTTCACGATCAGCGTCGTTAGCTGGCATTGCGTGATCACCTCGGGGAGTTCCTCCAGGCGATTGTTGCTTAGATCCAGCACCTTCAAATTAGTAAAGTCGGCGAGCGACAGCGGCACTCTTATCAGCTTGTTGTGATTGAGCAGCACTGTTTCGATATCTTCGGCCAGCTTCTTCGACTTGGAAACGCGCAACAGATCGTCATCGAGATGCCGCTTGTTCGAATGGCCCAGATCGACCGTTTTCTGCTCGCGCGAGTCGCTATCGCAGCTGTCCGAAGTGTAGACGACATCCATTTTGTGGTGTAGCGTTGTTTTAGAGACGAAAACGTACCACGAAGCAAATGTCTTCGGTATTATCTATCAGCAACCGTGCACCAACGTCCCGCACTGAACCACCTGTCGCTACGCTCTGGAACACGTACCCTGCGTTCTGCCGATCGATCGAGACATCGAAAGATAACCCAGGAAACCGATGAACTGCCTGGTCCTGGTTGTGTACTGCTGCAAGAGAGTTTCAAAGACGTAGAACATATAAATACGCCGGTCATATAAGCGGAAGCACACCGTACTAGCACAAACACCACTCACTAGTAGACACAAACAGATCAGACCAAAATGCTAAAACCCAAGATGAAAATAGAACAACCGATAAATAAAAATTACACAGTCACACATTCTCGCGGCTACACAACATATGGCGGGGTGAAAGATCAACTAAGAAATAATAGCACTAAGAGACAAAAAAAACAAACAAACCAATACTAGCAAACGTACGCTTAATTCGATGAAGAAAATTTTAGGTAGGTTTCACTTGCTTTTTTTCACTAACTTACTGCCAATCTTTTGCCCCTCAGGGAATGCGTCTCGTTGCGACTACAACACAAAACGAACGAATGTGCTCGCACGCATGCGATTCACTTCGCGCAACAACGTAAAGTGTTTGCGCGATAACAACCCAACGGCAACAACAACAGATCGCCGCGTCGTCCGGTAATGTTACCGCCGAGGGACTAAATCAATGGCTTCGTTTGGATCGAAGAATAGCTCGTTTTATATACGGTACTGGTTTGGTTCCATCTCTTTTCAAGGCCGGGAAGGCTGGACGCAGGTGGCACATGACGGTGCACGGCGGGTAGATAGATTTTGCGATGATAAACATGAGAAAATCAGTCCACCACCAATACCGCATCATGCATTTGCTATTACCTTCTTTTTTTTCGTTGCTTCAAGAGGACACTTGTTCGAATCTTTTGCGCATAGAAATCAACCCGGTACAGTGTGTGTAGGAACAATCTCTTTCGCTGGTGTGCGTGGTGGCCGTCGTGTCTGTTATCAGCCAGCGCAAGTTGCCCGTTGCCCTTTCTTGATGCTGGTTGGCTGAATGGCACACTGCTCTATGGACATTCGGTAGCCCGCGACAGAATGGACTGTCGTGTGCCAGACGAGATGAAACTCTCCAGCAACGTTACGACAAAAAAAAGAAGCAACCTCCAGCAGGTTTATTATCACAGGAGGAGGACGTTGCAAAACGGCATACCGAATCCACGACCGTCTAACAGTTCGGACGACTTCCAACTGATAGCACCATTGTGCAAATGTATTATATTAGCTTGCCACACTAAACTACGCGCACATACGCATTTTACAGACGTTGAGGCATGTTAGCTCCATTGCGGGAGATTGGTTACTTCTTCCGCTTATCACGCCATTCCCTTTACCTACCCTTCGATGGAAAAGAAGAAAAAAGATTGATAATCGCTGGTAGCAAAATTAACAGCGACGTACACCAACACACCAGCACCCAGATCGCAGGAACTGAGAATTTGGTGAGCAAAAAGTATATCATTCGTCCATCGAAAGCAACGTTTGAAGTGACTGAAATGAAATCGAAAATCTTCGCCTTTCAGCCGGCACATAGAATTGTCTGACATCAATTGTCTTAATCGGAATAAATTAATGATCATTCAGAAACGCGACCAAGGACTGGACAATGGCCAAATGGTTTCCATCCCATTTTATATTGAACGTGCGTTATTAAATTGTTTGTATGCTTTTCATAGCATTGAAGAATGGCATAAACGAATAGGTGTAATAGTAAAGAAAATGGAATAAAAAAAATACTGACAGAGTGTGCAAATAAGGCAAACAGAATGTGAATGCTAATGTGTAGTAAGAAATTTTGTAAACAATCAAACCAATAACAGGTGATGAAACTAGCAAATTGATATCAAAACTACTACGCGATCTCTCACCTCAGATTGGTTCAATATGCTGGACATTTGCGTAAATGTCGTAAAACTTTATCGCGGAATGTTCAATACTAAGCGTTGCTGCAGTTCACTAGCGGTCAGTACAACTTCCAAACACACAGTTAAACTATGTTTCTTAATGTTTTATAAATAAATAAATACGCAGTTCCTTCTACGCCTACACTGAACGAGATCATGTTTACAGCGCATAATACGAATGTGCTGAATCGTCATCTTCTCCACACAGTTGCTTCAGCGATTTTCCCTTCAGGCGAATGTACTCCTGGTACCATTTGTTAATTTTCGATGCTTGCCGTTCCTCGAAGTAGCTGATGGCGTCGTGAATGAAAATGTCGTTTTCTAAGCGTTCCGTACCATTGGCAAGTGCTGCCCGTGATAGGTCATCCGCTATCTGGTTTCCGCTTACTTCTACGTGCCCCGGTATCCACTGGATCGCAACTTGAAAGGTGCGCGCCAACTCTAGGATCTCGTTTGCCACCGCGTTACGATACCGGGAGTTTCGATTCTTCTTCAAAAACGTGCACGCTGCTTGGCTGTCGGTTAGCAATACCGCTCGATGTATTCTACGTTCGGCAATATGTTGCATGGCTACCTTGATCGCAAGAGTTTCCGCCGTCATGATGCTAGTATCAAGCTTCAGCTGAACGGCTATCCGCACCTCGTTCGTTTCATCGTACACACCGATGCCACACTGACCATCCGGAGATTTGGAAGCATCCGTGTAAATGTGCACCAATCCACAGTACTCACTCTCCAGCACGTACTCGGTCAGACGGCGCAGGGTTTCCGGTTGCAAATTGCATTTTCCGACGTTTAACTGTTCGAGTGATGGATTAACGCGTACATCGGTGAGCAGTTCGGCGGTACGTATATGCTTCGCAATGGCCTCAAAAATAAAACGATTTTCGAGAAATATTCTCTGTACGAACGACAATGGTTTTCCGTTGTCCAGTGCTTCTAACTCTCGCAGTTCACTGTACGTACGATTATTGCTGCGGCAGTGTTGAGCAATTTCGCGTGCGGCGATCATTTCGCGGGCCAGTTCAAGCTGTTCCCGTTTCGCTAGACGCTGGCGATGTTTTCGGTACTCTAGCAACAGCGCGTTCCGATACATGTGCCAGCCATCGGTGCCACTATGCATTCCCCGAATCACACAACGGTTATCTAACGATGGAGCCAAACTATGTGTACTGCAACTGCAATATTCTTTCAGGTGGTTCAGAAACTTTCTGTATAACGTTACCCACAACTCGTAGCGAGTATACATTTTCAATCACGAAAAACAAACACCAAAACCAACAAACCGTATCTGCAATGTTCAAATTTTGTAACCAAAAACAAAACACAACCTTCACGACCGAGCCAAGGGCCTACTACGCATCAGCACAAAGTCAAGAGATCGAGTTCGACGTATACCACTCAGACCAACAACACCGGTTAGTATTACCTTTCTTGTGCTTTTTCAACGCCACACGCGATCGAAGAGGAGCGAAACGTAAACGATTAGAACAATAGAGCAACGTAGATGCGCACCAGCATCTTATTAGCTCGGATTATTGTGCCGCTTTGCAACGAGATGCGAGAATAATCTTTCGACCCCTTCTGCATCCCTCGTCATCTGACACATGACCAAAACAACAACATCACCTGTCAATCCGTGTGGACCCAACCAGCAATTATGGCAAATTCTTGGCGCTTTTTTCAGTATCACGCAAACACTCTTGTACAAATAGCAGAGAATTTCAAGAAATGTGGTACTGCTTGATGATTGGATCACGTTGAGTTTTCCATTCATTTTACATCTTTTTCCCACAAACTGTGGGGAAATTTTTGACAATAAAATACTACTACGATGGTTCGATCCTAAACGTCTAAACTTTGTTTGGAACAACAGAATCTGCACAATTGTCAAATTTATTATGGCACGGAAAAGATGTACAATTTGACATTGCCGAAACCGGAATTCAGACGCCGCCAAACCATTTTCTTCGGGATTCGCGTCATTTTCTCGTAAAAACTGATTATTTTGTGCTGTTTGTACTAAACTAAACATTCGATCAAAATGGTTCAATCAAACGGTGCCGAATTGACCGAACATGAGGCAGAACTGTACGATCGCCAGATCCGTCTGTGGGGATTGGATTCTCAGAAGCGGTATGTATTTCTCGTGCATTTTTCAATTCTCTAGTCCTACATTCAATTATTGTATTCTTTCTTTCTCTCTCCTGACAGCCTCCGTTCCGCTCGCATTCTTATTTCCTGCATAAATGGCTTAGGTGCAGAAATAGCCAAGAACATCATTTTGGCCGGAGTTAAATCCGTCACACTGCTGGACGACCGGAAAGTTACGGAAGAAGACTATTGCTCTCAATTTCTCGCTCCGCAATCGTCTCTCGGAACCAATCGTGCCGAAGCATCACTTGCCCGTGCTCAGAACTTAAACCCGATGGTCGAATTAAAGGTAGACACCGCAGCGCTCGACACGAAGGAAGACGCATATTTCAAGGAGTTCGATGTGGTTTGTCTTATCGGTGCGTCTACCGCACAGCATTTACGCGTAAACACCGTGTGCCGTGAGGCAAATGTGAAATTTTTCGCCACGGACGTTTGGGGCATGTATGGATTCTGTTTCGCTGATTTGCAAAAGCACGAGTTCGCGGAAGATGTCACAAAGTATGTGGTGGTATCGAAACCACACGAGAAACCCAAATCTGAATCCGTTAGCAGTACGGTGAAGTGTACGTTGGAATTTCCACCCTATCAGTGTCTAGTGGATTTCGATTTTCGGGATGCATCGTATGCACGGCGACTGCAAAGAAACGGACCGGCGCTTCCCATACAACGAGTGTTGCAAAAATTCCGTGACCAGGAACAGCGTGATCCGGCCTATGCTAAGCGTGTGGAGGACCTAACGAAGCTGCTTCAACTGCGCGATACGCTTGCCCCGGAAATAATTTCTGATCAATCCTTCGATCACGTGTTTGCACAGATTTCACCCGTGGCCGCTATTGTGGGAGGTGTTGTCGCTCATGAAATCATCAAGGTTGTCTCGCAGAAGGAAAGACCGCACCGCAATGTGTTTCTGTTCAATCCGGACAGTTGCTGTGGATTTGTAGATCTTATCGGTGCGGAGATGTAAGACTTACAGGGAATTTACTTTATAATCTAGCCTTCTATCACTGGGTTCACACCTAATCGTACGTTACAATGCATCCTCATGTGATGTGATTGCGTTGCACTAATATACAAACAAGAACGGGAAATCATTTTGCACGAGACAATATCAGTCCAATCGACTTGAATGTATTTTTTTTCAATATAACATATTCATACATGTGTTACTTCTCAATAAATCTCCATCGTACCGTCATAAACATGACGTTCTTTCCAATACATTTGTTTAACGTCCTTCATGGAATCTTCAAAAATGTTGCTCCAAAATGGGATTGTCCTTGCAAGCGTCATATTTTACCATCCTTCCAACAACAGCATCGTACAACCGTGGAGATAAACCTTTTGGTTCGCTTACTTTTATCCCAATATCTGACTCAGTAAGAATAGTTCCGGCAGACACATTGTTAGCGTATATTAGCGATTTACCCAACTTATCGCTACATGGTCGTTCACTGTCTAACAGCTTTCTGTCCTGTACGTCAACTTGCTTAAGAGCTACATGTAACTCACGTTCATTAAATTCCTTTACATCTAGAATGCTTCGTAATTGTTCGATCAAAGACTCTGTCCCCGTCGATATCTTTGTTTCCAACGCTCTAATGCAACGTACCATGCGTGCAAATTCGACCGGATTTAACGATGCTTGATGGTCGGTTCCTTTCCACGATTTATCAAGCGTAAAATGTCGCTCGACTATACGTGCACCCAAACCTACGCTTGCTACGGAAAGCTGTATGCCCAACTCGTGCCCAGAATATCCAACGGTTAGCGCGGGAAAGTGACTCCGAAACAAAGGAATCATTTGCAACATCGTATCTTCAGCCGGTGTCGGATAGGAAGATACACAATGAAGCAATCCTACGTCTTTGCGGTGACGGAACATGCCGTAAATAGTGCAAATGTGGCTCCAATCTTGCATCCCAGTGGAAATTATCAGAGGAACGGTTCGATTGGCAGCGTAACGAAGCAGTGGTACGTTATCTGCATCACCAGAACCGATTTTAATGAAGGGAACATTTAATTGCTCTTCGAGCTCCCGAAAGGAGGCTGCATCCATTGCTGATGCAGTAAATGTAATATCGTTTTCGCGGGCAAAACGTTGCAGTTCGCGATACTGTGCAATTGAAAATTCAAGCCATGCTTTGTGCTCTCCATAAGTATTGCCCCAAGAATTGGGTCCGGCGTATGGGCGTGCCAGGGCACTGGCAGTAAACTTTTCCGTCAAATTCGATCGCTGAAATTTTACACAATCTGCTCCGCATTCCTAAAATAATGTGAATACGACTTTGTAAATTATTAATTCATTTATTCGGAATTAAACAGTTACTAAACTAAAAAATGTTCTACCTTTGCAGCTTTAATCATTTGCTTTGCTGTACACAGAGACCCTTGATGGTTCTGGCCAATTTCGGCAACTATGAACGTTTTGCTTAGTTCATTATTCCACAATGCCATGGCCTTCGAAAATTGACCTGCGTAGGTACCTTAAACTAATCGAACACAACAACAATTTATATACAAAACACGTCGCCTACTTTAGTTGCAATATCGCTTCAATCTCCGCAGACTTCATCCGATGTAGTTGGAATGAGAGGGGTGTATGACACATATGTACATGTTCCTCCATCCTTTCTTTCTTCTGCTTATGCTCCAGCATCACAGTTGGTTCCTTCCATCAGTACAGATAGAGCCCGTAAACTGTCACTACACAAAACATGGTTGAGTTCTTAAATTCGGCTGTCGCATAGTTATCGCACTCCGTATCCCAACGACATCGGGCTACACATTTGCAACCAGCACCCAACTGCTGCCCAATCCACACCTGCACTACATGCTTGTAATGGTGCATTTCCAGATCCTTAACTTGTAGGCTTATCTCGTCTGCCATCGATTTCGTCCAGCGCGATGCATCTGCTGCCGAATATGTTTGACCTACAACAGTACATAGAAAAGCAGATGTTAAGTCTTCCTTGGTGTGGCTGAGCTTATCGATCCTACCAGTTAATGTGTCCGTCAGGACGTTGTTGATAATTTCGCGTATCTTCTCCGATTTAAATGTTTCACTCAGCTCTGGACGCATCTGATAGCCCGCGGGTGACGGGGGAACATTTCCCGCTTGTGTTTCGTTGAACGGCATCTTCACAGCCTCTTCTGAAGACGCACCAATGAATTGCACAAATGAAAACTAGCACGACCTAGTGGAAAAATGGTAGCCTGCGGATTTGTTTTGGTTTCCTAAGCGACGAAATTGTTGTTTATTGCCGGCTGTTATGCATACAGGTAGCTCTCAATTTACGCTTTACATACGTTCAGAATGTGTTAACGCTAGAAAGTATTTTGTGCTATTATATCCCTATGGTTTCTGATAACAATTTTTCACACGTCTTGTTGTGATAACATTATAATAATTATTAATTGACTTGGTAGGAAAAAAAATCCCCACCATTAACATTTCTGTATGTAAAACGACAATTATCAGTTTAACCCTTACACAGTCACCTGGATGACAAATCGAACAAAATTTGAATTATTCCCAGCGGTCAAGCTTTCATGCGTTTCACCTCGTTTCATCCCCTTCCAACCCTCGTTGGCCTATACTTTTGCGTGTCAACACAAGCTATCTCTGTTTTTTCGTTCGTCAAGCATGTTCTTGTCTCGCTCTTCTCACACTTTGCCGAAGTTCGACGTGCTCCGCGTTGTGTATTTACACACCGAGCTCATGGAATATCTTTGTGTGTGTAGAAAACCATTTCGACAGCACCGTCATTCTTCGGCCGTCATATTTTGTGTTGCTTTCAAAGTGCAAGGTTTGGTTAGTTTATTGCATAGAACAGGGAGATAAAATGGCTATAAAAGGGTAAAAATGGCTTCGAATCAAATGAGCACGCGTTTTTCAAGTGACTGGATAGTTAAGTTAGGGATATGGAGTGAAAAATCACTTGGAAATTGGGAGGATCCTTGACCAGCGTGCCTCCGGAACAAAGTGGTGCTGAAACTGTTTCATGGATGCTGAGAGTCTGGTAAGGCGTTTAATACAACGAATTATATCAATTACATGCAATTTACATTACGCTTTTACAATTGCAGGTACATCCGAAACAATTTATTGCCACGGACCGCAGAAAACCACGCAAACAAAGTGTACAAAGTACCATGCAGAGAGGACAAAATTTTACACCACATAAGTAAGTACTTCGAAATATTACAGAAAACTTATTGAAATAACTGCTAATTTCAACTATTTTCTGTTTACAGACCAACGCATTTGCCCGCTTTTTCCAGCAAGTGAAGTGTAAGCGAGAAATTTGTGAATAAAATTATAATAATAAAAAAAAACATTTCATTTTATGTCCTTTTTAATTGATGACAACTTTCCACTATGCATAGCCAATAACTCACCCATACCTACGCGGCACTACACACTAACACATGCGCAAAAAAGTACTACGTTAAGCGGCTTCTTAGTGGCTTCTTAATGTCCTTAAGAAGCCACTAAGAAGCCCGCTTAACGAAGAATTTGACCGCTGGGTTCCAACTGGATTTCAAATTAAAATAAAAACATTTTTGCAAAAAAATAAAAATTAGGTACGCATCGTATCGTTAACAGAATTGTATTTTTCTTCCAGCATTCATCCAACCTACAAATACGTAGGCATTGTAAAATCAAATGCATTGCATCGTGCTTTACCCTTTCCATTTGTTTGTTGATTCAGCAACTGTTCTTGTGGTTGTTCTTTTCTTGCAAATATGTCCCCTTAATTACGAATATCCTATTACAACATGAACGATGCATTCACGATCCCTTGGAAATAAATCTTACTACATTGTATGCCCTTACAGCACTTCAGTTCTTCCTGCATGGGGAGCTTGCGCTTCTATAGCGCAGAACGGGTATGATACCATATGTTTAACATTTTATACTTAATTCGTCTACGTTCAAAGATTCACGCACACGAATCGTTGACTGTTAGGAAAGAACCGAGCCACTCTTATTTGATTTGGCTTATTTAAATGTAATCCTATGAACCATGAGCACAGACTGTATCGCCCAAAAGAGGACTAAACAATGCCTAACGGAAAAAAAACAGTAAGTAGGTAAGGTGTGCTTCATAAAACAAAACTTAGGTTCTATTCTAATTCGTACGTCTGAAATGTTTGTAAGCAATACTTCTCCCACTAGGTGGTGCCTATGAAATAAAACTGATACGAAAACGTGAAAATCTCTAGCCGGTAGGGAGTAGCATAGAGGTAGAAAACAGTGTTACCACAGCAGATTAGTGGTGTTGGTTTTGGGTCAAGAAAACAACCTGAAACAACAACATGCACGACAATTGATCGGAACGTGTATCTCAGCCCCATTTCACAGCTCCAACTACGCGGGTTTATCACATTGCAGTATAGTCTAGCTGAATGTTCATCTGCCGCACGCCTATCGCTTCGAAGATCATGCGCGTGTGCTGTACCACGTACTTGGGATCAACGTTTTTCGATACCTCCAGCTTGATGACACCTACGTACACGTCGGTGCAGAGGGTCCAAAAATGTGGCTCCTGTACGCTGTACACACCAGCCAGACCGGTCACCTTCTGATAGCAGGACGGCAGTAATCGATCCAGTGCTACCGGTTGACGCTGCATCAGCACCATGACCGATTCCTTGATCAACGACAGCGTACTGAGCCCGATCGTTAGCGCAATGAACATGCTGCAAATGGGATCGGCTCGCATCCAGCCAAACACCTGCATCAACACAGCCGATATAATAACACCTACCGAACCGAGCGTATCGGCCAGGATGTGCAGGAAGACTCCTCGCATAATCTGAGAGTTGGTCGAAATAATCTCACCACTACCATGGCTATGATGATGATCGCCTGCACCATGCGAATGCCCATGGTGATCGTTATGGTTCGACAGTAGATGATGAGTATCGTGGCTGTGATGATTTATTCCTCCGCCGTGGGAATGTCCGTGACTTCCGCCACCACCTCCGTGTGAATGGCCATGACCACCGCCACCTCCATGCGAATGTCCATGGCCACCGTGTTGGAATGCATAGATACCGACCAGATTCACCAGCAACCCGAGCACCGAAACGACGAACAATCGTTCGTGTTTCACTTCCGGCGGTTCGATGGCACGTTCCACTGCCTCCGACATGATGAAGAATGCGATAAACAGTAGAAAGAGACTGTTTACAAAGCCAGCAAGCACTTCCGCACGAACGTATCCGTACGAATATTTTTCATTCGCCCGCCACTTTGTTATAACGGACGCAGCCAATCCGGCCAACAATCCGGTACAGTCGAAGAACATGTGGAACGAATCCGAGATCAAACCTTAAAGCAGACATTAAAACTGTTAGCATAATTCTGTGCGACAAATCAGTGACACGTTACGGAGAAACAGATACTTACCTAAACTGTTCGTCCATATGCCGTACATTAGCTCAACAAAGGCAAAACTTAGATTAAGCAGTAGGAAGAAAAACAAATTTCGCGAATTGCGATCCGACAGAATGAGCCGGCTCAGACTGTTGAACTTTTCACGTATCCGATAGCCAAATCCACGTGAATCCTTATGCGTTAATGGCAGCATCGTGAAGACGTTTTTTTTCGTACACAACGCTGATAAGGAAAACCTTAGGAAAACCTTTAGGTACTGACGCAGCGCGTAGGCAATCGGGGAAAGGAATGAATTGGTCGAAATCAACTCGATGTAGTTCGCACGAGGAGTGGTGCACGGTACCTACTGCAGCGATCTATCGGCAGGGGGAATTCTATGCTGTAATGATAAAACAATAACGATCGTTAACGATAACGAACTGATGGACGGAATCATATATTTGATAGCCCCATCATATATTTGAGTATAAAAAAACCAAACATAATTATTCACTGTGCTTCTTTCCATTGGGCCATTCAGTAGGTGTGACACATCACGTATTATCCCGACCCTGGCCAAGATTGTAAACAATGCCATTTCACCGACCGGATAGCTTACACCTTGTTTTGCTTACGTATACACAATTGACTAAAAAAGGGCCCATTTCGGAAGCTTCCTTGTTTCGATATGAAGCAAAACAAGGTGCCGTTAGAAATGGGACAGAATAGGTTACCACTCTGCCCTTGTTTTTGTTCTCATTTTAAAAAACTCGATGGGCATATAACACGACAGCAGGAACATTGCGGAAGCAAACACCGATCGTGACACAGAAAATAGTGTCGAGCACGAACAACTACATACCCTATGTTGCAGATAAGCTTTTCGATCCGTATTGGACACGGTTGAAGTGTGCTGCAAAGATCAGCATCGTTCGAAAGACATTTTTTAAATTTGTTTCACTTTTTGGACTCAGTTTGTCGGTAGGTCGAGCACCCGTAATTGCACTCCGAGCGGTGTAGAATTTTTTTTTGTACACGGTGTTGACACGACACCCGAGCTGATATGACAGCTGTGTTTGGGGATGTACACACTTTGCGGCGATAGCGACAAAATCCTTCTTCAACTGTTTCAGCATGTATCGTTTCTAACCATTTGTTTCCATAATGATGATCCGCACAAAAATATCGAACGCATCACACGACTTGTGATTATCTTCCATTTAATTTACTATTATTTTAGATTGCGAACGCTTCGATAACGAACGCTGAGATTGGAGCTCGGATTTGAGCGTTTTGCAAAAACGCACATTTGGTTATTTCCCTCTTTTATCAATATTTTGTAACTCTACTTTCTAAAACTGTAGATAATTTTGTTGTTTTCAGTTAATATCATTATTAGAAAACCTTTTTCCTTCGTTTTAATTAACTTATATTGAATAAATTTGAAAAATAAACGCAGATATTCTGACATTTTCCATTTGACAGCCAAAGTTCGCGTTTTTACAATTTACGCGTTCTTGTACTTCCTTCTTTCTATCAACTACCGCCGACGTTCTCTTTCTTTTCGAGTCCATACTTCAGAATGGTAGGTTGAATTGGGCAAAGTTTTTGCGAAAAATATTGCTCTTATTGCGTGAAATGCTTTGCGTTGTGGACTCAACCGTGTATCAAGGTGAAAGTGGAGCGATACCATTGAATGTTGGGTGCCAAACTTCTCCGATAAACCGGCAAATCAGAGGGAAAGCAGTGTAGTGCAGGTGTTTAGTGCCTAGTGGGTCGCTGTGTATAAACATTACTATGTGTATCGCCTATCGTTAGACCGTCCACAACGCAATGCGCCATATCACTTGGATGCTGATGGTACTGCTGCACACTAATGCCTTGTTTTGGTTTCGATTTTAGCCTCCGAAGAAGGATACCAAGGGATCGGCGAAACAGCCGCAAAAAACCCAAAAGAAGAAGGAGGGAGGATCCGGCGGAAAGGCCAAGAAGAAGAAGTGGTCGAAGGGAAAGGTCCGTGACAAGCTAAACAACCAGGTCCTTTTCGACAAGGCCACATATGAGAAGCTGTACAAGGAGGTGCCTGCCTACAAGCTGATTACCCCGTCGGTCGTATCGGAAAGGCTGAAGATTCGTGGATCGCTCGCGAAGCGCGGTCTACGTGAGCTCTGCCAGAAGGGATTGATCAAGCAGGTCGTGTCTCATCATGCTCAGGTCATCTATACCCGCACCACAAAGGGAGACGATCCAGTGGCGTAATATGATGCTTCCGTTGTTTGTTTTGTGAGTGCAATGTGCTCATCCATCTAGAGCCAACGAGGGGAACGGATTCTGTGGAAACATACAGAATCGAGCCCTTTACGTGTATCCATCATTAAACGCCTCGGAATGGAAGAAATATACTTCTTGTAAACTAAGTGAACAACAGTGTACATTTATTATCTGTATGTTTTTATGCGTTCTCTGCCTCATTCAATCGACGTTTCGTTTTCGCCTTGTTTCTCTGCCAGCGGTGCCCGCGTTCTGTTTCTTGAAGCCCCTTTTCTGCTTCAAATGTTTTTCCTTGAAATGCCGAATACGTCGGGAATTTTTAAGCTGTTTTTGCTTATGCTCACGCGCCTTCTGTCGGAAAGCCTGGCTTTTCTTCATAGATTTCATTGCGTAGCGTTTAAGCTTATGGTTCAACTCTTTCTTTGAACGGATGCCATCCAGGTTGAGAACGGGTCCCTTCTTCGGTTTCGTTTTTTCTGGTTCAGTTTGGCTGTCTTTTTCCGTGCGTTCATCGTTCGACAAATCCTCTTCGGCTAACTTACTATGCTTTCGTTTAACCTTTTTCTCTCCTTCCAGCTCCATGCCAGGAATAACACCAAGCTCTTGTTCTTCCATTTCATCATCATCAGTTGCCTCGTCAGGTTCGGATTCTTCGTCTTCCTTCACTGCACCATGATTTTCACCGATCCAATTGTTTTTCTTTGCCAGATCACGGGTGGACAACTCCACTACCTTTACTGTAACATTTTCCGTATCGTACTCATCTTCCTGATGATCCGCTTTATCCTCTTCCGTCAGTTCCGGTATTGGCTTGTACGAGTGATAAAGGTTACGCATTTTGTCTTTCGCCTCTGCACGTATCCTTTTCGTTTCCTCTTTAACTTTTCGTTGCATTTCTCCTTGAGCAACCTTCCGGCGATGCTGCTTACGTTTGTGAAAACCAGTCAGAAACTCGCTAAAATAGAGCATGCAATCAGTAACATTCTTGCTTGGGTATAAGCCACGATTCGATTGTGAACGTTTGCTACTTACATCCGCTTTTGTGGATCAAATACCAGTTCTGTCGTTTTCCGCTGAAACGGTTTTTTATTACCACTATCGGATTTACGCTTCATTTTGAGGAGTAGTTTTTAAGAACACTTTTAGCACGAGTTTCAATCTGTCGCCGTTGCAGGTTGGAAATATATAAACAAATGGCTCATGCATGCTTCGTTTGTCGATGACAACAAATCGATGAACATCGTGACATTCAGGGTTGGATCGATGTTCGAAATCAGCAAAGTACTGAAAGTAAAGATGAAGTTATTTTTACTCAGAAAATATCATAATAATACAAAACGATTAAAATTTAAATATCTTTATATATCAATGGATTCCTTCGTATCATTTCAGTGATAAAACTTGTTTCTTCTTTGTTTGTTTCTTTCAATTTCGATTGGCTCAGTTTCATCGACAAATCATGCCAGCTGTTTACCAATTTTCGACCAACGTTTTTTTTGTTGTGTTGAAAAACGTCACTGCGTGTCATTCTTTCTGTTTTTATTCACCAGCAAATTCGTCGTAATAATAATCGTTTGTACTCGTAGCATTTTACTAATTAGCGATGGGTGATTCCGACAGTGAAGAATTTGCAAGTGCAGATGAAGATTTTGAAGAGATTGAACCGGACGAGCTGGAAGAGGTGCTGCAAAGCACAAAACCGTCGGATGTATCGTCAAAAAAAACAAGGCCACAGCATGCATCATCGACAAAATCTGCCAACATCGACGTGGAGCCTGCAAGCAAAACTATCAACGAGGCCAATGATAATCAACTGGTGGATGAAGCATGTTCCCATGAAGAAAGTAACACTTGCACTCCACAGAAGCCTACTTCGACCGACTCAAACGCGAACAGTGAAGAAAAAGGCCTAGTTAAGCCGAAGATTTTGGAGGAAGCAACCGATACATCGCAGGTTCAATCTGCAGGTTCCTTGGCGGTCAAGAAAGACAAAGAGAACTTGGATACAGATCCTAAGCTTCCAAAACATGTTGCTTCAAAAGAAACATTGACAGAAAACGCCAAACAAGAGCCACCGTTGGCGCAATCTAGCACTGAAAATGAGAAGCCCGATGAAAAAGACGTTCAAAATAAGCCAATACCACCAATTACTACACCCGAAGGAAATAGTTCGTACAAGTCCAAAAAGCTTGTGCTTAAACCAGCCAAACCACAGCTGTTGGAACAGACAGACGCAAAAGTAGAAGAACACGTGGCGAAAGTTCAAGAAAAAAGCAGCAAAGAAGAGGGCAAATCTGGAACAGATGAAGGATGGGATGACTTTGATGACGATTGGGGAGATTTTGCCGTTGAAGGTGGTGGTAATGTACCGGGTAAAACTGGTGACAACCAGAAGACGAATTACGATACCCAACCGCTTAGCAAAATAGAAAAGTCTTCGACGGTGGATAATTCAACGAAAGCTAGCTTCAAAGATGTGGACATCGATGAGGTTGAACACAAGCTGAAGGATTTTATGAAGCATAAGGACGATCCCCCTTTAACGTCCGTTCTTGATCGACTCTCGATGGGAGGAGACAACAGGACAGCTGGCGATGCCGGACAGTCGTGGGGCAGCTGGAAGCCATCATGGGGCGGTACCGCAGTTTCCTTCTTATCGAACGCATCGAAATCAGTTGCCTCGATTACAACCAACATTACGCAGGTGATCGAATCGGGTATTGGCGTACCAAACCCGGAAGAAATGGCCCGTCGTCAAGCCGAGGCAGAAGCTAAGCTAAAATCGGAGGGATACGTTCGCGAGGAAGCGGAAGCGAACGAGAATGCACCTTCGGCTGAAAGGCAAACGGAAGATCGATTCGGCTTCGACCAGCTCGTTTCGGGCGTGACACAGATTAGCAGCAAGGTTATCACGGGCGGTTTGGATACACTCGAGGGAATCGGAAAGAAAACGATGACCATTTTACAAGAGAACGATCCAGGATTGTTGAACAAGCGAAAGCTACTCGGTTTGCAGCCGAACGACGGTGTGGTGTTGAGCCAGGTTCTTCGGGAGGCAAAGGCAAAAACGGAAGAACGTGAACGTAACCTTAAGCAAATCCAGAAGCATCAATATAAGAAAAAGCTTCACTTTGAAACACTGTTCGACGATTATCATGGGTTGGTGCATCTGGAGGCACTTGAAATGCTTTCCAAACAAGCATCTTTGAAGCTGGAATCTCTGATGGCACCACTGACGGGAAAAGCACTCGAGGAGCTTCAAGAAACCATGAGCGAGGTGAAGGAACTGTGCGAACTACCCGAAACGGACAACGACGATGCGGATGGGTTGCACACGGCGGATGAGCTGGATGCAAAACTGAAGGAAACCATCGTTGATCTTGATCCGAACGTTAAAGTAGACTTTGTCGAGATCGTTAAGAGTTGGACAGAGTACACAGATTGGATTGATAACGGAGACGGTGGGCGAACAGGACAGGATGTGTTTGAAAAGGCGATGCGTGCGTTGGCCCAAACGACGGCCCTGTGCGTGTTGCGGATGCACAAACTGGCGGAAATTCTACTTATCAGTGAACATCACAGTACGGCCACTGAAGCCGATGTGCTGGTACAGTTAACGACCGTTTTCTGCTGGCATCTAAGCGGCGTTGCAACCAGATTCTGCTCGGAGCTAACGAAAATGAAAGATGAGTCCGGGGATGATAACGACAGTGCGCTTATAACCAATATATTCTTAGAGGTAATTACTTCATCCGCCAACAGACCTGTGGCATGAAACCAGCAATGAACAGTTGGTGTATTTTGTTTTTTTTTCCTCTTTTTTCAGGGTTCAAACAGCACATCATACGTTCAGAATGCGTTTCACCTTTTCATTCCGATCTTGCAATTGGGTGCGGCTTGAAGCCAATGTTGCCATCCTTAAAGTCACACTTCCGCGAGCATTGCAAGCATCACCAAGCTGGATGTTAAATTTCCTTACATTGATCGCTTCGAAGCCACCTCGTCGTTATATTATACTAAACGATTTTTATTGGATAAATATACATACAAAATATAAATGATCGTCTCCGCTGTATCTTCCGAGCTTAGCTGAAATGAAAACCTTCAGCATTAAATGCTTGTAAGACTGCCATGAAGTCATCAATATCCATCGTCCGTGCACGTTTGTTACCAGCGTCCACCTTTTCTAGTATGCTTTCCACCATATCCTTCACGTTGAGATCCATCGGAACGTCAACGTTCTTTAGCGAGCAGTGCAGTTTGTAGTTATCTTCAAGTGTGGTCAGTACCGTGGTTTGTTTAAACGCTGCAGCAAGAGTTTTGTTTTTGCGTAGAAAAGCAATTCGTGTCAATCCGTCCCATTCCGTATAGTTGATCGGTGGTGGCGGATTCCGTGGCTCTATGCGTACCACACTCGATTCAACCTTTGGCGGGGGTTTGAAATTGTTCTTTCCCACCTTCATCAGCATGTCGACACGGGCGAGCAATTGCGTGTTAATGCTTAGTCGACAGTACAGCTTATCTCCCGGTTTAGCCACAAGTCGTTGAGCAAACTCGCGCTGGAACATTAATACGGCGCAGCGGAAAAATGGCCTATGAAGCAGCAGTTTGAACACGAACGGCGAACTAATCTGGTATGGCATATTAGCGACACATATGTCGAAAAACGGTAGGTCCGTTTTCAGCACATCGCCAATCAGGATTTGCAACTTAGGCTGCAGATGGGTACCTTGCACACGCTTCTGAAGTTCTGCTACGAGACGCGTGTCAATTTCGCATGCCACTACTTTCTTCACCTTTTCCAATATCTTTACCGTCATGTTACCGGTACCGGGACCAATTTCAAGTACCACATCCGTAGAGCGTAGGGCCGCCTTTTCCAACATAGAGGTGATGACGAGCGGGTTCTTGAGAATGTGTTGACCGAAATCTTTGTTGAACACGATACCTAATGGAACACACCAAATGTAAACGATCGCTGCTACTATCAGCCATAAAATCACTTACCCTGCTTTGCAACACCCGGATGCGTACGGGTTTTCTTTTCTGCACGTACTTTCGGCATTTTGTTACCGTGAATTAGACCGCTCTGCACAATCTGTTGTTGTTGAGGAAGTGCTGTAAACAAATGCCATGTGCGAATTGAGAAAAAAAATCATAAATTGTCATCCGCATAATGCAACTGTCAAATTTCAAAAATATCAAAACAAATTTGGTACGGACGGTTGCAAAATGCACAAACTTATAACATAACGAATTATCCCGTACATTGAGCGAAAAATGTAGGATAATTATGGAAATTATAAACTTTAGAAAACATCAATTATCTGAACTGTTAGCAATGAATTGCAGAAATAATTCAAGGACGTTCTTCTTTTCATTCCTATGTCAGGACATTTATTTACGAACATACCTCAAACGAACAACACAGAAATGGAATGCTATCCTTTGAAATAGGTTGTCTAGGAATTCGACGGCTAATGATGAGAGTAGTAGATTAGACGATTATTAAAATTTGGCCCCGTACGGAGAAGAACACGGAATACGGTAGGCGAAACATGTGATGTGATGCGCAGGGGATATCTAATTCTCAGTACGCTGTGGCGAAGATTAGCTAAACATATGATTGCACAGTTTCGTTTAAAGTAATAACGCAAAATGATCGCGCTCGATGCGGCGTTTGGCGCACAGCGGAACTGCACCCATCACATCTTGCGGCGGAGGTAATCCGCCTTGCGCATTCGCGATCTGCGTGTAAAACAGCTCCCGCATTCCACACTGATACCCATATAGCACAGTTTCCTGCGATCTGTAATGAAAAACAGTTAAACAAAAGCATTACATCCTGCGAACATCTTCCTACTGCGGCCGTATGCCACTAGATATTTTACTTTAGCGTCACTTCCGTCACTAGGCTGCTCTTTCTGAAGTAGGTATGTAAAGATTCCGCAGTTTGCAACTCCAATGCGTTCCATGGTCCATTTTTTTTAGCCACATCCCAATCCGAATCGAGCGCAATCAGACTGTAACCGTCCGCTTTATCAAACCCATCGACGTTAATATTCATTGCCAGCTGAATATCGTTTTCAATCCTTAGAAATTTCGAAACGCACGATTCAAACTGGAAAGAATAGTAGATAAAAAATATATAGACTTGAAGTCGGTACACAAAATAAACAAATACGTTTGCTTCCAAAACGTACCAGTGTTTGCACAAGACGTTGATTTTTGCAGTTTTTCTCCTGCATGACTAGTATCAACGTCATGTTTTGCTGTACGCAAACGAACAGATCCACCTTGACTAGAGCCTTCTCATCACCGGCAGGCAAACCGTTCGACGATGCCACCGACTGTGATATGTCTTGCGATTTCCGTCGCTGCGGAATGTATTCTTGTGGTGATATTGCCATGTTATAGCTGCATCCCGGAGTGGTATCCCAACTGGATACGCCACTCGATTCGGTGTCATTCATTGCCAGTACCGTTAGTTTGGTCATCAGTGGCGTTAGTTCCAGTGTGCTTTTACGGCGCGTGAACAGTTCCTGGCCAACGTTTGCTCCACCATTGGTAGCCACTCGTGCGGGAAGTGGATCATCATTCAGATTAAATGATTTGATAGGCAAGCTGAGACCACGACGATCTTTAGGTGTCGTAGCAGGTTTTCCAGTATCCGGATGTTCTGATGATCGATCAGCTTTATGCCCTGCATATGCTACAGAGTTAGTAGCCGATGTTCGAACATCCATTGCGGATGTGTTGTTAGGTAGTTTATCCTTACTGGACTTATCTTTACCTTTGATTTCTTGTTTTACTTCCTGTTCGACCAGTTCGGCAATCCGTTCGTTGCGAGTTCGTTCGAAATCTTGGAACAAACTGTACGACATCGCCCGTTTACGCTGATCTTCAATCGGATAGAGTGGATCACTGATAGTTTTGAACGGGTCGTAGTCTTTAGGAAATAAATGTTGATACTTATTTTTTGTTTCTTTTTCCACACCGTTTCTTCCTTCGGCTGGTGAATTTTCTTCCGTTTCATCATTTGCTTTTGCGGTTAAACTGGACATCGATGCACAGCGAATATTGTTTGGCATCATGAAAGGATTATTGAGGATACTGTACTTTCTAGCGTTGAAACATTTTAAAATACTGGCATTTGCTTCCATCGATGTTGGTAAATTATCGTTATCTTCCAGAGCGTCCATATTACGGTCGCTTTCTTCTGCCGGTGGTGCAGAGGGTGGTTGTTGTTGATCCTGTGTGACGCATATCGACATTATGTTCCTATTTGGCACGATCTTATTCTCAGTCAGTGGCGTTGAACAGACGCTGGTTTTACCGATAAAGTTAGGAAAACTATCGGACTCATCAAAGTTGATGGAATTTACACCAGAATCGATTATGTCTCGTGATGTTAGATTTTTAAATTTCAATGGCAGAAATGTTGGCCTGGACACGGCGTTGAACGTTTTCTTTTGCGTCTGCTCACAGATCCCACCCTCAGCACCAACCGTGTCTTCTTCGGGAATGTTTGAAAAGATAATCGATTTGTCAGACTTCAGCATCGGAAACCCGGCAACGGTTCCGCCGAGCTCTTTCGAGGGCATTAGCTTCTTCTTAATGGCAAACGGTACTGTTCCGGCGGTTGGTGCGGCTGTGGCACAATTGTTAAAATAGATTGGAATGTTTTTCGTTGCATCCACCAGCTGAGCGTAGTCACGCTTGGTTATGTACGCACTGATGAGGCTAACGCCATTTGGCACATGGAATGTGACTGCTATCATTTCCGCTAGTTTCATGCGATAAGGATCGGAATACACGAACATTTTCGTCAAATTCGTCGGCAACTGTGAAGCCAATACCCTGCGAACGATGTTTTTTTTTGTTTGTGTTTGGTACCAAAACGTTATCTTTTCAGTGCTTTCAACACAGAAAACAAAAAATACTCACTTGTTGTGGTAAAATATGGACCCGCCCAAGACTCCTTTGTTTTGCAGGAAGCTCTGAAGTATTTGATTGGATTCCAAGTAGACATTGCTTGCGCACTGTGCAAAATGATGTGGAGTGAAACATGCTTTCGATCATTACTTTCATACAGTAGTTCATTTAGCCACTTACTTTTGGTAGCCGGAGAAGGGGCATATTCTGCAAAATATTCCCATTGAATTGCAGCAATGGCAAGGTAGACTCCATCAAACAGAACACCTTTTCATTAAATCCCGTTTTCTGCTCCTTTTCGACGTAAACATTGTACAGGGTATTGAAATCGCCATGATATAATTCAATCAACGAGGACAATAGACTTGCCCGGTACTCAAGAATGGATTCTGCTATGTTACGGTCAGATCCCACAGCCTACGAATAAAACAACAGATTGAAAATAGCGTCTCTCGTGCAAATACTATATACAATGCTTACCAGCATGAATCGCCCATGCGACCGTAGAGCAAATTTGCCGTTCTGTAGGGAAATGAACCGAACCTTCGATAGTGTCTCGCCAAGAAAGTACGTGGATCCCTGTGGAAAAAAAAACAACAAACAATCGAACCAAAGTGATTTTCAAAAATTGTGCTCGATAGAGATGCAAGGTACACATGATCCATACCATCAATTGACCACAGAGCGATTTTTTCTGCAGTTCCGACACCCACATAGGATGGAAGTAAATAATAGAGCCCGTTGGGTCATCGTTTTCCACTTTTTTAGTTAGGTCGTAAACAAAGATTATCATCGTTTCCCTGCACGTAGGAATACAGCAAGTTACGAAATTGAACTTTAAGGAGAGTTTCTGCGGTTTGGTTGGATATTCTACTTACTTCGACATCCTGCACAGTTGCTTTAGTGCACTTCATTTGCTAGAACGTAGAACGGAAAAAAGATCGTAGCAACACGAAGTGTCTGGTTGTTCTTCCAATATCAAATTACATCTAGTGTGACGTCATTGACAGGTAATTAGACAAAGCTGTCCGGCGTTGCACCCATGTGTGTACCTTGAACAAACAAAAAAAAATAATCGAAAACAAAAATATGTTTTTCTTCCGCCTTTTAAAACACGATTTTTTTGACTTGATTACAAACATTTAGCTATGTGCATAATTCGCACATTATTCATGAAAAAATGCATCACGCACTTTCGCATGCAGCCACCTTGATAAGCTGTCCCGCTATTTTTGACAATTGTAACCGCTTTCCTGGGCGCTTGACAAGATTTACGTTACATCCAAACAACGAGCTGCGTTCGTGGTCATTGTCGTGTAGAAAAGCGAGAAAATGGAACAAATTGAACATACACAGTTTGAAAACGTATCCTTTAACGTGCCGGAGGTGTTGTCCCGCATCCGCAGTCATCAGAAAGTAGTTCGAGACATAGTAAATGCCAACTATGTGGACTTCGTGTCTATCAACACGAACGATATGCTCGATGGTCTGAGGGCGCTGGAAACGGAAATAAAAGATCTCGTAGCGTCTACCGGCCAGCTAACAGTGGACAAGTCCAACGTAGCCTGGAACGACCTGCGGAACTATCAACGCGATCTGGAGGAAGGTGTGCGGGGTTACAAGATTGCGCGGAAGCTGCTCTCTATCCACGATTTGTTCGAAAGCATGAATCTGTCCGGCAATGGGTACGAGAAGACGGCGCACATTCTCGGTAAAATAAAGGCCCTACTGGACGAGGTGGAAGATCCTGTCCTAACAGATCTGCACTGCTTTCACAGCCTTATTCTACGCTATGAAACAGCATACGAAGCACTCATTAACGACCTCAATGGCAAGTTCAACGAGTTGGTACAGTTGCAACATCGTTCGTTTCAAAACACCAAATCCGTTACGATACGCATTCACAGAGATGAAAACATGCTGTATCAGGTGGTGGTAACGCTATTGAAAACGCAGCACAATTTCCAAACAGTGTGTCAGTTCCTGCTGGAAAACGTATTTGCACCCGTGATTGTAAAGCCCGTTTCTTTGATTTGTGACGAAAAATCGGACGAACAGAGCGTATTGATTCAGCTATCCTATCAGATTGCGGTGGGTGAAGAATTGCGCCCCGGATACAAGACAGTGTTGTCGAACGTAATGCAGATCTTTTACAACTTGAGCAACATGAACATCGTGGTGTCGGAGGACGAATGCTTGTTCAAGGTGCTTGCCAAGCAGATGAAAAAGGAACTATGCACCATGCTGATCGAAAGATGCCTAGAACGTGACATTCCTGGTACTATCGAAGGGATGAAGGAGAGTTCGATGATGAAGGACCTGTGCGAGTTCAATACGTTTCTGCACACTACCAACTTTATAGATGGTGAAAATGATCATTTACTGGAAGAGTATGCTAATTCGATTGAAACTATTCACCAAAAGAAGCTTTGCGACAATGTGCTCGACACAGCCCTCGAGATTATGAAACGCGAGAGCCACGAAATGGTGCTAATTGAAGATCATGAGTATCAGTTCGTCGGAAGCTCTACGGCTCAGTTATCCAGCTGCATGGTGACCCGCACTGTGGTAGAACTGAAAAAGTTTCTAGACAAAGTGTTAGCGGAAGCGTTCTCACACGGAGATGCAGCAACTCGGTTCATTAAAACAATTGCAACCATCCTGGAACGGTACATGGTCGACGTACCAATGGCAAACGAGAAGCTGCTCTTTAAGATTCCCCAACAATCTGCTTTGTTCCGGAACGACTGCACCTACTTGAATTATTGGCTGCAGAAAAATGATGGCAAGCTCAACGATCATGGCTCATTCGCGAACATATCGGACGCGCTAAAAGCTTGCGGAGAGGATATATTCCAGCAGCAGCTGAACAGCCAACGTGCCCAAATGATGCAAGCATTGAGCGGATTTAGTAAGTGCATGATGGCCCGGAAAAGATTATCCTCGAAAACAAACGTTATACTATTTTTTGTTTTGCAGAACTTTCGATAAACCTGCTAGAGTTGGGAACCGAACAGCAACGAGCCATCAGGCAGTGTGTTCGTCAATTTGAACTGCTAAAGAATGTATGGCAGACCGTTTTGCCTGATTCCGTGTATAAACAGAGTTTGTCCGGATTGGTTGACCAGTTTCTAAGGGAAATAATGAAAAGAATTCAAATTCTTGAGGATATTACGACCGCCATCGGAAACGGGCTGGTGTTGCTTATCGACATCATGACAGAAACATTGCCTAATCTGTTTAAGGTATGGAAGCGTTTTATCAGGCGTTGGTCATTTTTCGTGTTTTTATTTTATTGTTCTTCATCTTGCAGGAGCCTAGCGAGATTCACCAGGTCGTCAAACAGTGGACGAAATTGCTACAGTTACGGCAAATATTATGTGGCTCACTGGTACAAATCACGGAGCTGTGGGCCGAAGGGAAGGGCCCGCTTACGATGTGCTTCAGCGCGGAAGAAATCAAGCATTTAGTGCGTGCCTTATTTCAAAACACTAAACAGCGACAGGCTTGCATTGCTTCCATTGTTTAGCATGATCGTCTTAATACAATAACAAAAACACACTAAACGCTATTGTATCGATTATTATGATTAAGATAATGCGCGTAAGAAAGTAAAGTTTGTATGCGCGGTGTAAAATACCTTTTTTTAATAAAACATAATTTGTCATTGCAAATTAGTGTAAGTCATTGCAAATAAGTAAAATGAGATCCTTTTCGCGGCTCTACTTCTGCTCAACGATGGTCGGTTTGCAGGACTTATCGTTGATGATACCATTCTCTACCAGAAAGCTCTCAACATCGCTGAAATCAAACTCATCGCTCAGATCATCGACCAGCTTCACGAAGTTCCCTATCATTTGGCCACCCTTGTAGATAAGCAGAGCTGGTACACCGGATGTTTTAAACATATTGCTAAGCCCTGCATCGCTGCTAACAAATTTGCAAAACTTAACGTTCGTGTAATCCTTCGCTAGTGTAGTGAGTGCTTCATTCATCTTAACACAGGGGCCATACTTTTCACGGTAGATATGTATGACAACGGTCGTGTTTTTATCTTCCTTATCGACGGCTTGCAGAAATTCACCGCCATCCTTCAGATGGATAAGTTTACCATAGCAACCCTTTTTATCCATTAAGGCAAGCATCTCGGACATGCGTTTCCGCTGATATTCGAGCAAAAAGTCCTCATCCATTAGCTCCTGAAACTCTGCATCCAGCTCGCTCATTGCTGCCGCCGCATTGTCTTCTTCCTTGGTGCGTGCGGTAATGCTAAGCTTCTTAAGCAAGCGCAACTTTTCCGCTTCGTCTTGTTCGCGTCGCTCGGCTTCCAGCTGTTTGAATCTTTGCCAATCCTGTATAACTCCTTTCGGACCCGTATTACCCGTCGTTCCTGTCCAGTGGGTTTTGTTATGCGTCAGTGTAGCTGGCTCAGTATCGGTCACACGGCGAAACCCAGATTTCGATGATGAGCCCTGCTTACCAGCAGACTTTCCCGTACCAGATGCCTCACTCGAATCGCCTTCATCTTCTGCACCTTCATCTTCGCTGCTGCTACAATAGTTTTCTAATTTTTCCCCCAACAGCTTATCGTCTAACGTAGCCATGCTTTAAGCCGAAATTCTAAGCGTGGGTGTGTCTGTTTGATGAATCCTAGTCTGGAGTGGAATCCAATTACAAGAGGCAATTATTAATTAACACACGCTACCAATCATTCCGAACGATTGCTTTGGATCAATCTTACGGATGCGCTTTTGATTCACTAATTTCACTAAAGTTTGTTCACGTGCAACGTTTGGCCATGGAAGATGTACACGTAAAACGGGTTAATGGTTTACAACGAAGATTGATTCATTCAATATAAACAACAAAAAAGCAATGCACACTGATTCCGAAGCCCAACAAAGCTTGGGTGGTAGCAATTAAACAAACAAACAAAATACATACATTGAACTGATGCGCAAGGTTGTTGCATGCGTGCACACGCAAGGTTCTTAGGGAAGATGTACTCCTAGCGCTCAAAGCCCAATTGTATTTGTTTTCAATTGTATTTATGCGAATAAAAAAACCATGTATTCGAAATGTACAAGTGCATTGTATGATTCTAGCACTAATTACTGGTCGGAAACTTTATATAGGGTCAACCAATTGCAAATTACCATTGTTGCAAGAAAATAGTTAACAATGCGCTTTCAACCCGATATCATCAACTCGTGCTTTCAAATCGATCCGCGGCGTACTTCAAATCTATTTTTACTTTCATGGATCGCGTACGTCGTAGCCGCACTTTATTCTATCTCCACAGAATGGAATTCAGCGAGGGAAATTGGAGTGCAATGCGTAGATCTACCAAACACCGAGAGCACGATACAGACAGGTATAGCAATTTTATTGCACAATGTTGTTTGTACTTGAGCCTTTTTATGGTCAAGTTTATTTTTCATTAGATATGATTAGATCACCGCTCACTGTTGTTTTCGTTCTTTTCAGGTGATTCCATCTGCGCTGACGTAAAACTGGCATCAGTGATGAGGATAGGATGAGAAACAACAAACTGTAGCAAAACCGGTTTCTGGCCGTTAATGTTACATTCATAAGGTAAGCATGGTATTCGAATGAAATGCATGTCCTTTACACAAAGTATCCTGTCCTTTATCATTATCTAAATACAACTTGAAAGCGTACATTGGTGAGGTTCCGTGTAACGTCGTAGAAGTTGGCAAGCAATATTTGAAGCAATCGACGTAATGCATCACTATTCATACTTTTCACTGTTTATCGCTGCTGATCAGGAGTTACAAAACCAGGTTGATTTTCTGCGATCCGCACATCCGTCCGGGTTGCTTACGCTGGATCCTACCCAACAGGAAAGTCTTGACACGAAACTCCCTTTTACTGAGGAAGACTGCAAGAGCCCAGAGCAGGTGTTTATCGGATTTCTCACAGCAAATAACAGAGCATTTTGACACTGGCGTTCTACTAACCATTTACTATCAACTATTTTCACTCTATTCTAGATGATGATTGACGAATCCCAATCGGTATTTAAAGTATTTGACTACTGAGAAAGCTATTTGAGTTGTTATCATAGTACGTGCGTGCATGCATAGAACATCGATGGTGTTAGGGTATAATAAAAATAGTGACATTATTCGAGTCTAGTTTCTGTTTTGTACCTCATACTCCCGGAGATTCTATCGTAGGGAAAGATACGATTGTAACTGTTGTAGTTATTTGGTCGAATTGGCTAGTGAGCTGAGCGAGGATTTTTGAGCCATTGATCGATGAAGGTATCGATCCAAAGCTATCTATTAACCCTAAAATCTTGCTAAGTTTTTTTCTTCCATCTGTCCTGTTCAAATTGGTACATATGATTCAGAGTAGCATCACGTAACATTTACACTACCATATTCAGTGATGAGCTAGTTGCTTTCCTGAGTCTTATCAGTTTCCAGTGCAGAAGGCAACGATTGTCGCAGCTTATCATTCGCTTCCATCTGTTTATCTTTCTCATACATGCGTACATCGTCAATGCTCATTCCGTGCCATTCATCTATCCATGCGAACGCCTGTCTGTGTCCCAGTAGGAGGACATCTCGAATACACTTTAAATAAAATTAGTATCAATCGAAAATGATTTTGCCGAGCTCAGCTTGGTTTTTTATTTACCTTTTGTATGAAGTCCTCCACTCTTGTCTGCAGACCCCAGACTTCGAACGAAGCTTCTACCAATTTGTATGAGCACATCATTGGACTGTCTGTTTGACGCCATCCCTCGACAAGCGGGCCGCGTCCAGTGATATGTGACTTGAAAAATTTGGGATCTTCCTCTTTTTTGTAATGTTTTTCCGCCGGTTCCTCAAAAGCTATATCAACATGATCAACGATTCGAGTTTTAAGCGTTTCTTCCGAAAGATTCAGACACTGCAAAGTAAAAGAGAAATTGTAAATTATTTAGCAAATGTGTATTCCACTGGCAGGTTTAGCATACATTTTCCGATGTGCCAGCGTTATCTTCAAACCGCGTCAATATACGAATTTGTAGTTTTGGAATAAAGGAGCACTGATGAAAATATAAAAATTAGACATATTTATTTAAATTAAACCCTTCCAGATTAATGCTACTTACCGTATACTCTACGGGAGGAATCATAATGAAAGTGTTAAAACATAATAAAACGTTTAGATATGTTACAGCTGTACGTACCAGTTACAGTGTAAGGATAATAGTTCCAGCCTTTCTCTATAACATAGAACACCTTTGGACAGACAGCTTGCAGCCAGTAGGGAAGACGGCTAAATGCAAATGCTTGATGAAATAAGGTGTTAACCATATGACCAATTATGCTGGACCATACCTGGACAAGTGTATCCTCTTTTCAGTATATTGACCTTTGCCGTGATCTGGATCGAAACATTCCTTATTCTCAATCACCTCTACTCCTTCTCCATCGTCCGATTGTTCAAGACTGTGGCGGGCAATCATGTACAACTGTCCGATTTTATACTGAAAGCACCGAGCAGTTGTGAAATATCACAGACATTATTAATTGTACAGGCGATACATCAAATGTACTCACTTCCTCCACAGTCAGCGGCATGCATATTCGATATTCTTTAACAAGCACCATGCTGTTGAGAGCTTGATTACTCAACAAACAAACCTAGTCTTGTTAATCTTAATCAGAACTACAATATTACACTATTACACTATTTGTACTACAATTGCAAGCATCGGTGGGCTAGCGAGAATGTTTTCAAAACGATTCTTTCGCACAAGGCCTCGATGCGGCTTATATTTGGTACGAAATTAATTCTTCACTTTTGACGGGATTTTGTGAATTTTGACAACATTCAGGTGTTTGCTATCGATTTCTTCTTTGGCACAAGATCTATACAGTAGTCCTGTGCCATTTTTCGGTAATTTGTATATTTTCGTTATTCAATGCGTAGATCAATTCAAGCGAATATTTATTGTACGATTACCGATTGAATTACCATTAACATCGATCTGGTGAATATTGTTGACAATGTGTGCAATTTCAATTCTTCGTTATTTCAAGATTGTTCACCATCAATCCAGATATCTGAAGCTTGACACTAAATGACAACCACTGTCAAGCGGTGTTTAGGTGACGAAACGTTGTTTTTTCATCGCCTCAATCCGGCGTTTTTACAAGGTACAATTACAAGGTCTGGAAGCCACAATTCTGCATTAAACGGTAGTGTGAGACGTGATTAGTGCAAGGATTAGTAGTTCTAAATGATTACCTTACTCCTTCCAGCTGCTACCCAATCGATTCGACAAAATGTGGGACGCATCAGAGAGAACGTTGTATTCCATCATAGCATTTATCTTTGTAGAAACGCTTCTAGAACTGTATCTAACAATGCGTCAGGTAATCGTTAACGTGATAACATTACTGTATGTGCAAAACAATAAACGTTTCCTTTCGTTACAGGTACGCATTTACAAACAGTGTAAAACCGTACCGAAGGAACTGAAACATGTAATGAACGATGATACATTCGAGAAGGCTCGCGTTTACGGATTGGATAAGGCTTATTATGGTATCTTTAAGATGATTTTGTGCGATATCGTGATAATGCAGCTAGAACTGTACTATGGGTTCATGGCCATAGTATGGGCACGTTCAGTGCAGATCTCCGCCAACATTGGGCTAAATCCAAAAAGTGAAATTCATGTAGGGTGCCTCTTTGCTCTACTACTGAACGTGATAGCAGTGCTGAAGGATATGCCCTTTAAAATTTATGGCACGTTTGTGCTTGAGGAAAAGCACGGTTTCAACAAGCAGACTGCAGGATTCTTTGTAAAGGATCAAATCAAAGCTTTCTTAGTTTCGCAAATTTTGAGCATTCCCATCGCAGCAGTTTTTATATATATCGTTCAAATTGGTGGACAATTATTCTTCGTTTGGCTTTGGGCTTTTGTAGCTGTTGTTACGCTGGTGCTCATTACCATTTATCCAGTGTATATCGCTCCAATATTTGACAAATTCCGTCCATTGGAAGAAGGAGAACTGAAACAAAGTATACAGACTCTGGCAAACAGTGTAAAGTTTCCACTGGGACAGCTATTTGTTGTTGAAGGTTCGAAACGTTCTGCGCACAGCAATGCTTACTTCACCGGGCTTTTTGGAGTGAAGCGAATCGTGTTGTTCGATACGCTGCTGGTCAACAAAGGTCTGCCGGAAGACGATCCTTCACTGACGGAAAGTGACAAAGGTAAAGGATGTAAGAACGAGGAAGTGTTGGCCGTTTTGGCTCATGAACTTGGTCACTGGAAGTTGGGACATGTTTCCAAGAATATAGTAATTATTCAGGTTCAAATGTTTCTAATTTTCCTCGCCTTCTCACAACTCTTCACTTATGGTCCGCTGTATGAAGCGATCGGTCTACCAGCGGGCGAGAAACCCATTCTGATTGGATTCATTGTTATTTTGATGTATGTTTTGGCACCGTACAATACGGTGATCTCGTTCGCTATGACAGTTATATCGAGACGATTTGAATACCAGGCTGATGCTTTCGCTCAAGAACTCGGATATGCTAAAGATTTGGGAAATGCACTTATCAAATTGCAGCTGGACAATCTTGGATTTCCTGTGTACGATTGGATGTACTCCGCATGGAATCATTCCCATCCAACCGTGCTTCAACGGCTTGACCGGCTAAAAACTTACACCCAAGGAAAAGGACAACCCCAAAAATCTAAGTCCCAATAAGCTAGGAGATTATTCGGGCCAAAGTCACATTGCAAATTCGTCGGATATTGTACTTCCAACGCTTCGGAATTTATCAACAAAAAAACCCTAAATATAATCGATTTATCGTACAAAATATTTTTACTTCACCAAATTACCAAACAAATCAATCCTTTGTATATGCACATTCTGGAGCCAGATGTGCACTTGAAATAGTGTTTTCGTACACAAAAATTTGGTAAATCGCATAAATGTAGTACATAATGTGAAATAAAATATTGAAACCAACTTGCCTGCGTATTGTCATGTTCTCAATTAAGGCCAGGTATTGCTCACACGCTTTTATTCGAACTAGTGCTTTGGAAATTTATTTTTATCATTCATCTTCTTACCGATTTGAATCAAGTTAATACGATGTTTAGACCATTTCAATTTTTGAAAGACCTGCGTATAGTAAATGTTTCTTTTGAGTAATTTAAACACGGGATTGGTAATTGAAAGAGAGAGAAGAAATACGCAGTGGCAGTAGAAGAAGAAGAAAGCAGAAAGTTAGAGATAATTGTGTAAATGTGTTTGGCTAGTGCTAGGATACGAAACAAAGACTGTTTTCAAATAATGATGAAAAAACTCAAGCACGTCGATAAAGATACAGAAATGATGTAGTGAGGAAAAATAGATCTACACTATTCAACTTATTAACGAATAATTATAGACACTAAAATTAACTAAGTTGTTGCTAACCTGTTTCCCCATGGTATTGTGAGATGCTGAGAATTTCGTTTTCCTCAAGCTCAGGCTGTTGAAATTGTTGTTCATGCTGTTGTTGCAGCTGTACCGCAAGAGAAAGATTCATGCGGGTGTTGGAAATTATCGTATCACCCGCATTTCCGGCTGTAAGCGCCACTGGCGGAGGGCGTAATCTGGCAGGATCGAGCAGTGATTGCATTTTGGAGTGTTTTTTCACCGGTGTTCGATTGGGAGAAGATTTCCTACTGCTGGAGTATGATTTCAGCATTTTTGTACTGAAAAAAATGTTGATAAACAAAAAAAACTAGATAAAAATATTTTGAACGTATACGTTGACGCTGCTACAACTTACGCCTCGGACAATTTTTTAAGCAAGCGTTGGTAGGATTGATATTCTTCCTCTCCAAACTCGTTAGGATCATGTCGAGCATGTTCGTACCTACAGCGAAATTGTCGGTTAATAAACAATTTTTCGCGAATCATCACAAACTTACATATCACAGAACTGATGAATTAGTCGCTGGCCTGAACCATTTAGAGGAGCCGCCAATGTGGTCAGAAGAAACGCCCGCATACTATCCCTAGGGTGTCTAGTGGCACCGTCTTGTTTCGCTATTTCCCGCTCGAGCTCTTTCACATCATCCACTGCCTTCATGCGCCAATAGTATGGTGGTAAAGTGGTATCCGGTTTCAAAATGTACTTTTCATCGTCCTTCTGTTTATCATCCCAGATGAGCTTTGGTTCGTAATAGATTTTTTGTATGCAGTCTAGCCTCCGCTCTATCTCCCTTTTGATGGACTACAATAATAATCAGCAGCATTATTTTCATACAACTGTATTCTTTCAATTTCTATGCAACATACCTTTTTAGCATCGTGTCCAACAGCGACATGGGGTCCACGACGTTGTCTAAGCGTAAATCGAACGATCTGCCGTTTTGCGAAAATGAAACATATCGTAACACCCAAGACACCACCACCTATTATCAACACTATCATGACCCCTGACAACTCCTCCATAGTGGCTTGGTATGCTTTTCCGGTTTTGTGCACTCGATCTTTACAGCATGACAAAAAGTAGAAATTATGTTACTTCTAGTAAGAAAAATCAATAATCCAATCTATTGAATGAATTCACAAAGCGCGAGTGCGATAAACATTGCAGCTTGCGTTGTTTACCTACTGTGGACGGTATGACAGATGTGCAATGAACATAGTGCGAATGGGACTTGAAACAAACAAAAATGTTTCCAAACCGATGGCTATTATTTTACATCCAACCAATAACGATAATTGCAATTTATTAACGATATTTCGTACCCTGTAATAACAAAGAATAAAGAAAATACCTGATAATTCACACCAAATATAACGACCAAGGTAAGCATAGCAGAGCAAATCGATGAATAAATGTCATCATCGTGGCTCATTCGGTCCGTGATCGAAGTTTGCTCTTTGTGGCTGTCACGCTGTTGCTCAATATACGAATAAGCGGCAGATGTAAACAAAGATCTCAACAGCAGCGGTACGGTTGCATGTCAACTATGCAAGAAGGTAATCAGAAATACGTTACTCGTCATTTCGTCTACAGTGATTTTGTAGCATTGAGTATCGTGTGGAAAGACAGAGCGAAAAATGGACTAGGTCAAATAGACCGAGTGGAATAGCTGAGCTTGTTACAGCAATGGAAAACGAGAAGAGTGGACGGAGAGTAAGCTCATCGTCTGAAAACTCGTCGAGCGGTTTGCTGACTGATTTCGATAGCGACATTAGATCTACTGGGCAATCTACACCAGCAGCATCGAAGCCAAGTACAAGTTTCGGACCGAAACGCCAAATCAGAAGAAAGCGGTATGTGTATGCTGTATCTATATATGATATTGCTTAAAGGCGAAGCCTAAAATTTACGATTGTTTCAGGAGACGAATGTCGTTTCCCACCGATAACGAAGAAGGGTTTGATCAACATTTTGAAGAAACCATCAAAACTGCCGCAGAAAAGAATAACTTAACTCCGATGTGTGTTAAAAAATTGTTAAAGGTAATTATGATTTTCAACGACATCCACTATTAATTGTAGGCCAAGTTGTACTCCATTGTTTATCTTTCTCGTTTTTATACAAATAGAAAATCGTCGTCAATGACCATGTGTTTGCAATAGTTCGATTAAAAGAGGAAGAAGAAGCCAAGAAATTAAGGATGGATGGGAGTAAACAACCGCAGAATGATGGCGACGAAGATGATGAAGAGAAGGAACAACCTGAACCAAAGTTAACACGTTTGAAGGCAAAACAACTAAAGAAAGCACCATCATTTCGAATAGCATCATTGAATGAACCAACTCCAGATGAGGAGGTAGCAGCATTGATTCACCAAGAATTAAGCTCAGACGATGACGATGAAGAATACAAGCCGGCAGAAGATGAAACTGCGTCCGATGAAGATCAAAATACGACTGTATCGGACGTCGATTCACAGCCCAGAACACCGATATCGACAGCCGCATCCATTGAACAAGACCACCAGTCCGAAGTACAGTACACGAAAGATGGACTGTTCAAGATACCGAAACCACGAAATGATAGTCATTGTTCGCAATCCGAACAAGAGCATGAACAGGAAAACATTGCACTACGGACAAGATCAAAATTGTGCCTCTCTACGACTGCAATCGAGACACTAGAATCTACATTCATACCGCCTGATATTACGAACGATATGTATGAATATGATGGAGAAATGGATCAAGCATGGAAAGATTTTTTAGAAGAATTTACGAAACCGCTACGTGAGTAACTAAAGTAGATGTTCATTAATCGCCGTATCCAATCCTCATCTAATAAACTTTTACATCCCTATCAACTACAGCTAACAATCTAGAAGATGACGATGATAACGATCCAGAATATGTTGCGACTGAAGGAATACCACGTACGTTTAACATGAATGTATTAACAAACGGAATGTATAAAATGCTTATTATACATGTAACTTGCGTTTCTAGATGATCCCGAGGAAATGCGGCCAGTGAAAGTGTCCAAAAAAGAGCTTAATGAGTTGGTCATGGAGTTGATGGAAATGGGTGGAACCGATGATCAACTGCTAGAGCAAACTTTGACTGAAACTATCAACGAATCTCTAAACTGCCAATTGGATGACCGTTCCGAAATGTTGAGCACACCGGTACCGGAGATGGGAACTGATTCTTTGATGCGATCCGAACAATTTCCTTCCGTATCAATATTACCGTCGCAATCATCAACCAACGAAGCAATTCACGCAACCCAGCTGTTGGACAATAGACAGACCGACTATGGTTCGACAACTATGGGCACTTCCGCATACATGCCATCTCAAGGAGATCAGAACATGCCAATGGTACAGTACAGTGTAACTACCGGTATGGATGCACCTCTAAATTCTTCGGGTGCGAGCATGCTAACGAGCTCGGAAGAAGTGAACGGTCAAAATGAATCTGTCAAACACACGTTTCTGCCGGATGGTTCAGCAAAGCCTAATTTTTTTGTGAAAAGCTCTTACTTGGAGGAAGTATCATTACAGGATGATACACTACCGTGCACAATGGTTTATAAAAATGAAAAGCGATACCGAATTCACTCTTCAACCGTTCCAATAGAAGTGAACATATCAGATAAGGAAATGGGAATGAATGATATTCAGTTGCAACTACTGCATCAACAGCTCCGTATGCATGTGCAGTTGGCCACACAAAACTTTCTACAAACATACGAACACCCTGTATTCAACAGCATGGCCTCAACGTTTAGAAATATGCTTATCGAGCTCGAGGACATTGGAAAGACGAAGCCAAATGTAGTTCCCTGGAATTTACCATTGGCAGCAGAGTGTTGTGAAAATTGGGAAAAACAAATGGCAGAGAATGGTAGCGATATGAAGTCGTTGAAGAAATACTGGAATGAAGAAATAGCTCGTGAGGAGAAGGGTAATGAACGCAGATACATTTATCGCAGCGAATTGCACTGGCTTGTTAAAGAAGCAATCTTATACAGCAAAGCATTCATATACCCATCCTTGATACCTTGGAAAGCTTTTCGCTCTTTTAGGTCGTTACAGTCCCAGAGTCATTTCAACTCCGAAAGACAGTACGTTAAGTTTGTGCGCAAAAGCGTGCTCCAGTAGTTGGCGAAGGTTTTAATATATACACTTTTTGCTTTTATTTCTATTTGCAGCCTGTTTGCTATTTGGCTCGAGCGAGGTTTCAACCATTTGAAGAAGCTAAAATCTACAAAAGGCAAACCCTCGATGGCTCGTGTGTGTGCATATGCGGGCAAATATTTGTGTCCAACGCGGAATATGAATGGTTTGAAAAGTTTATTATATAGATACAAACCAGTGCCTGGAAAACCGTTAGACGCTATAGGGGTAAGTTTGATTTTGTTCATACTTCCAGCACAATTTTTATTTTATCTTTTTATTTTACTCTAATCAACAGTATTTTATTCAAAACGGTCATGCACCACCATTTGATCATGTGCTAGAAGTGTTTGATCCTGCTAAGATAATTCTACTGTCACAGTATCACAAAGGCACCCTTCATTATAATTGGGAAAATGATATATTTACCAAAAGAAAGGTAGGATATGTTAAAGTACTATCTCTTTAATAGTTCTTTTAGTTAAATCTTACATATATGTTAACAATTTTTATACACAAGCTTTGAAATTTGCCCGCAAGGTGGCATCTTGTGGAACTGTTGACAATTTCAAGATTCGGGTTTTTATATATTATTATACTGCGGTTTTCTGTAAATTACAACAATATTGCAGTATCTTAAAAATCATCCCTTTACCACTTTACTGTTGTACCGTTAATTACAACCGGTCTGGCAGAGTGTTTCTGCATCAAGTATATTCCAAAAAGACCGAACAGTATCGATCAGTCAAAACGTCATAACAAAGCAAAAATGTCGTAAACTTGTTGGCTTCTGTTTTGTTCATTGGCTCTAAATGTACGCTTTTTCATATTTTTTTACAAGTATTTACAAATTTTTACCATTAATGGTCACTTTACTCTATCCACTACAGGGACGCCATACGAGGCAACGGAGAAAATCATCCACAAAGCAGCTTATCGCTCCAAATGAATCTTCACAAGCACCAGCGTCCGAAAACGGGCCGAAAGAATCAGATTTGCTTCTCAATGTAACTGTGTTACTTCCGGTGGAATCTGGGCAGACTACAAATGGCAGAGAGGATGGTATTTCGTTGCAAAACAGTGAAAAACCAACGATAAATCAAGTGAACAGTGATACACAGCCTACGGAAGTGGTTGCGATACCGTATGGTAAATTAGTGGTGAACGTCGTAGATAAAGGTTCGGTTCAAAACACTAGTAATAACATTTATGCCGACAGTGACACAGTGGCCACTGATGTGATAAATGCAGAGACATACGAAACAACCTATACGTTTCGAAGGGTGGAAAATCAAGAAAAATCTTTGTCTGTGATAACGGAGTGTGAAAGTGATGGCAAAAGAACTGAAAGCAAATCATTCAAAGCCAATCGCCACCGTAGCCATGCCACGGATGCTGCTGCTAAGGAGTGTACATCTTTGGCGGGTCAAGTTGTTGGAAAAGTTAATAAACAGCATGGAAGTTACTCTCGGTCAGCCGCAGTCGCTACACTGTACTCTGCCATGAAGCGGTACTTACAAGTGTTAAAGAACGAAGTGAAACAAGAGTTTGCGGCTACGTTTCGTTCTCAGGCAAAGGATCCGATTTCTCGAGTGTATGCCCACGTTAAGCAATTGGAGATCTATAGTCGATTTCTAGATGAACTGCGAAAAATGAGTGAAGATTGTGCGACATATCGATACAAACCCCTGCCACAATGTTACTTTCAGCAGCCGCAGCACGGTTTACTACGGCTGTCATGCAAACATCGCGCTGATGGCAGTTTCATCATAGGTGCAGAATATATTACGGATCAATTCGACGATTATCAGAGCATGGACGACAAGGATGCCTGTTATGCCTTTAATTATTACGAGAAAGTAGAGGAAACGCTACTCGCATCCGATCGGGCCGATCTACTGGAGCGCTTCGAACAAATTCTGCGGGACTTTGACGAGATCGAAGATCGCGTGTCTTCGCTGTACTATCAGATTGAAGATTTGTTGGGTGAAAGTTTTCCGCAATTGGTTGACGCGTTTCTGACCTTTCTGTTGCCTGGCCAGGCCGCCCAGGTTGGTAAGTTTTTCGAGCATTTCATCCTGACGAACATGGGAGACTTTCTGGAGAAGCTGAACGTGTTTTTCGCCAAACAGCCAGCGCAGATTAAAAAAATACATGCGTGCCTAAATGAATTATCGAACGAGTCGGAAGTTACCATGGACCAAGTGAAATTGAAAGTATTACCACTGCTCAAGGGCAGTACGCTATTAACCGAATGGTTTTTACAGCTGTTCCCAGGCGAACGGCCACCAGAATCACCCATCAGCGACTATGAGCACATAGCGATGAAAAAGTATCTGATGAATGATAGCTGTGATGCAGGGACAGTTTATGAGCATATTTCTTACACCGAAACGCTTCCGGACGGACCGGAAAATCCTTGCGCATCCAACGGGATACGATACATACAAGGAAGAATTTTCCAAGGAGCTCTTCCGGCACGATTGACCTTCCTTGCAAACAGTTGTGTGACAAGGGCGGTTGATCAGACTACTGAAGATGCTACGACTAATGGTGACAATTTGTGCGATGATTCAACCCTAATGGCACACGCCATTCGTCTGAACCCGTTGGTGCACTGCCGGAAAGGTATTACGTATGCCGATGTTGCACACTTGCTGGTCGAGCATAATGAAGATTCGGAAGTTGGATCGTCGCCCGAAACTTCAATTGCCGGCACGAATGTGGAGGATGTCGACGGCAAAACAGGCACCACTTCCAAAAAGCTAACACCAAAGCTACCATTAAAAAAACGTTTCAATTCACCAATATCACGCAAGGCGGGAATTTCACCGGGCGATGAAAAATTATCACCAGGAGGAAGCAACAAGGAGGCAACCACACCGAAAAAGCTGGCAACCCCTAGCCCGGTAACAATACCTCCAGATTCCAAAGCGTTAATAGCGTCGAGAAAATTGAGAACGCTTTTAGATGCACCGCAAACCAGCTCTCAGGAAGAGCATCAGCTCGCCGAGCCTTGCTCAATTGAAGAGGATTGCAATTTAAAGGCAAGGTTGGAAGCTCCAGAACAACCATTACCTACGGCGGAAGCAACTACATGTAATACAAACGGTGAAACCCAAGAGGATCCCAAAGCATCGACAGAATCCAAACGCGCAGAGGAAGCTCCTAGCTGGACGAGAGAAGAGGATAAAATCATTCTGCAAGATATAGTGAAGGGATTCTCATCGGTAGACACGTTCGTAAAGCAGATTGGACAAAAAATACCGGACAGAACTAGCGGGCAGATAAGAGACAGGTTCGAATTTTTGCACCGAATGTTACGCCAGGTCAATCAAAAATGAACTGGGTTGGGAACAATGTTGACGAGGGTTATAATTAATTTTGTTCAGTGGCGTATAGTATTATGTTGTAAAAATCTGTAAATATAGTACATGTATTAAATTATAACTTTTAACTTACTTGTGTCTTAATTGATTGCGCGCATCATGGATTTACCAGGAATTGTATTGATTTATTTCTTAAGCTTTTTTACTTTTTTTTCCTTGTTTTTGCTTTTCTTTCCTTTGTTCCTTCCAGATGTGCCAAACCTGCCATATCCTTTGCGTACCATCACACCGCGCCACCAGGCCTGCAATCTAGTGGCCATACGGTGGCAGTATTCTTTAAATTCGGCTTCCGCTTCCCAACGCTGTAAAACCTTCTCTAAGTCAAGTATTTCCTGCGCCTGTTGGTCGTAAAGTTGCAGTAGCTCGTTCCAATACTTTTCCGTTGCGCGAGCTTTTTGAAAACGAGCATCTTGTTCCTCCTTTTCACGATCGAAACGGGTCATCCAATCCTCAATGGTTTGTTCGGTGTTCGCCAGCTTCCAATCGTAATACTGGTCTATTGTAAGCGCTGCCTGAAATGCGTTTGCCCTACTACGGTCCACGATCGTTTGTTCTTTCTGAAGATCTTGTACACGTAGCGAAATAGATTCACGTAACTGTTCTTTACGTGCCGATTCCCATAGCATAACAAAGCGCTGCTTGGCCATTTCGATTTGTGATTCTTCCTATAAAAAAAGCTGAAATTAATCTATGTTTAAAATGTAACGATAAAAAGCTAAACTTACGTGGAGCTTGTGATTGTATTCATGGCATTGATATTGTAACAGTTCAAGTCTTTTTGCTAAACGCTGAATTATTTTGCATCGGTCAAGATATTCAAAGCGATCGTAGTAAATTCTTTCTTCTCCTGAAGCGCTCTCAACGCACGACATGCAACTACCAAGTGTGCTTAACGAGGTGACTGATGCTAGGTGTTTCGGATTTGCGGCAAGCTCTACCAACACCGAACGTAATCCCATGCTTTTCTGGTGCAATAGGTTAGCCATAGAATACGTGCCGGTAGAATCGTACAATTTTGCATTCTTAGAACAACATTCTAGAATTTCAAATTTTCGTAAGCATTCTTCTACAATTTTTCTACAGATGAGTGCGCTTTCTTCGTGTCTAGATTCGCCCATGGTTAGCGTGTTTGCCTGTGCAACTTGGCTACTAGGATGATTATTCCAAGAGCGCATAAAAGAAGCTACTATTTTTACTCGGTAACTAGGTATTCAATTATTTAAACAGTCGCCACGTGAGAAAGAAAACGAATTCAGCAAATGTGATCAAACTGCAACCAAGAAAGAAACCTCCCAGTCCACCAATGTACACTAAAAGTAAAGATTCAAAAACAAATTATTGCTTGAAGCCCAGATGACCAAACCATGTCCTACCGAATACATCAGATAGTCCAAATATAATATCCCTGTTCAGCTGCATTTTGGGATAGTCCGTCAATCCCCATTGTAGATTTGCTCCCAGAAACCACTCGCGGGATCGCTGTAAAGAAATAAAAAAAAGATGTGGATGATCAAGACTTCCCGCACACGATCGCTTAGCAATGGAGCCTACAAACATGTGCTTGTATGAAGAAATTTGAATCGTCACAATTTGGCAAGCAGTTGCATTCGATCATGTACCGTTTCGAACGTAATGTTATCATCTCATCTGTAATGATAATGCAATTATAGTATTATAGTAATATATTATGCTATAATATATTATATTATGCAATACTGCAATTATAGCATTTACCTGCGTGCTGTCCAAGACATCGCAAACCTTCAAAATCGCAAATACGGTATCGGAAATTACCTTTCCCGATTGGCCGATAGAAATGTGGCACACAGCCACACACCTTGAAAGCAAACTTCATGCGACACTCGATACGGCACAGGTTATAGCTGTAAACTGGACTGAACATGAGCGTTTCACCTTCGTGAGTAAAGCGGCACTGGCGCTGGGAGATAGACAGTTCGCGAGCATTGCGTGAGGTAAGTATTTCCAACGCTAACAGTTCGACCGTAGTGTAGTAGGACTCTTGGAACGAATACTGGCGTTTAGAGATTTCGGCCACCTCCATCGATCCATGGAAAAACACCTCATACGAGCTTTCGAGCTTAATCAGTTGCCCGTAAACTTCCCCGTCCAGAGGATGCACGACTAGTGGTGCTGGTTCGTACACACGTTCCCATCGACGAGCCTGCCAATAGTCGTACGAATTGTATACGGCGATCCGCGAGTTTACTGCCAAACACAGCCCAAGCTCCGTAATCGTGGGCTGTGCGGACAGAGCAGTAGCGGTGCCACTGTTGACCTGCGGTTCGAAGCTCCAGGATAAGTTGTACAGCAGCTCCATATACTCGTAGCCAGCGATACCGAACGTTTTGTACATTGGTAGATCGAGAAATGAGCTGTACGACACGTTTGCCAGCAGGACAACAAACTCACGGAACTGCTCAGCATCATCCTCGTCAAAGCCCCGCAATCGAATGTAGTGCGCCAGCTTATCCTCGTCGATCCGTCGATGGGAGCAGATGGTTAGGCTCGGAAAGCTCGTGTTCCAAAAGTACATGTTACGATCCATCGAGATGACGGTCGGCGAGGTTTGGAATCTGTTCCAGATGCGTTGGGACAGTGCGACCATACCGTAGACACCGATCGATATACAAGAAATCCAAATGATGCGCTCGATTATGTGCAGTCCTTGCTGTACCACATGACCGATACCGTGCGCCGAGGTGGTGGTCAACAGATTTACGACAAAACGTTTGAAACGTTCCAAAAACCGTCTCCACAATCCGGTCGAAGCCATCGTTCGTGCTTGAATGATGAGTGGTGCCAGTGATGTAGTGCCTTGTGTGGACTGAGTTTTCATGCTCCTTAATTGTTGTATTCTGGTATGATTTTTTCTTATTCGCCATAGTAGCGTGTGGACGTGATGCTTGTGGTTGTGGCTTATCACGCCCATTTAATTCAATTACGGCATGACGAAATGTCGATCACCAGTATGGCGCCGTTAGTGGGGAATGGAGCTTTGGCGTTTCTTTCTGATTAATCACCCACTTGCGGTAATGGTAAGAATTAATGATCCTTCCCGGGTGACGATGGCCTTCCAAATAGCTAGTATCGGTTACATCGCATCTAGATTATGCTTCGTAAACCGTTAAATAATTCATGTCATTAGAATCAATGCACCACGCCGTATGCTATTAATTTCTGTGCTTCCTTGTTAGTTAAGTGTGTATTATCCAGTTATTTGAAGACTATTGCTACAACTTTGTACGAATTCTTTTAGCAAAAGGGAAGAATATGATAAAGTCATGTGATGTACAGAATGTCTGGTGTACGGTAGAAAACATGCCTCGAGCAAGTAATCGGCAAGAAACCTTCTGTCCGCAAAGTGTCACCGTCGTGCCAGGCGCCTTCGAGGCGTAACAGGCCGAGAAGCAAATATGTCGACAGCCCTTTTTCACTGGCACCGGTTAGACAGTAAATGACCAACCGTTAACACATAGAATCAGTAAGGGTAGCTTTAAAATGTGGTCGCCTCATAAGTGCTACTAGTGCATCGTTCAAGAAAACTCTATTATTTCACTTGTTATTGGTACGCACGTGGCAGGAGAGTGGAGGAGGACACCGTGGTCAGAAATTATTGTGCTGTTAAAATTTAGTCACGTCAGTCGCTGGGGGCTCTACGGTGAGATAAATGTTAATGTTCCGTAGCAAACGGCTGATGGCTATCGTGCTTTGTAAAACGGGACGTCCCATTTTGGCGTATGTAATGCGCCACATATTCTGCTTGTCATTTCACATATTCCTTACTCTATGATGTTATCGATAAGCGCTAGTATTAGACATTATGTGTAGCCGTGAGAAGAAACCGTTTAAATTGCATTGCTATCACAAAGACTCATCGTTTGTTGATTAGTGGAAGAAAACGGAAAGCTAGAATGTGTTATTTACAGGAAGCTACTAACCAGATTTAAGTTCAATTTTTCTATTTAAAAATAATGTTTTCTATTCTTAATCTCCCTGCAAATAGCTCGTCTTCCACCGTAACAAAATCGTCCTTGAAAATGTGGTTCATGTTTTACATACGTTCGATATTTATGTACTTTTGTCACACATCACACACATCATACAAAACGTTATAAAAATTGCTATAAATCTTTCAGATGAAACTCCTTCACAGGCCGTCATACCAGTGTTAACGGCTCTAAGTATGTAGAACAAACGGAAAACGAACGATATTCTCAGCCCCCGCAAAAAGGGTGTCATTATTTTATTATTGAATTCCTTTGACGATTATTAGAGGAATTCCTCACAGAAAGGAAGAAGTTCGTGAGAAAATTAAATATCTTAACTTCATCAGCATCAGTACGCAACTCCAATTCTACGCCCTTTTCCGAGGGCGGTTTTGCACGAGTTGTACGCAAGCACAGACGAAGCTGTGAGCTTCGGTTGAACGTCAACGTGGAAGAACGATTGCTTGGGTCAATGAGATTCAGTCGGCTGGTTTGGTGGAAACGCGTAGGACACTTCGCAAGCATAAAAGGGAAAAATGTAGGCTGAATAGAGATGAGATAAGATCCGGCCTGTTCTTCATGCCTTGCATGTCTGCCTACCTTCGTCTCAACCATAGTACTAGATCCATATCCTGGCTGCCTTTTGTTAGTTGATCGTATGACAAACAGAATTCCCTTTCCCCAACCATTCAACAGTGCAGGGCTGTGAACTGCACGATGGGGCACACTTAGTGGATGGCCTATTTGCCTATTCAGTTCACTCGATATGCTTGTTTCGGAGCCACACGCATTTCGCAAAAGAGAGGTTGATTATACTCGTCGTAAGAGGACGTTTGGTATTTCGAACTTAACGCCGGTCCGATATCGCGAAATCGAAATCACCGGTTAAAAATAGCTTGCCACTTGGAATGAATAAAATGGCATTGGTATTTCTTTTCAGTGAGTTCCTTCTCAATATACGAATCCGAAAACGGATCGGTAAGGATGTGCAATTGTCAATCAACTTGTGTGTGGTATAGGTATTCGTTGAGTTTGTTCTCTTTCTTGTGTTGTGTGTTTTTCGATTAACTGGAGTACATTAATGTAATTTTTTTTTAATATTTTTTGTTACTGATTTACCACATTTACGTACAGATATATTTCTTGATATCTTACCCAACATGTATTTCGATTTATTCACAATTACTGGCAAAACCATTTGCACCACAAAGAAACATATACTACCAGATAGTGTATGTGATAAACGGTGATCAAATCCCATTTGGACAGTTCCCGGTAGCATGGACAGGCTATCCGCCTACTTGGTGAAAATAAGTCTTGATAAGGCTCGCTTGTGATAAGCAGTAAATAAAAAACTCTACAACTCTAACTCAATCATCTAAAATTTTCATCAAGATGCTCATCGAACCGGAGTTTTTTGGTTTATCAGTGAAATCTAGAAATTCGCGTTCGCCTGTGCATTTTTCCATTTCATTGTTCTCATCGACACGAATATCTGCCATCGCATGTAAAAGTTCAGGCCTTGATAACAAACGTGGTCTCAGCTTGATTGTTGTATATCGAATCCAACTGACAGTAAGAATTCCTAAACGTGATCAACGATGATCGCTTTAACTTGAAACATCTGCAATACGCCTATTACAATGTCACCAAGGCACCTAATTTGTCGATAACTGTTATGCCCAATATTGGTGACTCGAAGAGCAGCAGCAGCATCACCCAATATATCCTTGTCGTTGTGGCCATTTAAAGTTTTCACTACAATGTCGCGATTTAAATGCTTACGGCGAAGCACCGAATCGTCAGCGGAGTACATCGACTTTTAACGAATGTTCTGTGCCAACGGCACTAGCTCATACAGGCGTATTCAGTGATTTATTATCCAAGTCCTCGGTCAAGGTGATTTACTACAGGAAATAGTAGTATAATTGGAATCACTGAACCACAGGACTCTGTCCTAACTTCAGATTGTGTAACTTCGACGGACAGAAATGTTATACGATCGAGAAGTAAAAAGCGGTGTATGTATATGATTATTTTATGTCTACTCTACCCAAAACTTGTTGTCGTGCTGTAAGCGGCCGACAACAAATGTACATAGATCGCATATCAGAAAAAAGTTTCTAGTAGTGCTGATGTTCCAAAATTCCCGAAGCGTGGGATTCTGAGGGGATGGCCATCCAGATGATATCGACAAAGTTACAATGCCTATGGAAACATGACTTAGTCGTTTGTGCTCGTAGTATCTACAATATTATACATTTGATTTGCTATGTAACACGTGCTTGTGCAATGCCCTTCCAAAGAAATTATATTGCACACTCTGTCTGGGCAAGGATTCCTCCACTCTTCTCTCTTCTAGGCTTTAACGACCTTACAGGTCACGCCGGCCATTTCTGGCTTACTAGACTTATTTTTACCACGTAGCCGGATAGTCAGTCCTTGCTACGGGGGGACGGTCCGGATGGGATTTGAACCCGGTCCGGCCGTGTGGACTGGCGCCGTTTATCACATGCACCACCGAGCCGCCCCATTCCTCCACTCAAAAGTTAGTAAAACCCTATATGACGCAATCGAGAAGAAGATAAAAAAAACAGTTAAATAGAAAGATAGAGAAATAGCCAATACAATGTTGAGCGCTATAAGTCAACAACTAGCCTCAATAGGTACGAGTAACCAAAACATTGATCAGTAGATACAGATGGACGAAGGAAGTAACTTGGAACTTATTTGACATGGAGGGAAGAATTTCATGCAAAATCTCAAACTGGCTAAGAACGCTAAACGTGGGTATCGGACAAGTAAACAATATTACAATCATTGTCGGATCATATTTGCTTATTACACATATATTATTATTCAAATTTTACATAATGTAAAACAGTTGACTAAAATATGAATTTAACATTCATATTTTGGCACTATAATCTCTAGAAATCTTAGATCAATTTATGGCATTCATTGAATTTGTTTCCTAACCTCCAGTCAGTCTTGTGTACAGGAGAAATGATTAATACTCGATTATGATAGCGGTCGTGTCGATTAGAAACTTTCACCACTATCACTAAACCACAAGGACGTTCGAATGAATTCGATAGAATTTGGTCCTCATAATACTGTCCGAGTACGAAATACGTAAGCTTAGACCACTCTCGATCTTATGGTCAATAAAACAGTCACCTTATTCTCATATTTTGTCTTGTAAAAATCCACTGTTTTGTTTTATGGAAACAGTACGCGAATTAAAGATAAAAAATCAACTATGGCAAATATTCTATAAAACAATTAATGATAACACATTTATGTGCAATTTAAACGTCTGGATATTACAATATTACTGCAATGCACAACAAGCATTTCAGGAATGTTCCTACGGGCATAATACATCGATTATTTATTCTACACCTAATGAGAAGCAATCAGTCCACGTCCACTTTACGACAATAGCGGTTCGCCAAGCATTATAACCATTCATCAACATTTGGGGAGCTGAAATATGTCAATCAAACGAAATCAGTTCGTTTGATGTTGAGCTACCGCACGGTTTGTCCTGCAATACAGTAAGCAAACGCGTTTGCTGTTTCCCTTGACGTAAAAGAATGTTTACTAAAGGCTTTACTATTGCGCTACTGTTGGTACACATGTGGTTAGGATCCTTAGGAAGTTTGGACTGCATAGTTGAAGAAATGCCCATGAGTCCATTGGTGGAACAAACGATGCGTTCGCTGATGTTGCGCTACTTTCGAAGTGTTCGTGTGCTACTTCTTGGCAGCTATCGTAAGCTTGGTGAACCATCGATCGAATGTAAGGATGAAAGAATGAGCTGAAATTATTATTCTTGGAGTTGGAATTGTTTTGCTGCATCTGTTTTAGTTATTACTTCCAGTGTTCTCATCACTCCGATTACCGTTGCTAATGTTTACTCACGAACTGCAGGATGTACAATCTTTGGAATGTATGCAAACGATAGTGGAAAATGAAACCGAATGCAGCAACAATCGGATCGGAACTGCTACACTTAGCACAAACGATAATGTGTTCATCCTTCCGGAACATGCCGAAGTTGGAGTTGTACTGCTGTTTAGTACAGTGTGTCACTTTACACGTTACTGCCAAGATCTCCATCCACTGCACGAACGCGAGCGCTATGTCCATGGGAATTATCTGATCTTTATACAGCAGCCAATTTATTCCCTCGAGAACCTCCGCACAACTGTTTACTGACTGTGGCGCTATAATTCTATACTGAATCTAGTGATATCTATTGGACCATTATTGGAGGAACCTACAAATGGCATCGTAAGCTTTCTGCAACACATATTGTTGAAAACTCGTTCAAAACTAAGAAATATGCTTTATTTCTGCCCTTTTAGAAGTTGTATTTCTTTAACCCCTTCCATGCAGAGCAGAATGAGCAGCTTTTACCATTTTACATTCGGGAGGATTTTGTGATGCGTCCCACTGCTAGCTTCAAACTAAACCTTTTCAAAGGCATTCCAATACGCAGTACTGTGTTTCCACGAAATCCAACCCTCCTGCCATGGGATAGCCTTCCGGAATCTTTTCGCAGTGTCCACTATGTGCAGCAGTCTGTTCAAGCTTCGAACGGATCTGGTGGGCTCGACGGTATGCTGCTGGGTAACTTGGCAGTGGCAATGAATTTCACTGCCGAAACAATGGATGCATCCGATGGATTGGAATACGGATATCGGCTGAAGAACGAGAGCTATGTAGGATCCCTCGGTGATCTGCTAGAGTACCGGACGGACGTTTCATTTAACATTCGCTTCATGAAGTACTACGATACGCATGCAATCGAGTTCCTGCATCCGATATATTCGGATCAGCTGTGCATCCTGTCCCCAAAATCGTTGGAGATACCTCAGTGGTTGGCCATATTTCTCTGTTTTCATCCCTATGTATGGGCGTCATTTGTAATGATTGGATTCGGCGGAGGCTACTGTTGGTATGTATTGCGCCGCTGGGGACTGCGCAAGGTGCGACGCTATAGGCAACGTTTGCGGAAAGGTGATCGTGCACAATGCTCTGTACTGTCGATCGAGATGTGGCTGGTACTGTTGGGTGCTAGTTCTACCCATTTGCCAGTTCGAATGATCGAACGGTTACTTCTAACAGTGTTTCTCATTGCCAACGTTATTATCTCTGGAACTTTTCAGGTACTTAACTGCTATAGCTATGATATTGCAAATTGCTGATATGTGTATCGATCCTTCCTAGGGGACTCTAACCACAGCATTCAGCACCAAATCTTACTACAAGGATCTCAACACCTTGGCTGCACTTGATCAGTCGGGTCTGCCGATCGCTACGTCCTCCCGTTCACTGCTGGACATATTCGGGAATGCTTCACTTAGCCCGTTGTATGAGTCACTCAAAGGTAAGCTTGAAATACTGAACGAATCCGCTCGTCACCGGGCAGCGTATCAACGGGATGTGTGCTCGATCGAACGTCACTCGGACGTGCATCTGATCATCAACACGGAATACAAACGACCAAACGGACAACCGATGCTGCATGTCGTTGACGAGTGTCCTCGCGTTTATTCGTTGGCCTACATCGTCCGCAAAGGTTGGCCATTTGCACCACTCTTTAATGCCGCCATCTACCGCTTCGTCGAGGCGGGTCTGTGCATGAAATGGTACTACGATACTGAAGATGCACTGATCATGCAGAAACGTATTCAACAGATGATCGAACATCGCGAGGAGCCAGCACTTCGAAAGCTTACCGTCGTTGATATGCAAACATCATTCTACATTATGGCAATGGGAGTATCTATCAGTTTGATAGTTTTCCTGGTTGAAACGTTTGTCGGACGTGGAGAATAAATGTCGGAGGAGATAAATGCGTATACTATTTTAGTTAGTTGCACACACTATGTTAGCAGCACTGTGGAAAAAGATTTTCACTTTGGTTGGCCCTTGATACTTTTGGCTTACATCCGGGTTTTTTTGTAAAACGGAATAAATCCGAACTGAAAATAATCCAGTCCATGTGAATGAATTTCCTTATGTGCCGTGTGTTGACGCTAGTGTTAGTGATAATTGAATGAAATTTTGAATTCTTTGCTGATGACGTTTGAATGCGGGACTAATTTTCTAGCACTGTATCCGGCAAGTTGGAAGGGGTTCCTTGACATATTTATACCACATGCATTTATCCGGGCGTCTATCGATTGATCGTCGTGCAAAAAAGGTTTCCTCGGTTGCGTCGAAAGTGAAGCAGAAATGATTGCAAAAACGAGAAGAAAAAAACAGGAAGCGATCAATGAAGTGAATGGATCATGTAAATTAAATTATATACTCACTTTCATTCGACGAATTCTTAGATAGAATGTAGCAAGGAACACTGCATACCAACACATCAATTAAGGAGAAGTGCGTCAATCGTATCGACATCCGGTTAAAGGGATGTCTTTTCAAGCCTTATCCTGAGGTAAGCATCTTCGGTTGATATTTTAACCATTTATCAACTAACACAGCACCTTCCCCAGTAAGAAGGGAAATAAGTGCTTACGATCATCTTTTCTTTACAACCTTCCGAAACTTTACAGTCAAATCGTTCGGCCACGGTACCGTTGCCGAACGCGTCTGTCTGTTTCCTTATGTCCTTCGGTGTGGTAAAAGGAAAGGAAGAGAAAAAAAAGGTATCCAGCCACCATGTCACGATGTTGTCCATGGTGCCAAAACACTGCTGACAAAATGATGAGACTCCCGGTTTCTGATTACCCTGATTGATGGTACATCACGTGGTGTAAACGTGCGAAACGTGGACGTGACGCGTGGCGTGGAAAACGGTGCGATAAGTACCACACGAACGGGAAGTTGTGAATAACCTTTCTTTCGACATTCGGCAAGTTCCCCTCTTCAGGTACCTAAACTTTTCTTTACCTTTTAATCATCCTTTAAAGTAAAAACCCAACGGTAGGGAAACATCGGGAGAAAAAAATATGCCTTGTGTCGAATTACTTTGTGCAGAAAAGTTAGCAGAAGTAAGCGGAATTGTTGAAAATATTCTGCATTACACAGTTTTTTGCATTTTTGTTTGAGGTCAAGGAACATAAACCCTTTATTGATTATCCTACCAAGTGGAAGGTTCGTAAAATTTTGACCACTTGGATAAATGATGTTTTTATAATATCCTTCTTGATAGACAATAGTAACGACGTGTAGCTAATTACATTTCATTACAAGGGAAGTTGTTAAGGAACCTTCTTACATCTAATGGATAAATCTGTTAGTCTGCTAATCAATCGAGGAAAACCACAGCACACATTCGATAATTTCCGCGTCCGTTCTAGCAAACTGGAAACCATCGTAAATTACCCGGAACTGACGAATCTTCCGTGTGTTCCGGTACCGGTGGTCGCTCGTAACGTGCGCGATAATATATCGAAGTTGTAGAACAAGGCTATTTCTGGGCGGAATTGTACGGTGCCATTGCCGAGAGTCAATTAAAATGGTATTGATTGAATTTGCACCAAACCATTCCCGGCCATTCCGATTCACTCCTGCACGTCATCCGTCAAACCGCCGTGGTGTGACGTAGTAAGGCTTTCATCCAGGACCATCCCCGAGTGGTTCCTATAAGAATGCTTCTGACAGCTCCAAGTGGTACTTGTGCGTGGCGCCAGGATCTGAATTCAAATATTCCCGTCCGTGCTCTGGCATGGGGCGGCACGGGTATTGGCTAACCTTGCTCTCCCCGTATGCGTCGAGTTATCATCGAACATCCGTACATGGTTGAGTGAAATGTTTTCCTGCTCAAATGTTAGCCCAGCTGTACGGAATGTGTGTAGAATTGCTTCTTTTTTTTTGTTTCTTACGCTTTCCATTTCAGGGCCTAGATAGTATTTGGAGCTAAAATGGTCGCATGAAATATTGACAGAATATGCACATGTTCCGTGCATCTAATTGTGCCCGTTTGTCGTATTCACTAAAGATGATGTCATCGGGTTGGAAGTCACCAACTCATCGAGTGTGTTGGGAACAGGTTGGGCAAATGTTATGCCACTTGTTTTATTTATTTGCACTAGTAAATAATGTTAGTATTCTTTAAAAACATTTTAAAACTTTTATGATTTTGCGTATGTATAAAAAAACCATTCAAATCGCTTTACCTAACATTACGAGCCATCGCACAGCAAATTTGTCAATAAAAGATAAATTCCACTTTTACTACTACATTCTCAATAGGAAGAGCCGTACATGAAATGGGTGAAGAAATCCTGAGCGAATTTTGAAACCCAAATCCCCATGAAGAAAAGTCCGTTCACTTGTTGATTAAAACAGTGCAGGGCAGATACGGTGGTATCAGCAGCCTCCGTTCAGCTTAACCCAAAGCTGGTTTGCAAGTAAGTGTCAACGAGCGGAACGATAAATCTGTTATGCAAATTGCGGTAAGTGAGTAACTGATATCATATTGTTGTAATTTGAATTTCATGGGCACTAGCCATCAGCAACAGTTTCGCACACCAAATGTGTCGGTTGGGAAGGAGAGAAGGGGCAAATGGGGCCGTGAGGGGTGAAAGGACGGCACGAATCTATCGAATCTTCCTAAAAGGACTACCCATTCCAAGGGTGTATCCCCCCCCCCCCCTACCGTGGTGGGAGCGTTTTTCTGCGATTCGTGATGTACAGCAGATGGAACTGGATGCCGGATAAGCAACCAGCACCAGCAGCAGCAGCAACAGCAGCACCATCATGCTCATGTACGGGATGTACTTTTGTGTTTCGCCCTTTTTCTGCTGGTATGTATGCTCGATCTCGGTCCGACGATAGATTCCGGGTTGAAATGAACGCACATAAATTTTCATCACATTTCTTCAATTTCGGATAAACGGTCTGGAAGACGATAACGAAACAGGCAGAAACCGGTCAGGAATGGCCAGAATCGATGGAATCTGCCTTTAGACAATCCCGAAGCCCGAATAGTCGAACCCTGCTCTTGGTCGATGATGTCCTTGCTGTTTTATAGCACATCGAGTCAGACCATCCAAATGGATGGAAATAAGTGTAAGTAGCAAGCAGGAGGGTGTTTGTAGTGGTGATGAATGAAGAAACGGAGTACACGCGGCTGCCACTTGTTGAAATTGTTCTGCAATGATTTTTTTTGTCTCTCTTCCTTTCTTCAACTGTGTCTGTGGGTTGGCTCACAGTTCCGACTGATGTACTATTTCACCCTGTTGCGCTCATCTTAAACTGCTTCACACGAACTGTTTTGGCACGGTGGCGGTGTTGGCAGGCATCCGGTGTCAGGAGGGAAAAGTACTGCGGAATCTTGCAGCAGGATAAGCTGGAGAAGCAGTAACCAAGCAAAAAAAAAGAAGGACGATGTCGTCGGAAGCAAGAGGGTTCTGTGTGTAGCTATCTAGCTCGAGAAATACGAACGCCACACATCCGAAGACATTCTAACGAACTTCCTTCCACTAGCAGTAGCGATATAGTGTGATGATGACGATGATGATGGTCGCTCGGTATATCGTTTCTAGTTCCTAGCCTTTTTCTTTCACACTTTGTTTTATACCCATTTAATTGAGCTCGTGCGAATCAAACAAGGACGCACAAGGGGACGAAGTGAACCTTTCCCATGGAAGCGAAGAAAGGCGAATTATTCGGTAGGACGAGAAGGTGGATTTGGCTTGGGAAATGCAATAAAACGTGCGAAAGAATTGTATGCCGCCCCCGCCCCTGGGTAGATTGTTGCCCCCATTCGCCCGTCCCCAAAACAAGATTCGGGGGGAAAACTGTTGCTGGTAAGCTTTTCCGACCATTGTTCGCTTGTGTGTGAAAGCGGGACAACCAGAGTCGTTCGTCCCGAATGCGTGCGACACGACACTTTCGGTACGGTTCGGTAAATGGTTCGGTTCGGAATGAAACGGATTCTTTGCCAGCATCCGTCCTGGCTGGCAATCGACCATTCGTCGGACGTCTGCTAGCGTGTCTCACAGTACGAGACTGGATCTCGTCCCAGCAGCAGGCCGCGTTTCTCTTTTCCAGTGGTGAGTTTACAGCCAAACAGGGCCCTTGTGTCGTGTACGGCATTAGTCGGCATTTGGCCCACAGGCAATCGGTTCGGTTTATCACTTTGCACCCGTACACTTTCGGGTTTTTGTATCACGCGAAATTAAACTGTGCCTGCGTGCGGAAAATTGTGCTAATGTGTGGAAAAGTGATAAGTCTACGATCCGGTACGGTTTCGTTTTGTTTCGCGGTGCATTTAATCAACATAGAAGAGAAGAGGAACGATGTTTTCTTCACTTGAAATCAAACAAGTTTTGAAGCCTAGCTAAAGTGTTTTTGAGCTAACCATTCGTTTGCCGCGCAGTGTAATGTTTCTCAAAAAAGCTTTTCCGCAGAACAGCATTCCCTGCAAATCCGTCGCGACTACCCACCAAACATTGCGCGTGGAGAAGAGTTATTACATTGCCAACGTTCGGTTCAGCAGTTTTTACGTTTCATTTCAATATCAGTTTTCGTCATCTTGCTACTTGTCCCAACATTTTCCCTTCAACAGTCCTGGTCCTGGCTACCTAATCGAACGTTAACGCAAACGAAGCGAATCTGCAGGGTTCGTTTCGTCCGTATCCCGGTTGGGCCGTCGGAAAATGGTGGGAATCCAAACAGAACCCGAAAACATATAGTTGGTTCTGTTTCGATTCCAGTCGATTTTGCAAGAGTTTTTTTTTCTTCTTTTAACCGTTAACGATTCCGCAGATTGCTGTCGTTTCGTGTAGAATCGTAACCAAACAACAATACACGCACAAAAAACTTTAGTGAGAACACGTGGTGTTGCTGGTGTCCAGTGAAGCAGGCTTCAGGTGGGTACCGTTTCGATAGTGCTACCGTCGCGGACTTCCGTACAAGGAAGTATAACTACAAACCGCGCACGCAGGGAAGGGAAACATTTGACGTGAAAACTCACAGAACCGCAGCCGTCGGGTACTCGAGCGGTACGGTACTGTCGCTAAGCTTGACTTCCAAGATGAAGTGACACTTTTTCCGCAGACTTCCGGTTCATTTGCGATCCCTCCCGTAGACCCACAACGAAACCGAATCATGTAAGTAACGCTAACGCTGTGCTGAGTGTAACGAGTGATAAAAGCTGCGTAAGCTGCGGGCTGCCAAGTTCCTAATCCTGCTGTGAAGTAAACTGTTCCTTAAGCGCAAACCTCACAACGGTCGTTCGAGGTATTGTTTTTTTTGGTTTTTTGCTCAATAGTTGTTTTTGCTCGTTGTCGTTATTTCCACTACCTTAAGTCAATCCAACCGTTTGTATCCAATTAAAACTCACCCGAAAGCTCGCGTCTGTCCAGTTGCCTAGCAACGAAGGCGACGCTTTTCCTTTCACAAGCTTACAGAGCAGAGAAGCCAAACAAATATTGTGTGTACCATCCCGTGTGTAGCGTGTACAAGCGAAAGATATCGGTGGTGTGTCTATTTATATTTCTGCTGAACTTGAAATACCGGGAAAATAATGCGACAGCACAAAAAAATAAAATCCTTACTCGTGCTAGCACCAGCAGAAGGATGACCAAGCGTCTCCTTCGCTTGGCTCCAAGCAGAGCCACGTGCGAGGCAGCTTTATACGGTGGGACAATATTTTTCACCTTCATCGCAGGATCGTTCAATCCATCCCTTCCCGCACAAACGCTGCATTGCAAATGGCTTCCGGTAGTGTTTCATGTTTGTCGTTTTGCTTTCCTTTGCCGCGATTTTTTTTTCTTGTTGGTCTCTCTTTTTTTCTCCTACGCACCTGACTTTGTGCTTTTGAGAAACGGTACGAAAAAAACACCATGAAAACTTGCTAAAAATCGAGCTCTTTCACAGTCGGTTAGCAGGGACCCGTTTACAGGTCGTTATCATCGCTGATTGTTGCTATAAAAGCGGTCGTTGCAGATGAAACGCACCAGCAGAAGGGAGAACCCGGTGCAACCGGAAGGAAGCAAAGACTTGAGGGTAGCAGAAACAGCAAATCACGTCGACAATCGAGAAAGCGTGAGTGCTACACACACACACACAAGTAAAATGTATGTTGATTCGTAAAGCGGCTCGAATGCGGCACTTTCCATTTACCGCCGGTTATTGAGCTTGGTGTAGCTTAACGGTTATTCTTTATTGAACCTGATCGTTCCACCGAATGCTCGATTTCCTTTCCGTTCAATCAAAGGGCAAGAAACAAGCACAATTACGATGTACGGAGGGATGCAGGAGCTTGACAGCTGTGGTACAAGGGTCAAGCAGAAGTATCCAAATGTAGCCGTGCGATCACAATCTGGTGACGGTAGAGCAACTTTTCACATTAAAATTTCATCATATTTTGCCGGCCTCTAGTCTGCGTTGCGGGGAAAACTTTCTTTGTATCTCAATTAATCCATGGTGGAAACAACAAAACAGAAACCCCCGCCAAACCATAGCACACAGCCGTGGTTTTGCTACGGAAAACATCACCGACGGAAACTAGTCGGATTGATTCCGGGAACCAATTGGGAACCGACAGCCTAGAAAGCTGTTTGTCTTTTAGAGCCTTTTTCAAACCTTTCACCAATGTGTTTTTCCACACCCGTAAAGCATACCTGTAACACACGGTTATACAGAAACAGTAAGGTTAAAAATGTTAATATTTACCATAAAACTAAACCCATGTAACCTATGAACCTTTCAAAAGGATGTTTTAATCTACAACATTTATTCTTTTTTTGTGAAAAACAAAACTGAAACGTATAAAGTAAATATGGGTAAAAAAGAGTATAGAAATAGGAAGAGCTTCAGCATTTGCTTTAAGCTTTGATCAACCATTTTATACGTAATCTAAATGAAGACTTATAATTAATTTGCTGTTGAAATTATACTCTTCGACAATGGCTTCTATCATTTGGGACAATTTCTTGTTTTATTCATTAAATTTAACATTGTTTAATAATCTATACATTAGAAGATGCTGTATGCTTAGAGCGAAAATTGTGGGAATGGTAATGTAAAAAATATGGAAATGTAAGTACAAAAAGTAATACTTTTGCTGACAATGTTCATAAAAAATTTGAATTTCTGTTAAAAAGAAAAAAATGTTAATTTAAACGTCTAACTCTTAAAACAGAAAAAAATATCTTAAAAATTACGAGAAAAAAAATGTTTAAAACATATTTACAATGTACTTTTTCTTAAACAAATGAATCCATGTGTGAAACTTAACATTGACTAATGGTAATAACAAGAAAAAAACAAATCAGATTTATGAATAAGTATCTAAAACCGAGAAAAAAAGGAATTACGGACGAAAAAATGGCAAATTAAAATGAAGAATAAATAAACCAAGCTCAACTAAATTTTTAAATTTACTTTTTTTTCAATATAAATTTTAAATTTTATTTCAAATTTACTCTTAGTCTGTCCACGGAAATCGTGTGTAATGTAAAATATTACATACCTCAGAGCTGTGGTAAAATATTGAAGCAAATGGATCGTTCGACTTCAAGAGCAATGGTTATGCAAATTTTAAATAAAACACGCATGTCTTCAAAACTTTTGAATTGATCCCACACACGATTTGTGTCCGATGCACGATTGTTGCATATTTCACAATGCTTCAAGGTTCAATGTTGCGCAAAACCACTGAAAAACAAATTACTTTTCCACTGCATGATGAGATTCATCTAACGGTGGCGCAATGGTATGCACTTTCCTTGACATTGTGCTTGACGTCATTTTCTTTCATTTTGCGTGTAAAGCACAGTACCTTCGTTAAAAATAAACTCGTTTTAAAAGCATAAGAAAATTTTAAAAAAGGTAAAACTGACCAAGATGCTTCACCAAGATTCCTAACAATAAAAAACACACACAACGTGCCTCCCATCATGTTTTTTTCCATTTGACTAAGCGAAACAATCCACCGGTCAAAAACCGTTGACCATGTTCCGTCTACAGATGCTACCATTTCATTCTAAGCGAATTAGGAACCTACAAAAAAACAATACAAACGAATTTGCTTCTACTTTCTTGTGCGGTGTGATAGAAAATCGTATGGATGGTAGAACATTGGCCGTACCCTGGTTGTTGAAGCAGCATCGAAAGTGATGTGCATGCTCCAGCAACAGCTCTGGCTGGAAAGACAACACAAATCACCAAACACCTCCCGCAGTTGAGGCTGAAAACTAAAAAAACGAGGGAAAGGAAGATTTTCAAAATCGTCCCAAAACAGGTTCTTCATCCTGTCGGCGTTTTGGGGAGCTCGTTATGTTTTGTGTTCTCGTTGGGGCTCTTTCGATCAGGAGCTTTTGCACTCTGTTCATTCTCGTGTGGCAGTAATGGTCATCACATTTGTAGATGGGATTTTGTTTTTTGTAAAACATCATCTTCTTTAGCTCACAAAGTAAATTTAACTAATATTGCAGGTTTTTTTTAAATTACTTGTCGGAAACATACACTTTATAGCAGGAAGGTTGATCAAGAAAATTTAATGCGATCCTGTAGTTACTTAATGTATATAGCTCGACATTACAACAAAACATCCGTAGCACACTGTAGCTCCACAAAGTTTCGGTTGTCCATGCAATAGAACCAACTGATGAAAGTCATTCTATGGAAGAATGGAGAAGCGAAGAAAGATGCTGTGGAATGAATCTCGTGCGAGGCGTTTAAAGAAGCCACCAGCAACATTGGCATCAGCCAGCATGTATGCATATACCTGTTGAGCAGCGTTGCCCCGTGTTGTACCAACAAGGATTATAACCGTCAAACGTGTGTGAAGTTTAGGAGGGCTGACCGGTCTTCATATACGATTGCTGAACAACCGAAGAACACCCGAAAAAGCACGGTCAGAGGATGAGAATGCATGCTGCTTCAAGCACTAATGCCAGTTGAGGATGAGTTGAGATAAGTGTAGCATTTTGGTGGCTTGGGCAAGAACTCGTATCTCGTGTCGTTGGGAGGTTGGTGCGTCCATGTAACAAAGCTTTATCGTATGCGTGTGCGCTCGCGTGTTCTGTTAGAAGCTTTGAAGAGTGACAGAGAGCTAGAACGCGAAACGGAAACATAACGAGAGTCATCTTTGAAGGTGCCTGCAATAGAACTGGTGGGGAATAGTGACAAAGATAACAGCGGCGTACCCGAGGGAGAAATGTGTTGTTAGTTTTCCTTTGCGTTCCGCACGGCAAGCATCGGTACGCCAGTTCCTATCGGTTAGTGGCCGGTCGTTTGATCGATGCGATCGACGAGCCTGGTACGTTTGATTGTGTCAGTAAATTTTTAAATCATAACGACGCTACCAACGATGCGTTAGCGTGCTTTCTACAACAACCTACCGATTGTGTGCATAAGTATACAGTGAAGTTCTTTGTGCTGCAGATGTAGCTAACACAGTGCCATTTTAAGAAAATTTGCGATCATCTTTTGGGCCAAAGAACGGGTGTGTTTCAGTGCTGTGAATGATTGATATGCTTTGACGCCAACACGCGCATCTCTGTTGATCGGTTGTGTATACGTTGTACGTGTAAGGTGAAGAAGCTGGAATTTCACACTCGTTTCCTCTATTCCAAGCAGGTAATATAATGTGCGAAAGAAATGTAATCTGTTTACGTGCTGAAGGTCACTGCTTGATGACATTTCATTCATAACGATCTTGAAGTTCACTAAACCATGAACAGCGCATTGGACAACACATTCGTTCACACTGATGTGCTAAAACTTGTAATGTAGAACTCAACCCTTGTGTCGGCATTTTCTGTGGATCTACAGTAGAAGCACTGTTTGAAATCTCCTTGAATATGTTTGTTTGAAATATGTTACATTCAATAGTTTTTTAAATAGTTTAAATAAATATTACACGTACAAATAGTCGCTCCGTTTGATCGCTTCATTGACTTCATCTGCTACAACAGTGTTGTTTTCTTTTGCAAACACCCATTATAGCACCAAATTGAATACATTTAACGATTGTTTGATTTATGGTGATTTGGGGATTGTTATTTTTTTCTAACTTGAAGCATTTGATTTACTGTGTACTTTGACCAATTATTAACTACCATGCTCGTCGTTACTGGATGCTAAGACACGATCGTCATTTGAAGTCGAACGTGACGAATCGAAATTGACACATCTGAAGCTACCTCACATTTGTTTTATTTGTTCTGTATTCTTTCCTTTTTCTTCTCAGTTGAAGATTTGGTTTAAAAAGAAAACGATCAACAAGACAATATAGGCCCTTGGAAACGTAAAAAAACCAGTCAGTTTCCGTGAACCGTACGGCTTAATTGTCAGAAATGAGGAAGTTGGCAAAATATAATCAAGCTAACACACAGACGGACACCGATCGCCGTGAAGCAATTCGCGACCACATTTAGCGACTCACAAACGTCCAACAATCTAATAACTACATTTCACCTCACTTAGCCTGCACTAAGATCGGCCAAACAAGCCGGTGACATTCATTGACCACGGTCGAGTGATTAGCACGTGACGACCCGTCGAGTTCCATTTTGGTCACAGCACACCGGGCAGTGGCCGGCCCAGTGATGGCGCAGTACGGCGCAGTTACCTTTCGTCTGTTCCCTGTCGTGAACTACCGGCGGTACAAACGGGTTGAGCAGGCGCTCAATCATCTTTTACCACGCATAGTTCAGATCTATCGCATAGTAGATAGGAATCTTGCCATTCCGCCCCACACTGGTCCGACCGCAAACAGGGGTCTGTACGTTTTACGAGCTCGGCTTAAGCACCGGCACCTGTCACAATCATCATCGAATCGAATCATCTCGCATAGGTGGCCACACTAGAATGCGTTGTATGCAACGCAACGAACGGTCCACTGGAACGGTTGGTGAGGCCGAGAGACCAGAGTCATTTACACTCCACAGTTTAGGCCAGTAATCGGTGCATCGCGTACCATCCGGAATCGTAGTGCAAAAAATTGTGCTGAATTGTGTGCATCACGACCTACGCAATGGTTTAGCATGAATTGAAGAGAGCGTGATAGTGAACTTGAACGTGGAACCGTGCATTGTTGCTGATGGCATTGGAAGTTCTAATTTGGAACGTGTGTACTTCAGCTGCTCCAGCACTTGGGTTTTTTTTGTAGTGAGGGTGTGAGCACGTGTAAATAGATACACAGTATATTAATGAGGACGCTGTTTGGAAGCTGCAGAATGAGTAGGAATTTCTTTGGCATTGCACGAACTAGGAAAATACATACCAGGTTTTAGTAAATTCGGTCGAGGTAGTATAGAATGTTGAACTACCGTTATTGTGATTATGAAAACCACATTGCTACAATGATGCACGAAAGTCTAGTTTCTAGTTCTCTAGTTTCTAGACAATGATTGATATTGTTTCGGGACATGTTTAGGAAGATTTTAGTTGTGTTCCTGAAGCTACATTTACTCAAAGCTCCCGTCAGACGGTAAACTACGTATAATTACTTGGTGTACCACCATAAACAACCATCTCATCATATTTTTTCCTAAAACTTCCCTTGGTTGGATCTTGGGCCAAAAATTGTTTCTGTATAGAATTTTTCTATGTTGTGCATACTACAAAGTTTATTTTCAAAGTATCTTTCTGTTGCGCTTTGTGACCATCGAGTTAATTTGGCCAACAGGTCAGCTTTTGCTGTACTTGTGGCACTGTAAATGTGGCCACGCGTTCTCTCGTGTTTTGTCGCGTGTTGTAGTTCCTTTTAATTGTACCGTTCAATGTAAATTTTTGTTGTTAATTAAGACTTGCGCAATTACGGTAGCGGTTCTTTATCCAGTGGCTCATAATGATCAATGTAACGATCATTTTATCAAATGTACCCATCATCACATTGCTAGACTGGATATCGAATTATTGTGCATGTGGATCACATATACATACTATCTTTCACTTGCGATTAATTAAAATTATGTCCTACGACACATTAAAAATCATTACCAAACAACTCATCTAACAAATTTTATTACTAATAGGTGTCCCATAAGATTGTGCCCCTCCATTGTTTTTGGTGCACTGAAGATCATTAAAACATTGACAGTCAACATGAACTATATTCTTAGCGCACGAAAATCTTCTTGTTGTGCGAAAAATGATCAGAACCAAACTTGATCCCTTATGTGCGAATGGAATACTGAAGAGCTGGTATAACAACAAGCTATATAAAGTAGTTCATTTTCGTATAATCATAAAGAAAAATTTACCTCGTTTTCAAAAGAAAACTATATTTTCTTATAGTATTATAGAATAGTAGTGTAGTTTAGTATAAAATGATTTAATTAACGTAATAAAATATTACTTATATCCTTACAGGTTAACAATACATACTTATTAATGAAGTAACAACACTTCATATATTGATTTGTTGTAAACAAATCATTATATCCTTTCGCATTAAGCACAATATTGCAGAATTGAGTTAATATTCTGTTAAACATAGTGGAAAATGCAGTTTATTGTTATATTTAATTACTTTGGTTAAAAAAGTATAAATTGTGTGATCAAAAGGAGATTTCTGTTCCGACACAAGATGGCCCATTTTTTCAAACTACTAGTGACTGTTGAAAATAACTAAAAACAATTTAATGCTATAATTGATGAACTGATGTGTGAAGAATTGAAAATTTTGCAACAATGAATTTAAAATTATTCTACAATGCAACAAATCACAATTCTTCACACAATTGTAGTATTCTTGAAATGAAATATATTCCACAATAATTAAAAATAATATTTATTATCTATTACACCAAAAAAGTTGTAAAGTTCTTACAATATAATTTATTTACATAAATCGAATCGACATCTAAAAACTATTAAAAAACGTAAAATGGAACTAAAAACATTTCCATTGCTCTTGTCAGCTGTAAGAACTTCCCTTGTTCTTGTCTAAATCATCTGCAAGTAATTGAAATGATTGTCGAAAAAAAAGCTTATCTGTACATTAGCTTATAATTTATTGGAGCATTTCTTGTCGCAATAGTTCGACCAGCATCCCCAGAAACGATATTATAATTCAGCGTGGCATAACCGTTTCGTGGCAGCGGAAATAAAAACGTCACCTTGGGAAATCATGAAATATGAGACGGGATACTTTTCAATTGTCGTAAGACAGTACGGTCGGCTGTCGTTCGCAACCGTGCCGTAACCATCCTAATCACCATTAGATCCTTCCACAATCGTTGCGTACAGCGTGAGGGGTCCTTCTGAAACTTCCCTTCAACGTCATCATTCGTTTTCCACAGTTCTTTTCCCAACCATCCTGGGAGCGGTGGATGCTTCCAGCATCGTCAGACCAGTCGTTCCTGCCTTCCGAAACGTTCGCCAAGCGTCTTGGGCGGCATTTTACTTTAATCTTGCCAACAGCAACCCAGTTTCCGCAGGAACCGACCCATGCCAGTAGCAGTCGGTCTTTGATCCCACCTCGCCCGTTTCGCTTTCTCGCATCCTTTTCCTTGCCCGCACCGTACACACCGTCTGTCCCACTGCCGCTTGCATCGGCACGTTCCGCAGTGGCAAAAGAAAGTAATCCGCTTTTCATTTCAATCTCTACTTTCCTGTTCCGCTTTTTGGCGATGGGCGCCCAACCACCGACGAACGACCCAACCTGGACCATCGATGTAAATGCGGGTACGACAACTGACAACGTCCGTCACTTACGGCCCCTTCATCCCGCTTCTACGCGCCGCATGGGCATGTCTGGCATGCCTTGTTTTGGGAACATGCTCACTTCTGCCTGCTGCCCGCTCTCTTCAGCCACTGGTGTTGAGTAAGCTGAAATGCAAGCAACGGTCTCGGAGGGAAACGGTCAGGGACCCAACAGTAGCAGCAGCAGCACCGGCCACAATCACTGCTCCTCTCCGAAACCACCGCCGCCCGGTTCCTGGGCATCGTTGAAGGCAAACGTGATAAGATGGCGCGGCTCGCGGAAACTGGTGCTCGTCATCGTCGCCATCGCACTCCTGCTCGACAATATGCTGCTGACCGTCGTTGGTAAGTGTAGGTGCTAAACATTGCGGGAAAACAATGGCCACAGAAACCGGGGACTAATTACATATGGAAACAATTTAAAATCAGGAACTTCTACCAGTTTGTGGGAATTGAATAAAGAAAGACTACAAATAATTATGTGCCTTATGCTAACCTCAGTAAAACCTAACAGTTACTTGTTAAAATGTTTGGCACATTTTTTTAAATATTCTATTTCTGAGACAGTTCTTGCACAATGTGATTTTTGATGTTTGTGAGTTTGAATATTAACTGCTCCAGTAGTGAAATTAACTGCATTAATTTATGATCACTCGCTGTAAGTAAGTGATGGCATCACAGTCCTTTTTCCCATTAATTTCACATACAATGAGTGACGTTCGGACACCGTAGCTAAAAGCATGTCAATGCAATAATGTCCCATCCATTTCAGCTGAATCGCTAAATCAATAATGCTATTCTAAGCCTTAAAAAACATCGAAAGCACGTCACTGTAACATCCAGCACGCGGTACTTGTTCGTATACACATACCTTTCTATTTGTTGTGAAGAAAAGCTTTTGGTTAATTACACATCAGCTGCGGGAAAAGAAAAAGGTGTGCAGGAATGAATGTACAGTAAGTAGTACGCACGGTTCCGACGTTGTAAAATGATTTTCACTCCATCATCGGCACAGAAGCTTCACACCATTTTTCTTACACAGCAAAGGCACACCAGGCAAAAAACGCCATTTTTAGCTAATAGACTAATAAGGTAGCCACGACAACGCCAATAAGGAACGATGAATCATTTACCCTTCTCAGGTCCTTCAGGCCGTACCATTACCCTTCTCCGTACCCTCTTCTTGCCGATCGAAGGAGAAGGAAAATTACAATCTTCCCGATGCACGCCACTGCTGATGAATGCTATTTTCATCACAACCACTGCGGCTGTGAGGCCACCTTCTACACGCCGGCAGAAGGCATTGGTTCAGTGAATTTGAAACAAGCAAAGCTTAAGAAATCGTTTTCCTCCCGATGGCTGCAAAGTGAAATCATTTCCTTCGCACAGGATTACCAATTGCTCTGTTGAGCAGGGTTGAGTTCGGGCAGCGAATACAACAATCTTCCTATCCTCACACTACGACTTTGCTATTTGCCCATTCCTTCCATTTTCATTTCCACCATTCGTGGATTGCTACCCGAAAACGCGTCAAAAAGGCAGCATAATAGAATGAAAATTGTTTCTTTAAAGCAGCTTCATTGCCACTTACTCGGCAGCAGATCCTAATCATTCTGGCAGGGACGTGTCTATTACTTAAGCGAGTGCCGCTTTTCTTGCTTCGCTTCCAACCGTACGGAAATGGAACGGAAAATGGTCCCACCGGAATTGCTGGCAGTGCCGGAAGCGAATCACAATCCGGCGACGACTGTAAGAATCGTTACGTCTTTAGACCTTTCCCCTTTTTCTTACCGTACGATCTTTCTTTGGTTGTGTCTTTATGGTACTTTCATGCTCATCTGTTGCATTCGATTGCGTTCGTTTCGCTTAGATCCAGCTGGATTATGAACGCTGGGAAAATGTTTCGCAATAACTATCAAAGAGATGAACCTTTAATTTATGCTGATAAGATTGCCGTTTTATCGACAGCGAATTGGTACAACATGCTTATTGAATGTAAAGGATTATTATAATATAGCTTGAATATGAAATGTATCATTTACAAGAAAAAGTAAATGATCGGCGGCGATCCCACTTTAGAGAATCGCTTAAACGAATATGAAATACGCGACAGATGATACCGAAACACTAAATAGATTAGCGAATCGTCAAAAATTTATATAGAAACGCGTGCCATTGATATGGAATGTCAAATAGGCGGACTGTTTACATATGGGAGGTTTGAAGAGTTTAGATCTCTCGTCTTGGCTTAACGAATTTTAAAGGTCATGCGTGTCATTTCTGGCGTACTAAACTTATTTTTACCCCGTATTTGGATCCTCAGTCCTTGCTACGGGAGTACTGAGAACACAGCCGCCCGGATAAGAGTTGATATATAAAATGATTATTTAATGAAATTTTAAACAAATGCTATACAAAATAGCAACTTACAATTATAACTTTGTGTTGGAAATTTTAAAAATTAACAGCTCAACGAACAAAAACACAACAATTGTCGTATGAATCTGACGTTCTATATCTATGGAATGCGATCCTAAATTAATTTTTGCTGATTTGCTAACGTATTTGGTGTTTCGATATCAGCTGCTGCGTATTTCATTCGCGTTTCCCACTATGTGTAATGTATATTATAACTTTATTGATAAACGCTCCATGAGTTATGACAAAGTGGTCATAAACTTTACAATTTTGTCAAATAACTTACCTTGTACCAAACAAGACTCCAAAGAAAATATGTTCCGCAATACTAATGTTCAAGAAAGCAAAAACTACAGTGAACAAGTAGATGTTGATAAATAAAAAGCACCACCTTACGAGTGCTCAAGTGCTCGAATACATTCCATACATTCACCCTGTCTGAACAATGCAGTGAGCAGTGAACGAAAAGCTATCAAAATGTATAACAAATGGAGAAACTATTTTGTTCATTCAAAGAGCAAGTGTTTTTTTTTATTTAAAGCGGTAAGGGTAAATGGTTGAAGGATCGTTTCATACTTTGTAAGTACCACAGCAACAAGAAAGGCAAAGAATGAACGGATTCTTTCCTTGAGAGATTCCCGTACCATTGTTCTGACTGCAACTTGTTGCATTTTATGGCACACGACTCTCGCACCACAGTGGAGTAGAAAAAGAAAACATAATTTCCTATTTGTTCTCTTTGCTTAGTGTACAAGTGGCACATGGTTTCGCCATGGTAAGTGGTGCATAGGAATCCAGCTGCAACTGGTTCCATTCATTCATTTGTGCAATTAATAAAGAGAACTTTGCCGTTCTATATGAGCATTCACACACATAATTAAGTTTTTGTAATATTTTCTAATTGCAGCCCGGTGGTCGGCACTGCTCTTAAGTTAATTTAATACTTAATTCAGGCTTTTAATACCAGTGTTGTGTGAAAAAAAACTTCTCCTCAGTATATAAACGATAGAATGTTTGTTTGAATAAGGTTGATTTGACCTATTTTCAATTGCGGTATTGCCGGCAGTAAGCATTTTTGAATGTTTTCTGTTATTATGATTTTTTCCGCGTCTAATTCCCAACTCCTCAACAACAATTTATCTTTATCTTATACCAGTAAAAATAGAAAAAATAGTTATAAAATTTAAAAAATGGGAGTTGAGAGAAATGCTATTGAATCTTTTACAATTTAGCAAATTCAAACCAGCATTTATTTTTTACTTTAGTCAAATACCGGGCGTCTCCAGCTGCATAATTATAGTAATATACGCTATTGGGTGGAGTGCGTGCGTATATCGAGATGCTGTTGAAACATATCAAATCGATCTATGTACAAGTATTTTTCTATTTTATGTGTGTCTTTATATGTATGTAAATTACTTTGGAGTTGAGTGCATTTAATTTTATCAGTGGCGAATAAAAATATTTGCCTCATAAATTTCAATCAGTCAATGTCTTGGAACTTAAAAACATCGTAATAATGACTTTTAGTCTTTTAGTTTAAACAATAAATTGGAAAAATCTCAATGCTTCGGGGATCAAACAGAACAACAGCTATAACTTTTTCGGTTGGATGTCTCTGGAAGATTAATAAGATAAGGACTGTTAAGTAAATTGTATTTATATGTGAACAAATTACCTATAAAAAGTCCATCAATACGACGTTATATTTGTAATAATTATGTTAATGTTCGTAACACACCTATCGCCACAGTAATGGTAATAATAAAACGCGTGTTTTAAAGGGCAATTTTAAAGCAATAACAGTTTGCTGGAACACTGAAGAGCATATTTATAATCTCCAAAAAGGTTTAAGAAGCTCGTTGATTCAATAACATTTTCTCCAGCACGATATTACTATCCCAGTTGAGGATAATGAGGAATAGGCCCATAAGCGATTAATCCTCTGCTGTAACGGATGTAACGATAGAAAAGGGTAGTATCGTACCACATCCAGATACACCCAGCAAATGTTATGGTTTTAGAGACACGAGATGCCTCACAGCATCATTATTACAATCCTTTTGGCTGCGTAACACATTTGCTATTCGCATTGCGGCCATCGATCTGCCGTGCATCGGGAGTCGTATCGGGAGAGTCGTATTTCAGGTGGCTAGTAGATTCATCTCCGATTGGGAAAAGTGTTTTACTACCACCCATCCATGTGGCCCGAGTCTACTTGAAATCGTCAGCTTTTTGGAAAACGGCTAGGCCGGGTTTCTTTTATGTGAAGGTTATTTATTTACCCGTCCCAAACCACACTTCACATGAAGTTCCTGGAAAAGGGCGAATGGGAATGTAGTGTACCGAACATCCACCATCGGATTGTACGAGGATTATATTAAACGGCATTATTTTGTGTGGATATTATGCGTAAATGTTCAAGTGGTGCAATGTTATCGATTGAACACTCTGTAAAAAGTACGGATAAGGGTGTGTGTAATACCTGTTTGTCGTTGTCGTAACATTTGCGGTCAGTGGAACATGATTGTGCTGGTGTATGAGTTTTACGAATTCAAAACTTCCGCTGAAATTCGTCATCCTTCATAAAATGAAGGATCAACGAAAATAAAAGCAATCTCTGGTCTTGACACACGGCACCACCTGGTCCCGTAAACCGGTTGCGGATGTGATCGATTCGAAATACTATAAATCATTTGGATGGGTTTCTCTAGTGTTGTGTGCACTTTTGTCTGTCACCACCAGAGTAGGCCAAGTGGTTCAATCTTTGATAGAGTATCACGTTCTATCACTTGTGACCGATAGTCCCAGCGGGACACGAAAAAAAAAAATACAAACTACACAACCGACTGATACTATTTCACATTTGATACGCATTCTTGTTGATGAAACAGTGACATATGAATAATGTGCTTCGATTAGTATAGTGTAAAGTATTATATTTAAAATTTAAAACTGTTTCTATTCTTCAAAGTAGCAACATTTAGAATTATCTATACTTTTTGTAAAAACATTACAACACACTCACCGTTACAAAACAATGGCTACAAGTGCACAGCCGTCGGAGCATTCGATGTTGCCAGTAATGTAACGGGGTATGTATGGTGGTTAACCACCCAACACGAACAGACACACGCATGCCATACATACACGTCCCGCTCACTGACGTGCTGTAGCCAAGACCAGACGAAAGGAACATAATTTTCCGATTAGCAGCCATTACGAATCGGTCGGCAAAAAATGACAATGAATCACGCTCACCGCCCATTTCCTTCCATCCTTTGTTGCACCTTGTCTCGTTCCGATCATCCATATTCAACAGTTGACGGGTAAAGTAAAGTTGGGCTCAAACGGCGTTTTCCCGCCGTTGCACGGAAATGGTTAGATGCGAACGAAAAGTCAACGAGCTGGAAATTCGGTTTACTTTAGGTGGCCAGTCACAAACGCTTCCTGTGTGTACGTCCTTACCGGTTCTGTTCTGTGGATCCATTAAAAATGTGTGGATCAAGTGGAGTGTATCTTCGTGTATATCGCCGGAATGGAATGGAGGCGCCTGGTTGTGTTGCGGATTGAAAGCTGCACTTCAAGTGAGAAAGGAAAAATAAGGCAAGGCGTGAAAAATCGTTGCTTGAGTGGATTAGATCTGATAATGAGGGTGCCTATTTCTCACATTAGAATTGGTGATGTGAGCTGATCCCAGCATCATGAACACAGGTCGTCCTGTGTTATTGTTCAACATATCACTTCGATGGAGGAAACTGTTACGAAAGACGCGCAATACCCCTATCGACAAAGTGTTCATCGATGGATGAATTTTTTGAAAAGGGGGTGAAAATTTTGCTCGAATCACCCTAAAATGAGAGTGTGTGCGTGGCTCGCTGTATCGCGATAGAGTTCGGCGTGTGTCGAATGAATGTTCAAAAAGGTCGTAGTAGGCTAAAAATCTGTTTTTCTGTTTTCGCTCGGTCGCTGTACATTTTCATACGGGAATAGTTCGTGAATTGTGGATTGCGTCAGTTCGTGGACTGTGTATTCGTTTGTGGAATAGTGTTTGCCAAGTTATTCCAGTTCTAGTTCTAAAAGGATGTTCCTGTGACGGCACTGGTAAGTTGTTCCGCCAGCGTGATAACCTGTTGGAGCAGACTTCGGCTGAATACGACGATGCAGAGGCAGGACAAACTGTTTCAAGACATTTGAAAAGCGACGCGTGGGGACATATGGCCACAGTTAACAGTTAACCTCATATCTAGAGGTTTTTGTGTACACAAATTCAGGAAGCAGGAAGGATTCAAGTGCCGTAGTGTGAAATACTCCGTCAACAGAGAAAAACGCGTGTTTTCTAACAACTGTGCCCACGCGTCCCTTTGGCCTACTGCTTCAAAGGTAGGCTACCCTCTACAATCAATGCCATGGCGTCTAACGCGGTCGGTTGAACATTCTGCATCCTCTTCCTCTTACAGCTGACTCATACTTCTTGTTGGTCGCCCTCGAATACGGCGTATGAATTGACGGCCACATCTTTTTCGCATCATTTGAAAGGAACAAATTATTGGACATGCTCGTGATTATCCAGTTCTATGATGCACCTGCCAATGGAAGTGAAAGACAAGCCAACCTTAGTATTGGTTGTTTTTGCTGCTGATCGGTTCTAAATCGGTTTGTATCGCAGCTAACGATTCTCGAAGAAGTGTCAGTGTCCTAATCTTTCTTGTTTTCATTTCCCAACCAACAGGATACTGGAAACCGCTGCTGTTAGTGCTCTGCATTGGATTTTTTCTTCGCTTTGCTCACAGTGCGTGACCTTGGTTTGTTGTGGCAATCTATCAGTCAATTAACAGTCCCTTCAGGTAAGTATTGTCCATTCTTATGGACGATTGTTGTATTGCTTTACGTATGTATATCTAATGAAGCATACTTTTTCAGGCAAAACAAGTTCGATCCACCATATACATCTGATTTCCATAAGAATTACGCCTCGAATTCGAAGGAGACAATGTTCTATCGCCACCTAGCGCCTCTACAAATCGCGACTGATACGCCTTGCCGTTGAACATCCGTCCAAGATAACATAATGCGATCAGGTCGAATCATAAATTAATTCAAGTAAGTAATATGTTATACTGTTAGTAAATTGTAGAGTAATTAATTAATAATCTTGTTTTTTCTCGTATCATGTACAGGAGTCTCCATTCGATACGAGATTATTATTGGTTGGAACCTTATTTTTCGCCGTTTGTTATACGTAAGTATGTCTAAATAAAACGTTTGTTAATACTTAACTAACATACGTATTTTTATCTCTTCCATATCGGTCTTAGATTCCATTTGCAGATACAAAATGGAGTGAAAGATGCAAAAAATCGCGTGTTAATGCGGTCAAAATGAAATCGAGATCGCACACGATACCAAACTCAAAGGCACGATGGAGTTTGTTTCGAAACGCGCTGAAAGGTCCATTGAAAATTTTCCCCTGGACCGATTTGATTGATACAGGATATGAATATCTTCGAAACTTGATCTTGGAAGGGGGAAAATGTCCACGTTTATGATTTGTTTACGCTGCACCGATCGAAATTGGCCGCGTGATTATGAAAAACGGTAACAAATCGTGGGCGGAATAATATGGACCAGGATTAGAAACCCCTGGCTAAGCTGGCGCAGAGTACGAGCGTTGAAAGTTGTATGCTGCCTAAGTGGAAGCTGGATTTCTTTGGGTATGGTCTTTCTAAACTGTTCAAACTATGTGGATGATGGGAATAGAAAAAAATTGGTGCGAAGCGTAAGATGAAGGATATTTTTATGGGTTTAAATCAGCACATTAAAGGATTAATTGTTACCTTTTTACGCTTGTCATAAAATCAGGAAAAATAAAAAAATAATATTATATTTGTTAAAAACAAAAAATGTTTTCATTGCACCGTTGGAAATCAACGGTGCGGAAAGAACGATTGAAAATGAACATTACAGCGTTAAAATGAACCTTACGAAAAGGCGCTCATGAAATCATGAATCTCACGCACACACTCTCAAAAAACGGCTTCACAAGATCTGCTGTGAAGCTTTTGTGAAGCCGCTTGTGAAGCCGTGAATTTTACTCGAAATTCACTCTCAGGCGAGCAGTTTGTCGATAGGGACCGTTGCTCTTTCTAGCATAAACAACCCTACTTTAACATTATGTGGTTTTGCGTAGTGTACCGAAACTCACGCGTATCACGGAATGCAATAGGAGAAAAGGGACGAGATAAAAGGAGTGCCCACACAAACACACACCTTGCCAACCCCTCCGAGGGTTGTCTTTTCGGCCAGATTTGCTACGTGCTTCGTCAGAATCATATGTACAAGATTGTGTGGGTCTTTCGTACCCTTGGCGAGAACTAGAAGCAACAGACAACGCCATTAGCCGTAAGCCGTACGAAATGATGCCAGCTAGTGCTGCCAGGCACGAGCGCACATTGTTTCCCAGCGCTTCGCCAATGGAAAAGCTATGTCTTTTGGGTGCTTTATAATGTCTTAATCACCATATAACTCCTAGGAATGTGATAATATTTCCCATTGTACTTTTTATCGTGCTGAAAGCATACGTATGTTTCATGCCTGCACGCTTTGGATAGGCGAGACAAAGACGACCGTCCTGTGACTAATCGTGGTGTATCTGTCAACGTCAACCAATGCAATAGTACCTTTGAGTCGGGTATGAAACGAACATTGGTTTGTAATGCGGGCATTATCATCTTCTTTCCCATCTGTGCCTTTGAGGCGGATAAGACGAAACTCCTGTTTGGTGACTACAAACAGGCAATGTCCTTACCAGAACTTTACAATCGGCTTGGACGCTGGGGAAGAATATTCATTTTACAAACTATTAATGACATGTTCCGGGGCAGGTTTTGGATATCATTTAATTAATAATTTCATAAATTTGTCCTCCATGCATGATCAACGATAATAATCAGCTCGATTTATAAATAAAACTTGCTGTGTTTATCAAAGTTTCCTACATTATTCCAAACATTTAGATATAACAGTTATAATGATTTTTAATAAATAATTTAAACCTCAATAATATAACCTTACCCACCGTGGCATTATGTGTAAAAAAATCAAGCAAAATGCTTCACCGCTTCATTCTTTGCGGTTACGGTGGTTCTTACTTACAATCATGATTTGCACCACGATTCGTTTGCTTTTGTGCTTTACTTTTGGAACAAAGTAAATAAAGCGTACGGTACACCTTTCGTCGTGTACTCCACAATGTACTATATTTCTTAGTTCGGGTGTAAGCTCTTTCTCTCGATTTGGCGGACTGTTTGTGGGATGACTTGCCATTGCAAAGACCCACCGTTTTTTTGTGTGCTGTTCCAGCGCCAAAAAAAATCGTAGTGATGATGACAAAGTCCGTCATCAGACACACTCAGCGAGCTATAAAGTGGAAGGGTAAAAACCATCAGCAACCCCCCCAAAACGGTCACTTGCTAGAGAAAAGCCAGAAGGCCACCAGCATACTTTATGAAGGAGAAATGAGTAGCTGTCAGATGTGGTAAACGAAGTTCCGTTCCAACAAGGTTTCGGTACGGTGAGGGAAGAAAATCATTTATAATTTACCACACAGTCGTTAGCCAACATCATTGGTTTAATTTGGCATTGTTTGGGAGAACACTTCCTGCTGCTGCTGCTGCTGCTGCCACTGCTGATGCCGCTGGTTTGGAGTCACCATTCGCCTTCCAGTCGTCGGTATGCAGGGCACTGATCGTTTAGCGATGTAGATGTTCGTAAGGAAGGAGCATTTGCCTTCAACATTATCCACATTCCGGACACTCCACTGTCGATTCCATTGCCCGTTCCCCGTAATCCACTGCCCGCTGGGTGTGATAATGGAGCGATTGATAAACTATTTTCCACAGAAATTCCAACGCTCACTTTTCATACGATTGGAATGCGCTAGGGGACCGTTTTGTCGTTGAATAGAATGTCTACGGTGAAGTTGGTTGCACATCCGTTCGGAGAATGTGAAAATGAAGACGACCATTCACCGATCACCAATGTAGCACAAATAATCGAGACTTTACTGTGGGCTGCGTGGTTAAAATATTGTTTTTTTACATAGACTAAGTTAAAAATGGTATTTCATACAACCAGTATTACAACTTACAATATTATCTAATGGTAAATGGTAAAGCGATTTTTCGGCGATGTTTCAGATGTGCAGTCATGCTCCCACCATAATACACAATAAATTTTGAATTATGTCTATTTATGAGATTAAAAATATTTAATCTCTTAGCATCTTATTAACAAACTTATTCTTGTTTCAAAAAGAGAGTTTTTAACCAAAGAAATCGAATGCATATGGAGCGGCTGATATTAGTGTAAAGCGTATCATGAGTGATTTCAACGCCTCTAGACTAGTGGACTATTCGTTTAGACACCAAAAGCTCATTCTCTGGATTTGGTGGGATCCGCTTTAAATCATATATTATGAGATGCAATACTGACCACGATCAAAATGTTTTAGTAAAACAACGAAGAAATCAAAGCCTTATTACAAGGAAAGGCACGATCAACTCTTTCTTCATAGATATTTGTTTCAATCATTAACCATTTTCTTTAAAACTCTCAAACATAAAGTATCATTTGTTCCCATACGATGGAACGTGATCATCCCAATCCAATATAAAGAAATAATAAATTGTAAATTGTATGGAAAATTCTTTTCCATACAAATTTTATTATGCAACAATGTTTTTGCAATAAAGCCGAAAAATAATATTTGTAAAAAAAATTGTGATAAATCATCGAAACAATTTTTTACAGCAAATACAAATTTATTCAGCATTTGTACATTAAACCCAATACGTATAATTCAATTAAAGAACTTCAATTAGAGAATTAAAGAACACCATTGGCAACGAAACGGTAGTACGCAAGAAATGCAGTACGACAAAATCAACAAATGATGGAACAAAACGCAAGATTGATGAACTTGTTGGAAAGATTCCGCATTCAAAAAGACTAATATCAAGGAATTCAACTACGATCCTGATAATGGGTAGTTTTTCGATGGATGGTTTTGAAAATATGATAATTTTTTCTCGAAGGATGGTGTGAAGTTGAACGATGCCGCAAAAGTTTACTGCGGATCAATTTAAGAGTTTGATTTTCCTCTCTGGACTTCACTCTTGGAAAAACGAAGATATAGGTCGCTTCCAAGCAAGATAAAAACGCTGATGAATGGAGCAAATTAGAACGCTTGTGAAAGAATGTAAACGTCTTTAAAACTTAAAACAAGATACGGCAATGGTGTAACAGAAGTAGATGTCGATAGCATCTGTCTGTACACTCAAACGGAAGAAGTCGAAATATGTAAGTGGATTCAAAATCGAAACCAAGTGGCAAATATATTTTAAGAAAACACCGGAGACACCCTGTTGGCAGTGCGGTGGTGTACATTTTGTAGATGAATGTTCATTTAAGAAATACAAGTGCTTGGGCTTTAAGAAAATCGGACATAAAGAAGGCTACCGTGGTTGTAATACATGTTCAAAGAAAAAAAAACGCAAAATGAACGGTGTATTTTCCATTAATAAACTTAGCAGTTGCCAGTCCCTAGTCCTTGGAGTGCACGCCCAATACAGTGATGTAATAAGGGAAGGTCCAGGAAGCTGGATATTTCTATCATACCACTAATTACAGAGAGAAGAAGAAATTAGCAGTAAATCGACACGAAAATATGTTAGTGTAACGATCAAGGACTCCATAATCACTCTTTAGTTTGATGCAACGTGTGTGATATCACTATCATTTTTAACAAGAATTGGATCAAGAAGCTTGCATCATCACCATTAAATCCTATCATTCCGAGCGCAACTACAGCGGACTTCAAGTGCTTGGTGAACTTCAAGGTTTCACCTTAATGTAAATTTTTCCCTTGTAAACAACGTAATGATCGTTCGTTTTGCACAAGAAATCCAGAACACCTAATAATACTATGGTCGGAATAAAAACAATTAGCAGTAGATTTGAAAAAATATTCCAGAATTCCATAAAACTCAAACACGCGTGAAACAATCATTCACAATTCTGGAATACACAGTTAAACGATAAATAAGCAATAAGCAAAAGTTTTTGCACTCTATCTACCGTTTGTGCGAAATTGTGGAATCGTTGATACAGTGCCAAATCGGATGGTACTGCCAAGGATTTAACCTAAAATAGATCGACGCAATGCCGAAGGGAGCGTGGATGCTGGCGCGAAACAAGCTGTTAATTTCTTGTTTATTAACAGCTAAACGAGTTAAAGGGTTAATTTAATTGGCGGACTATGGGTGGACTTTTCCCAGCAAAACAGTACCCACCCGGCGGCAAATGATGATAGCGATAATAAAGGCAAGCTATCGTGGTTGATGGAAAACGCCGAGGAAGGAAATTATTCTACGAAACGAACTGTTACTAATCCTTTTCTCCTTCGGGCGAACTAGAGACGCGGTACACGGCGGAAACGCCCACGGATCTCAGGTTGCTTTTACGGTTTCCCAATGGATGGAGTTACTTTTTACACTGACTAATTACCGTACAGACATCGATTGGCGTAGGAAATACTCAGCAGAAGTTAGCTTCAAACCCGGAGGTAAAAAAACTGTTTCTCTTCCCGATGATAAAATCTAGTGCAATAACTTACAGCGTGCAGTGCAACAACATCCGGCGTTGAATCTGATTTGGGTACGATAAATTATCGACATTTTATCCTTACTGTGGATGAACGAACTATTTTCCTGCATCCTAACTGTAAAAGATGAATTTCTGAAACGCTGCTAGAAGCAATTTGCAATACAACGTTTGGCATCGGTGTCGATGGTCTTACTTCTAGGAAAATGTGCAATGTACGGAGAAACAACGTCGCAAAGGCAATACACCAACGATCGCTTCCAACCGATGTGCCGAGAAGTGTTGAAGAGTGCCCTGAAAGCACTGCTATCATAATTGAATCATCAAAATTTATTCGATTACAAAATGGTTCGCTTTCATGTACTGCGCCATCATACTACAGCACGCCTTTGAGCACTTCATTTTAGTCTGATTGTCTTTGATACACCAGCACGACGCAGGTGGGCCCTGCGGTGCCCAATTGGCCGAATGGCTTTTGGAGCAGCATGAAAAAGGGAAAGATTGTGGTTCCGCTTTTTCTTCTTTTTTTTGCTAGATCCCGAATGAATAGATCAATACACCACACAAATCGATCGGTGAAGATGGTGGTACAGCAAGGATACGACGATGATATTAGATGTAATTGCGCTCTGCAATGCCCTCCATACATCAAGCGAACAATGTTCGGTCGGAGATGATGAACCTTTCAATCGATCGAAATATCTTTCACACGGAATTATTATCTTATCCTTCATCTTTTGTACCTCACAATAAAGTCTTGCAAGAACGGAAGTGCTTGTGCAGACATTTTACCTTGTAGTGTAAAATATTAAATTCCATTGTTAAAATTTTTCACATATTTCGAACATATACAACAACGAAACATCCCACACCATGATATGCTGTAGGGAAAGGGAACTAAAATTCATATCCAACAACACCGGCACTATTCTCGAAACAATTAGAAGATAATTAAAACTCGCTCTCCAACGAAGGTGGTTCGAGTTAAAGTAAAATCTCAATTAAACACACAATCAAAAACTAACAAACCAAACTCAGTTAGCTGTCGTCTATCTTCCGCTTCCTGCTACGAACACCACCGTGGCGAACGCAATGTTTTGTCTTTATTTCCTTCGACCCTGTACCCCGGTCTATACTTAAAGTAGAACCGGTAAAAACATTGGTAAATGGTTGGGCTAACCAACCCACTTCCGGTACGTTTGGGTATCCGTGATGCAAATGCTCTGCAGTGATGCGACCCGTATCCAGCCTTAGAAGGGGAAGGACAGAATTGACAGTTTAATTTCAACTTTCATTTAAAACTAAGATAATTCAATTACCTCACTGTACTGCTACAGGGAAAAGAGCACGTGCACTATGTATATACGCTAGTCTAGTCTAGTCGACGGTGAGTTACCACTCTCATCATGATCATCATCATTTTCTTCACCGAGCATGGAAAACGATACCGACACCGCCATGGCCCCCATGGTCTTCGCTTCGTGGGTAAGCACCGTTGATTTTGTTATTACGCAAAGAGAGAGAGCCTGTGCACCGGTAACAGATGATGCCATCGAGGTAGTACTTTGTCTTGAGGATATGATGCTGTGGTTCAACTGTGACCGGAAACTTTGCACTTTTTTGACATGGAGCAGCTCGTTGATAACTGCCCTAGGGTCGTAACTAGACTATACTTGTTGAATTCCTTACCGAAATGGTGTGTTTATGATGACTTTCTGGACGAACGAACGAAACAAAAAAAAATTTTACTCCTTCTGAAGCACATCGTACTATGGCACCTTAATATCATTTCGTTGAAACGAACATAGTACCATCAGTGTACGGGTATTCGTCCATCCATCGATTACAGGTATTGGCTGGTACAGGTTTTATGATTCCGCATTTCGAGCCGACCTGCTCTCCATTCGTTGCTCCATGGGATGTTCATCCATTTTTCTTCTCCTCACTACTTCAGTGCCAATCATCCCGGAGTTTCTTTACGACATTAGACACCCGGATGCACCGCTGGCCAGCTTTCCTAAGACACCACCAACGACACCGTGCGAGAAGGAAGTGACGACACCGTACAATGGAATCGATATCACCACGCAAGGTTACGGTAGGTTACGGATGGCCAGCCTATTGCTGCTACTCACCAACTCTATGGCAAGAGTTGTTTACTTTTTTTCGTTCGTTTTAATATTTTTGGTCCATTATGTTGCGCTTCCAGATAATGCCAGTTGGTACGCGGAACGGGAGGAACGGCACAAGGAGCTGGTTGAGGAAACGGTCGAGGTTGGGCTTATGTTTGCGTCGAAAGCATTCGTCCAGCTGCTGGCTAATCCGATCGTTGGACCACTGACGCACAAGTACGTACCTGGAGGTTCTTGGGGAACTGTAGAACTTAGCGATGTACCTTGATATGTCTTGATTCTATATTTGCCTTTTATTTGTTCTCCTCACAGAATAGGTTACAGCATCCCAATGTTTGCCGGATTCGTCATTATGTTTATCTCTACTTTAAGTAAGTATCCGCATTCAATGCGAAGAATATTCATTTGGAAATAGAACAACATTAAATCACTTTTGTACATTTTCACTATTTTCCTATTACTTGTTTGGTCAGTTTTCGCCTTTGGAAGAACGTACTCCGTACTTTTCCTGGCCCGAGCATTGCAGGGTATCGGTTCGTCCTGTTCGTCGGTATCGGGCATGGGTATGCTGGCCGATCGCTACACGGACGACAAGGAGCGAGGCAACGCGATGGGTATTGCGCTCGGTGGGCTTGCCCTGGGCGTACTGATCGGGCCTCCGTTCGGTGGTATCATGTACGAGTTTGTCGGTAAATCGGCACCATTTCTCGTGCTCTCCGCACTTGCCCTCGGTGATGGGCTGTTGCAGCTGATCATGCTTCAACCGTCGGTCGTAATCGAGGAGTCGGATCCACCATCGCTCAAGGCGTTGGTCACCGATCCGTACATTATCATTGCGGCCGGTGCCATTACGTTTGCGAACATGGGCATTGCCATGCTCGAACCATCGCTACCAATCTGGATGATGGACAACATGGGTGCGAGTCGTTGGGAGCAGGGCGTCACGTTTCTTCCCGCCTCCATCAGCTACCTGATCGGTACCAATCTGTTTGGTCCGCTAGGGCATCGTATTGGACGGTGGCTGGCAGCTCTGCTGGGTCTGGTTATTATCGGGTTGTGCCTGCTGTGTGTAAGTTGCGCCAAGTTGCGGACGGTTGGATGTTCTGCTGTTTTTAATCAAACGCTTTTTTACTCCTGTAGATTCCGATGGCTACCTCCATCAACCATCTGATCTTGCCGAATGCTGGCCTCGGTTTCGCCATCGGTATGGTCGATTCCTGCATGATGCCCGAACTTGGCTACCTGGTAGACATTCGACATTCGGCCGTGTACGGTAGCGTTTACGCCATCGGTGATGTGGCATTCTGTTTGGGATTCGCCATTGGTCCGGCTCTCAGGTACGGCAAGTGTATATTTGTGTGGAAATTAAAACTCAAGCAGCAAAACCAATGATCCTTGGACGAGATTCTTTATTTACCAAAAAAAAAAGTAAAACTGACCCTTTTCTCGCTTTCGTTGTATTTTCGTTCTAAAGTGGCACCTTGGTAAACACCATCGGCTTCGAGTGGATGCTGGTTGGGATTTCGATCCTTTGCTTCGCTTACGCACCGCTGATGACTTTCCTGAGAGCTCCACCAACCAAGGAGGAAAAGAAGGTAAGCATCAACGGTATCGACAATGCTGGCCTCTCGCTTGAAAGTGGGCCGTGTACATCGGCCAGCGAACCGACTGCAAACGCTACGACATGCAATAGCAGCGAAAAATCACAATCGAACGGGAAAGTTAAGAACGGAAATGGTGGCACCAATAATGGAGCCTCCGATGCAACGGTTGATTGCCGTGACAGTCCGCATGGGGGTGAAAATTACGTGACGAAGCTTTAAGTCTTCCAATACGTAAAAACCATCTACTCAAATTCTGCTCTCTTTCTCGGTTCTCTCTCTCTCGGTTGCCCTATTTAAGCACATCAATCGTAATCTAAAAATCTCGCCATCTTAAGAATACATGCAAAGTGTCGAAAAAAAATAGCGTGATTTAAGTTTTTAGTAGTGATGTAGCTATTAGTACTTTTGTTCCCTGATTATCGGTACATTAAAATGCATTTGAGTGTCGATTGAGTTGAGTTGCTACAAAGTATTTTAGTTGTAAGATGCATCGATATCCTCTGTTTGTAATCAAATAAAGATTTTTAATAATAATTTTAGAATTTTTTTCTAATTTAGCTTTTTGCATTGTTGCATGATTTAAGTTGTTTTTTTTTAAGAAATTTCATGGTTCATATAATGGTTTGTATATTTTATTTTATTCCAATTTCCGTTTCCAATTTCTGTTTTATAAACATTTTTAGTAATAATTTTTGTTTTTTTGCTACTTCTTTTTTTACCTTGTTGCTTGATTTAAGTTGTTTTTTGAAGAAGCCGTACGATGTAATCATGGTTTGTATATTTTATTTTATTCAAATTATCTTTCTGTTTTATTTTGTTTCATTTAATTAATTTCAGCTTTTTAAAAAGATGTTACATCTCAGTACGAGAGCTATTTCATGGTATTGTTCCTTATCGTGCGTTGTAATATATGGCCATCTGGACACGCGTTGGCCGCGATGCACCAGCTACGTGATAAAAAAAAAAACTATGCAAACGGGTCTTACAGTACAATGTTAACTACTGAATAAGAGGAAATCTGGAATAATAGTATATGGCAACACTAAAATGATCTAAAAAATAACGTTTCTGTATGTTGTTTCTCTTCCAGTCACTCATCGTCGGAGAACGGTCATCAGTGCGTTACGTCACATACCAAAACGAGGAAGAGGATGAATAAAGCCGTACTAAACTGTATTTTAAAACTTTATCTCATTAACCAATATTCATCCGCAGAGTGTGTACACTCGACGGAACTTCAAAATTGAATCGCTATTAAACAATAACCAATACCAAGAGACCAGGCACATTTTAAAGACTGTTACACAAACAACGTGAAAATAACCACACAACAATCAAATGTGTATAATACGCGAATTTGTCTAAGCCTAACAGCAAACAATGATAGAACGGAACGAGCAACTGTCAGGAACAATAATCTGGGCCAAATGGGAGAAGATGAAAAAAAAACAATAATCACACTTGTTATGCGAAGCACAGACACGACAATGTACTCCTTTTGATGATAATGACGATCATTGGTGCGTGGGTCAGAGATGTGAATGATAAGCTGCGAAAGAATGAGCCCATGCACTTTAGTATGTGGCTTTTTATTTTACCAAACAGAAGCACAAATACGCATGTCCCGCAAAGATTCCACCGTTTACAGCATATAATGATGTATCTTGCTCTCGTAGTGTAACTCCATTACTATGAGACACTGACGATCGAAAGATGGAAGAATAAACTTTAAGCTTAACAAAAACTATAATTACTCCCTGCAAAATACTAAGTCAATCGGTTTCGTCCTTGATTTTGATTGGCACTACATTCGATGCATTTAAATAGCGATCGCTAGCGAATATGGATCGTTATGCGTTCAGCAGATCATCAACCGTCTCACAGGTTGTCAAAAGCAATCGAAAAGTGGCATTCAAAAGCATCGATCGAAATCGACCTAGCCTGCTGCGACCAGACGAACCTACACTAAACAGGGAGTTCAGTAGTAAGGAGGATACTCGCTCGAACGGTTTGTCTGTTTTGTTTGTGCGTATTTCACGGTGAGATTTTGCCGATCGACAATACGCAAACACGATGATGCGAATCATTCTGCGTAAGTGTTTAACGTTTGTTCGATTGATCGAATCGTTAGCAACCAATATGTACGAATAGGACGGATTCCTATTTAAGACCGAATTCCGCAACTATTAGCAAATGCTGCTCCAATGTGCTTCTCGTAATGCTAAAAACATCGCACCACGAAAGAAGATACATGATATCGTCTGGTAAGCAGCATGGCTGTATCAATGCTGGAAAACATTACTTTAAAAAAACACACACATACACTATCACATGTTATTTACTTGACAACTTCAAGTCATACTATCTAACTGTTATACTCTTTGCACAATATCCTTATCATGTTTAGCTGTGGGATGTTGCAAAAATAAAAAAAAATAAAAGAAATCTGACCAAAATATGGGAAAACAAATACGATACCATTTGCATGCCCCAGCGATGCAGATTTGCAATGCAATGGGGACATTGCTCGAGCTCTCCACTACTAAAATGCGTTCGGTACTAAACACAACGCGCTACTAACCTTTCCTAAAGAAAATACAGTATAATGCATTGTTCGTTACCATACGATTGGTGTCTATGGCTTGTAAGTCTAATATACATGTAACGCAAAGCATATAGTATGCAATATTCGCAACCAAATACGAGTAAACATATGAACGAAAGACTACTTCTTGCAGATACACCAGCTGGTAACAATTGAAGCCCTGTGTCGTCCAACATCGGGACACGCGGCAGTGGTGGTGGTGATAATCTCTTTGCGAAACTTGAATGGCTGCAAGCTTTGCTAGACACTATCCCATCGCAGCTGATATGAACATTTGGCACATTTTATAACACTTAACTACTACGTAACTATCTTTATAGTGTAAAATATTAGTTATCGAAAAGAAAAAAAAGCAAACTAAATCAACTAAAATACATTGCAGTTAATCCTAGGACAGGTATCAAAAGGCAATACAAAAGGAAACTATCAAATACATAACTTCACCTTTCCATTAAAAAAGATCACTAATATGGTATCAACCTATAAACTGAGGCAAAATAGAAAAGAAAATCAAACGATTAGAACACGTTTAACTTAACATTTAAATTGACGAGCTGAGACAAATAACTTACGCTACGTTATTCTAAAGAACATTTATCTATCCTCTCATTCTTATACTATATAAAGAAGAGAAAACCCACGGAAACAACAACAAAGAAAAACTCATTGATGATGATGAATTGCTGACTCAATCAAAAACTAACATCAATCGAACATCGATAATGCGTTGTACAGGTTTTGTAATATGATGTCAGACATTTGCAAGCGAGAAGAATTTCTCGTTTAGATATACCATACCTCCTGCTTGTCGAAAATTTCCCACAAAAGGACAAAATTAGCGCGACGATCACTACAGAAAGACAAACACACAAACAAAAGAAAACAGCTCTGAAAACATGCATATTGTTGTTAAAAGAGCAATAGACCTGCAAACCATCAAATCCAGCTTTCTCCATGTATTACCAATTGTTGTGTGCTAAACTTTGTGTTCCGCTGTGTGCGTATGTATTTCTGATTATCTGTTGTCAATCGTTGTGCACATCACTGTTACAATAGGACGGGCGAAACACAGCTGTAGAAAAGAAAATTCGGTCCACCGTGAGCCGTGTTATTGTGAGTTAGACAATAACTTTTTGCTGATGTATCTTTGAACGAGGAAAACGTTTGAACGAATCTTATCCACACATCCAAGCATAAACGAATGTTATCGAACCTTCCAAACATCCAAACGCATTTAGTACTTGCGATGTGCTAAAAGTGCATAGTAATAGCGTTACTTACTATTATTGTGCTTTAGTACCGCACATCTGAATGTAACACTGTTCATTCGTTGATGATTGATCTTACATTTGAAATAATTTTGGAGCATGAACAAAATACTCTCCTATGTCACTATTCGATTAGTTTGTATTAAGTTATCGCTGTTATATACTGTGCTAACTGAAGACTCGTGCACGCGAAACATATGTATGTATCTAATTAACTATCAATACAAGGCTGGTATGGGGTCACAGATTCACAGAAGTTCGTATCTATAGGTAGACGATCGAATTGAATTAAAATCACACTAAACTACTAAACATTAGTCCATTAGTCGATAGATACTAATGAATTGCCCATTGATTTCGTGCGTTACCAAAAAGAAGTCAAACCATAATTTATGTAATGAGTAATAATCCCTATCATAAAACAAATTGTGTTATCAATTCTATTATAGCCCACACATTCTCTCCCTAATGTATACTATAGTTTGTGTGTAAGGTTCCACAGTAAAACAAAAACACTAATTAACCAACGCAAGTAGAATGAATGTCGATGCCATATGATGAATGTTGTTAGACATGTTTTTTAAAATGTAATACAAATGATCGGGAGCTTTATAGTTCCGCATAGCCCACGTGTTAAGTTCACCTTTTCATATGTTTTGCTCTCATTTAGAACCTAAAACTAACAAACCTACGATCAACACGAATCTCTTTAAGACAGTTCATCTATATTATGCATTTGTGCGAAATATAATACAGAATAGCTTTATGAGTAGTACGTGAAACAATCCACTATCACTAACAAATACAGAACAAAAACTAGAATAGAAAACAGAAATGAAAAACAAAACGCGATAATCGCGTACGCTCCAAACAAACGTAGCACCGCCTAACTTCGTTGTTGTAAAGCATGGTAGTACTAATCTACATGTTTTTAGTGCTTTAGCGACAGATTTTGAATAAAGCAGATGGTGGAAAGAGGTTAGCCAAAGTAATACCAATATTTACAAGTTATTGAAATGCAAGATATTCCATTTGTTGTACTGTTTGATATTCAAATTCGACCTAGGAATATCATTAAATATACAACTGATCCGTAGATTATGCTGTCAAAGTGGATAAATATGAAGGGAAAAACGAAAGAATGTCATATGCTAAAGTAATAATTGGTAATATTATATATATACAATTTATAATACCAAACAAATCATGTAGTAGATACTCTCCAATATATACATATATATAAATATACAACTATATACACTAGGTATGGAAAGTAAGATATGGATATATTATATATGGTGATAGGAATCTATAGGAACGATGTTATAGCGCGATTGGCACAATGTTTTGCAGTGGACCGTAATGGTCCTTTTTTAACACGCGTTTATAAGTGTATCCATTGCTGTGACTAAAGCAAAGACAGGAAAATGTAACATTTAACTAGTAAAACAGTGGTAGCTGCTGTACGTGAACAGAGGCAAACGCCTGCCAAGCAAAGCCGCTATTATAACCATGCTGATACTAATATGTACAATCAAGACGAACAAAAATGGGGAACACAGAATAAAGTTGTTGGTGACATCTATTGCGCTGGTATTTGTTTATTTATTACTCTTTGAGTACGCTTATGCAAACATATTTACATACTCCAGAATCTTTGGATCGCAGCGAAAATCGTGCATGATGGTGTGTTTCAGCATACAGTACTTTTCGTAGATCGCTATACTCTCCTCGCTCACGGTCGGAATGGCAATATCGTTCTGAATATCCTTCTCCATCGTCCCATTCCCAATGATAATTTCATTGTTGCATATCGAAAGTCCACCACTCTCGTTCATTTGCGCGTGGCGGTTGTACTGATGTGGAGAGGACGGTCTAATTGGCCCTCCGGATGAGCTACAGATTCGATTGATTTCAGCATACTTTTCATACCTGATTGTAACACCAAATTAATACATTAGTAACATGCAGCATTTAAAACAAAAAAAAAACATTACCACAATACATACTTTAGCATGTCCGCTTTTTTGGGCATTCGTATTTCAAATCCGTATATGTCATTCGTCATTGGAAACATGGAGCTCAGCGTTACTGGATCTTCCGCACGGCTGCTATTGTTACTGCTGCTTGGTGCAGTGTTGCGATTGCTTTTATCCTCTTCGTCCGATTCCGATTCATCTTCCGAACGATCGGACGATGAGCTGTTGGCCGAACTGGTCGACGATTGCCCGGTCAGTGAAGGATTTTTCAGTGCCGTGCTTTGCTGTCTGCGAATTGGCTCAAACGGACTAAAATGGGACCGGAAGGCGGGTGCCAGGTTTCGTGACAAATGGCTCAGCTGATAGTCGATGTGCTCCTCGAACGAGGTGAGCTTGTAATCGTAGTGGAAGTTTGAATAGTAATCAATTATTTCTGCATCATTCGAATGTATCTTGATCAGCTCCTTCACGACACGATTCTCATCACTCACTGCTTCCGGCAAACAGTTCATTACGAATGGACTAACCCATTGTGTGAGTGGGGTAGATGATATTTGCCTGATTTCATCAAACCGCGAATTGTGTATGTAGAAATCCGTCTCCAGATCCCAAATGTGTAGAGGCTCTGTAAAAGAACAATTGTTTGAACCGATGGTTTCGTACGACAGGCTTTTAAAGCAAAACAATTATAACACCCGATACTCACTGTTCACCTCCGCTTTCGAAGGAATGTAGTAACCGAGGAATAAATTGATGCTGTGCTGTTTTTCCGTATCGCTGAAGGTATTGCTATAGTATCGGCTAAGGGTTTGCATGATGTCATTACCTTGTGATGCCCATACGGCTGTCTTCCGGTAAGTTTTAATCCGGTGCACTAGTTGCGAACCACCGTACTGTAGCGCCAACGTATCGCCATGATCTTCGTAAAGATTCTCAAGCATCGTTATACAATCTGACTCGAACTCTAGTTTACGTTCCTTCAAGAACCCTAAATCATACAGCTGGTGTGCCAAAACACATTTCCCAATCGCAAACTGGGCCGTGTTGGTACGATCCAGACAGTCGACACAGTTCACCCGCACAATCCCAGTCTGTCGTTGGCTGCGCTCATCGTCCAAATAGAACATGCCCGTTTGCTGAATGACAGTTTCAGCTATCTTTGCCAGCTTTTCCATCACGTTTCCCGTACCTCTGCTTTTGCGTGCCATATCGAAATCGATGTACCTTATGCGAAGGTGCGGAGGGAGAAACTGATTTAGATAACTCACCGTCGAATGCATTTCTTCGCTAAGCAAGCTTTCATGTCGACGTTTTTCTCTTGTTTTCACTAAATTCAGTATAATAACGGGTGCACCGTAGTGAAACATTAGCCGCTGGTAGTGTTTTCCCGCCGTTTCCCCATATGGATCGGAAAGATCGATAGCAATCTGGGGTTTCGGGACCATTTTGCTAACGTCTTGCGACCAGTGCGAAGGCACTGAGCCTCGCAGCTGTGTGAAGCTACACATGCGATTGCCATCCAGTACGATCTGTTCCGTTTCCACCTCGTTCGCTACATCACCGTGAAAATTAGCACCACGTTTGAGGAATCGAGTACCGGCGTACCGTGTGCTCCGGCGCGCTATCAAGCAAACGTACACCTGTCGACCAAATATACTGATGCTCGACTGGCTGATGAATCCGTGTATGATTTCTAGCATCCAATCCTTGTGTATAACGTCCCGCATTGGCTTCAGATGAAACGCATTCCAAACGAATCGTTCCCGCGACACTCCCCGGAATGCGTATGTAACTTTTTCACCGGTTCGGTTGTGCCAAACGAGTGGTTCATCTTTGACAATATCGCACCGTGTACCAACGAACTTGGGAGCGGCCAGATTATATTGCAAGCTGTGGGTAAGGTCATAGCTGTAGCTGAAGTAAAAATTGCTATTTAGATCCACATTGTTAAACATCTTCACGTAGCGCTGCTCCAACGGGTGCATCTGTTTGCTGGATGATTCGTTCACGCGAATCATTGCAGTATCCTTGATGGTATAGATTATATGCTTGCCAATAAAGGCGCATCGTGTGCGCTTAGTTACCAGTATCAAATAGTATCCTTCGAGGAATTTTACAAAACCCAGTACGCCGTACGCACTGATCGATCGGATGAAGGAACGCGACTGAACAAACTTACGGATGTCACCCTTTTCAAGCTCGTTTGGATTTTCATAGATCGTCAGCTCTGGAGCACGCCTATCAATTTCTAGTACGCGAAATCGTGTCTCCTTACTGTTGCTTCCGATAAGGTAGAGTTTCTGCGTTGAAGAAATTACACACATTAGTCACCAAAAAAACAAGCTCCCGCTGGGTAACTAAAATGCACCTACCGCTTTCGTCTCGAATAAAGCCACCTTCTGTATCGAGCTTATTAGTGGATGAAATCGTACACTTTGATCCATTGTTAGTATATTGCAAACTTTTCAATTAGTATTTAACCAAACATAAAAGACAAAATCGCACCGTTTCCTGCCTCCACTTGTTATGAACAGTTCCCCATCTGACAATTTCCGAAGATTTTATATTGACCTCTCGCTTTTTCATCATTCCATCTCGCTATTTTTGAGTGTTTTTTGCCGTTCGTGCCCTGTGGTGAGCGGTTTTGTCAATGTGTTGGTGTTGATCGTGCTGACCGAGCGACCCGAGTGTGATTTTCAAACAACCCATCTGGCAGAAAGACACTCACGGAGCTCATAAAATGATCGACTAATCGTTCGACCAGCTAAACGACTAGCGAAGTTATTGCGAGCGCACACACACAACGCCCACGCCCTGCCCACGTCCACAAGTAACTTCGTAGAAAGCCGAACCAAACCCTCTATGCTTACTGCACGCTTAAGCAAAACAACGCTTTACCGAGTGCTACCCCGAATGCAGCGTACGTGGTATTCTAATGCGGATCGCAGGTATAATTTCCGAATCCTCTTTCACTTCGCGAAGATCCCAGGTATAATTCCCGGACCCTCTTTCGCTTCGCGATTTGTGGACGCGTCCAGGACAGGACCCAATTTTTTTGAAATTTTGTATGACTTCGGCTTTTTTGGGCGTCTCATGAGCCGCCGTGTGTGCGCTCGCATTCGATCGATATTTCCGAAGCGACCCGACCGCGCGTCGTTGAATCCGAAGCAACCCGATCGCATGCGCCGATGAATCCAAAGCGAGCCAATCGCGTGCGCCGTTTATCCTGAGCGACCCGATCGTGCGCCATTTCTTTCTCTCGTCGTTTCTTTCGACAGTCACGTACACAAAAATTTACACTTCAAATATTTTTTTTTATTTCACAATATTTTTTCACAATATTAACAACTATTGTTAATTCACTTTTTTTATTATTTTTAACTATTATAAATTAGTAAATTAATCACATTTATCACTTTAAAAGAACAAAAAACTTCAAAACACGTATACGATGAAATCTTGGCTGTAGATGAACATCCTTCCTGCACTGTTCACTGTTGCATGATGTTGCGGCTGTCGATGCTGTTTGATTCCACCCTTGAATGGTCTTCTGAAGCACTTGAAATCGAAACACAAGAACATAATTAGCATCGAATAAATGTGCTGTATATTTTTCAACACTTTTACATACCTTTGAGGACACAGTTCGTTGATAATTCACTATTTTAAACCTCCTCAAATCAACGCGTCCATTTCGCACTCTTTCGGATCACGAAGTCCGGCAACGCGGACTGTGTGCATGTGCGTGTTCCGCGTTTGCTTCTTCCTTTTTTCTTTGTAAATTGTTTGAAAATCACACACGGGTCGCTCGGTCAGCACGATCAACACCAACACATTGACAAAACCGCTCACCACAGGGCACGAACGGCAAAAAACACTCAAAAATAGCGAGATGGAATGATGAAAAAGCGAGAGGTCAATATAAAATCTTCGGAAATTGTCAGATGGGTTTCTGCCAGATGGGTCAGTCCCCTCTATGGAAACTGTCATTGTTTCATCGACTACTGTGCGGTGAAATTCACAACACTCGACGAAGCATTTGTTTATGTTTGGACATTTTGTATCTTTCTTGCATGGCCGAGAAAACAGTATTGCAATTAGATTAACAAAGTGGACCGGCCGTTCTTCCGCGAATAAAAAAAATGTTTACCCTTAATTAGCTTTGTTTATACATACTTATGTATAGAAGTATAGAAGTGTATCAAATGATCACTAGTTCTTTTATTTAAGCTTTTTACGGATTCATCTCAAATTTGCAATTTGGAAGTGCTTGCTTTAGCGTTTTTTCCACCTCCTGCATATTTTTCACATACGGCAAATCGAAGGTTTTAACATGCTGTAGCTTCGTAAGCTGCTTCAGTTGCAATAATCCGTGATCGGTAACATTGCCACACTTGGAAATTTGTAATTCTTCCAGTGTGTTGGCTACGTACCGCAGCTTCCACAGCGCTTGATCGTCAATGTACACACCGTTATGCAGTACCACTTTCCTCAACCGGGTCAGTCCTTCGAGATGATCGAACCCGATGTGCATTATTCCCGAATCTGTTCCATCGAGCTCTTCCATTAGTACCGGTAGCGATTCTTCCGGCAGCGCATTGAAGTGTACATGTGTTCGGTTGTCTTTGACAAATTTTGCTTTAGCTCCATTCTTTAGCAGCCATTCGGCGCAAAGTCGATCGGGACCAACCTTCTTCAGTCTGGCACGGTCCACACGGTTAAACATCATGTTCACCCAGCCCCAAAAAGGTCGGTTCAGTGGTTTTGTTTGCAGAGCCATCGGCTTCACTTGCGAAAGCGCACCCAACATGGGTCTTACGGTTAACATTGTCTAAAATTTGAAACAAACATGAGTTTACATTAGGTGCAGTTTTCATGTAAATTTAACTCACCGAAAAATCGCGCTATTCCTGGAGAAGATGTTTGATCACCCGGTTATGTTATGCCGGCACAGAGCGTTGTACTGAACAATTTGACAGTGATGTGTAAACAAATTGTATTGCGCAATCGGCAAGGGGAAAATTAACAAACGCAACAGTGCGCAGAATCGTGAATCTAAACATCAGTAGTCTAACCTTTTCTCAAGTAACGCGGATTTCCCCGGAACACAAAAAATTAGCTCATCCGTAATTGAATATTACACTACTTTGCCCAACATCTTTAAAAACTTTAAGAAATTTTATGTGTTCTGAATCTTTATCAGGGTTGATTCTTTATTTAGTTGTAATTTAATTCTCCGCATAATTTCTTAATGTATATAACATTCTACCCGATTTTATTGTACGTAAAAAAATGTAAAGACCTATTTTTCCTTTGGCGTCCCATCGGTATTCCGTGTTGTACTGCTGTTACTCTGTTTTGTGCCCGTTGACGTGGACACAATGTTGAACTTTTGCAGCATTAAATTCCGTCCCACCATCGAAGATGAAGCGCTCGCAGCGGAAAGTGCCGATGTGGTAGTTTTGATCAAAATCTTATTGCTTCCGGTGATCGGAATGCTGCTACCGGTAGTACTGACACTGGATACCGGTGTACCCTGCACGATGCCACTGCTGATTGATTCTTTCCCTGTCAAGGTTTTCTGTAGCTTATTTCCACTGTACGGATTGATGACGTTGATGGTCACAGGAGTCCCAGTCACAGTGTTTTGCTTCACACTACCACTAGGACAGTTTACGAACCCGATTTTGCTGCCAGAAAGCAACTCGCCCAAATTCTTTACTACTCCACTGCTGGAGCCTGGGTTTGTTAGGGATTTGGTCAAAAGCACCTTCGTAAATTTGGCTCTACCACCTGCTCCAGTTGTTACTACCGTGCCTGCAGTATTCGCTGGCGAAGCACTCGATGCAACCGCTACGGGCAGAGTAATTTTTGTTCCCACAGGCATTATCATACTGGGATCGACGGGTTTTAGCGTGCCCTTATTAATGACAACCAACTGTTTCGACTTTCCAATCGCTAGGGGCATACTCGTGGATGGTTGTTGCAGCGTAATAAATCGATTGCCAGTCGGCTGCGCTGCAATCGCACTGGTTTCTGCATTTCCAGACGATGGAGAACCTCCCAATGTTGTAACGGTTGTTGTTGCCGCAACACTGGCTGGCCGAATGTCTTGCTTCGGCTTTTCTGGCGAACCTTCTTGAATAACCCCATCGTTATCGGCAAATACAATGGGAAGGTCAAAAATGTTTGTCTCGGACAGATCCTTGGCAGCTTTACTATCTCCGGTAGAGCTGAAAACTGTCGGTGCAGATCCCGTGCTGCGTACGATAGTAAACTTTGGCGGACTACTTATATCAGATGACGATATGCCACTATCGTTCCCTCCCGGGCCTGCATTTCCTATCACGGATACGACTGGTTTGGAGGTTGATTTGATGGAATAAAATTTCTGCGTTGTTCCAGTAGCTGGTTTCAGGTGAATCAGCTGATTAGATTCGATCAACTTCACATTTACATTACTCTGCTGTTGCAGCACTCCGCTGGATAGTGTAGTGTGAGCCGAATCTCGTTTCAGCGCAGGAAGTACAATGGGTGTGCTAGCCCTTGCGGAAATAATTTGTGTAGGGCCAGACTCATATTTCAGCACCTCGTCGCTATTTGCGAGCGGTAGAATTATCTTCTCGCTCTTTATTTGCTTCTCAGGTGTTGTTGGCAAAATGCTCTGAATCGCTGTGTCCAATGCATCTTGCGAAGACTGAGAAATAGATTGGTTCAACTCTGGCGGTTGACTGGATTTGGTTGGTCGTCGATTTTGTGACTTTTTCTGCTGCTTAAAGTCAGCCTTAGGATCTTGGGCGTGCTTTCGCTTTCGTTGTGCCGAAGGATCGGTTTCGTTACGTTGCGCTTGAGTGAGAGTTTCCGGTTGGAATCCACCATTTATGAATTGTCCAACCACACCGGATTGTTTCGTTCGTGGTGGACTCACTAAGCAATTTGTAGCAAATTCTGCTATCTCGTCGGCAACCATATTATCTACCATCGATTGGGTAACTCCTTCGATTTTACGCTTCGTTTTAGATACACGAAGACATTCGTCTGCAGCTCCTACCACGACCAGAGACGTTTGGGTAGACATACGATCTCGCAGCATTTCTATTTCTTCATGGCTAGAATAGAATAGAATAGTAACAGAGAAGTAAATTCGTTGTAATATGTTACGATCGACACAGTACAATTACGTTGTGATCGATTAAGTAGCATTCTTACCTGGCGCGAGCAGAATTTTGACCAATGACAAATAATACAGGACAAGTAATGTCCACAATGTGATCATCAGGTGTGCCACGAACTCCGTTGTACGTGTTGTATGAAAATCCCAAGCAAATAACACAACTTACGGACTCCACCAAACCGATCTGAAGGGCAATAGCGGAACCAGCATCAAAGCCAACCAAAATTATGGATCGATTGGGTGTGTTGCTGCGCACATGCTGTATTTTAGCGCGAGTAGATGTTACCATATTTTCTGCTAAATGTTGTAGCGATTGTTTGTCGATATTAGTCTTGTTTTGTGAACCTTGTATCGGTATCACCGAAGACATCGTGGCAAACAGGCTAAACCACTTCTGTTGGCGAGCAGTCGGTTGCGAGAAATTGGGAACCGATGGCACTATAACGATGTACGGCTGACCGGGCAGCTTTCGATTTTTGTGTGATACTATCGGTTCCCATGGCTTCTTGAGCACCGGGCCCAGCAGCTCCTGGCCTACATTAAGGGTGCTGCCAAAGATCATTTTGTTCACCAACAATGGCAGTTTGGCGTGCAGAGTTTGCAATATATCAATGTAAATGGCCAAATATGAGGGTGGCAGATTTTCCATCAGCAACATATGAAGCCACTGGGTGAGTCTGGTTTCCCACGAAACACTCGCCAGTGCCTGCCTGAGCCGGCTAACCGATTTATCAATGACCGTTCGGCGATGCACTGGCTCATGTTGTTTTTCCGTGTTTGTAAGCCTTGCCAACCGGTCCATATCCAGTAGTCGCGCTACACGATCGAACAACTTAAACTGTTGTACTGTCCATCCAAACCTAAAATCGAAATCTCGCAGTTAGCATAACGAAGCATGTTCATAAATCTTGTGTAGTTCTTACGTGTTTACTCGCTCCTCCCAATCTTCCTCATCCGACACGGAGTTTCTAGCGGTAACAACAATGTTTTCACTTTCCTGCATAGCCCGCCGTGCGCTTTCCTCATTGTATGACGGAATCGGTGGATTATATGACTCCTCCAAATCAATACGCTCATCGTGCGAATGCGTATGACATGAGGGACACTGTGGCGGCCGATGTATCATCAGTGTTCGAGTCGTTGCGGTTTGACTGCTTTCCAGCAGGCGAAAATCTCGTGTATAACTATGTTCCATTGTAGGCGTCGTCGTGATGCTTGCTTCTAGCTTCCTTCCCAAATGCACCCTTCACGTAACAGGAAGCTCTTTTTTGTATGCGCTGTTGATTGTTGATTAAAAGCTGTGCACTACTATTATGAAACAGGTTGTTGATGATTTTCGAAGCTATACTCGGTAGAAATTATATTAATTGCGTTTTAATATGCACAACGCGAGAATCTTGCAGCTAGCACAAACAAAATAGCGTTTTCACGACTGACAGCGCACTCTGACCGCACTATCGGTCGCAACTAATGACATTTGAAAGAACCCATTTTAGAACATACAGAACACCGTTTAGAACTATTGAAAGCGTTGTTAGAAGATAAAACAAAAATAATCGTATCAACAACTTACACAATACACAATATGCAGTAAAGGGTTTTATGGAAACATTTAAAAAAACTTGAATTAAACTTTCATTGCACATCAAGCTTGGCGTCCTTTCGTCCAAAAGCAAAACAGTGTTGCCATATGCCAGTTTTTTAATTTTTTTTTCGCACCACACGGATTTCGCACTGATATTCGTTTTTGTTTGTTCATATCTTTTAAGTTCTTTGCTCACGCACATTTTACTTAATGCACCGTTCCGTTTATTCAATATTCAAAACGTTACACAATTTATTGCATTTATTTATGGAAATGCGTGCCAAGGTAGCTAAGCATATCTCGAATGCTGCACATACCTTGTGGAGGATTGTTTTGATTTTAATCATTATTTGAAGGAAAGCGCGTGTAGAACTGCTGGCAAAAATAGTTACCTATTTCACCTAATTGCTACACTTACGAACAAGTAAGGATGGATTCGGCTCCGCGCATCAAGCAAGAACCAAGTATGGATTCACCATTCATAGAGAAAAGTAGCAAACTAATTAACAGTGTAACTATGGACGCAACAGTGAAAACCGAGCGTCTACAATCATTCCGTGAACCACGGGATCTTACTCTTGCCAATGGGCGCACAACAAAACCTCCGGTAAACAAAAAAGTCTACACCCCAAATTTGAACGCAGTGAGAAACAAAAATACGTACGTCTAAAGTCGAACTACAGTATTCGGAGAAGCGAATGTGGGAGAACCATGTATTTACAAAAAATATGTTGTCCATTGTAGAGACGTGAAAACTGCATCCACGGGTCCAAAAAGCAGAGTTAAGACTGATCGCAATAAAAACGATAAAGACACTAGGAACAAAAAGGCAGCAATGATTCAAACATCCGGTATCTTTTCGGATGGTTTGGCTCAACGTTGTCTGACCCGAGCATCCAAGTCTGGTACGTTGCCACTCGGTAGAAACCCCTACCGCCCTTTTACGAACATCTCCCTTAATGATCCTAGCATTTTATTTATTAATCACTGCAGACAAATCTAGTTCTTCGAAGGAGCCAGGAGATTCAATTCGAAAACCCGTTTTTGCCAAAGCGGACAACAAAATTAATGTGGAAGTTGAGCATAAATTGATACAAAATTTGTACAACGACAACGATGATGTTGCGGAACTGGATACAAAATTGGAAAATGGATTGAAATTACCAGTAAAGCTAGAAAACTGTAAGTTTAAGCTAATCCTAACGCATCATCCAGCATCTTTAAACGATTCATTTTCTTTACACTCCATTTAGCTGACTACAAAATCAAACCTCCAGAGGTTAAGGCGGAAAGCATTGCTGAGTCCAAGTTGGATCCGTCGAACTCGGTTGAAAACGTGCTATCGGGCGAACAGACACACAATATTTTCCTTTTACAACTTCCCGATGCATTACCTGGGAAGTGCGACGGCGTTGACAAAGGTACACCAAACGGCAGTGATAGTAAATTGGAAGCCACAGCTAATGGTGAAGATGTGCCACAGTATTGTACAGTGCGGGATTTGGCCGAAGGTTATATTGGTAAAATAATTAGGTATCGTTCAGGGAAAGTAAAATTAAAGTTGGGAGACATTATGTTTGACATCGACCTCGGTATGGACACGGGATTCTTGCAAGAGTTAGTTTCTATCAATACTAATCAAGCGGAACGCAATGGCAATATAATTAACATAAGCACTATCAACGCAAAGCTAAACGCATCCCCGGACTGGGAATATTTATTCAAGAATTCTACATGAAATATACGGTTCTAGGCGGATATCTAACTTTGTTGATTGGTATCTTTAGGCAAACCATCTGCAGCTCGATGCAAGTTTCCATCACGGTCTAGTGCAAAGTTGAAAGTGGTTGGCTGCACCAGTGCTAGCTCGATTGCTTTGTCGATGTTTTCACGCGTAATGAATGTTTTCGACAGTTCCTTCTCTATGCGCACCTTCGCTTCGACCTGCTCCTTTTTATCTATTTCCCTTTGCTCCTTTAGAACTAGCCTTTCCAGTATATACTCCTTGCGAGCCGCCCGCTCTGTAACCAGCCGTTCTTCGCGTTTAGCAGCAGTTTGCTGGTTCCACTCGTCGTTCCTGCGCAACGCTTCCTGCCATTCCGCTTCTTCTTGTTCGGGAGTTTGCAGTACCAGACCGGCGCGAGAAACTAGCTTATATGCTTCCACTTCATCCCGCAGGAAGTTACGCACCGCTTTCATCTGTGTACGATAGTTATTGTGCAATCGCTTTAACTCTTCGATTTCTTCCTCGATCTGTTTCTTGCGCTCTGGCACGCGGAACAGTTTGCTTTTGGCTGTACCGAGCCAGCGCGGTTTTCGTCGAAAGCGAACTGTTGTGTATTGAAGTAGTGCCACTGCTCTCGATTTTGTAAAAACACCAGAAAAAGCTGCCGCCAAGTTAGCCATCGTTAAGGCGCTTTTCTTTATGGTACACCAGACACGTTTGTTGACTCTCTGGTGATATTGAATAACATTAGGTACTTTGAAGTACAGCTGCGGATTGGATTCAAATGACATTTGAGGAATACAAATCCCAACGCACAAATTTTTACAACTGCAAAAAGTATTTTTATAACAAAAACCTTGACTAGCAAAAGAGAAGCGAGTTTTTTTTTAATTCTCAATATTATCCACATTGCAAGTTTGCAAAGTTTCAAGAGAATAACCTGATTCTTTTTTATATTAAAAAATTACAACAAACAAGCGCAACATTTTTTGCAACCAGCTCAGTTTAGGCTAAAATTCAATTCAATCTTGCCGAATTACATAATTGTGTTGTGAATCTCTTTCGTTCAAAGAATTAGGCTGGTGGCACAGCTCCATCGCTCCGATTTTTTCGCATATGCGAATCGCAAGGTATGGCACAGCTCTTCCGATTTTTCCGCACGATTTCACTATGGATTTGATGGATTTTTTTCGTCCAAACGCGCGTTTGCCATGGTTAATGGTTTATTTACAATAAATGTAAACATTTGCCATTGTCATTTCGAGAAAAAGAATCATTTGAGAGTTTTATACGAGCGAGTTCAGTTTGACAAATAAAATCGGAAGGTACCTTCCGATGGAAACAAAAATTTTTGTTTCAACCTTCCGATAAAATCGGAAGCTTTTGAGATCTGTCATATTCCATACAAAATTTTGACAGGACCATGCGAAAAAATCGGAGCGATGGAGCTGTGCCACCAGCCTTATTCGGCGCATGCAATATTTTTTTGCTCGAAGTCGGTTTGGAAACAATTGTCAAAACAATTGTCATAAATGCGCGTTGGGAAGATTCTACGCGTCAAGACAACCATTCCGATTATCCGTGGCGTTGAAGTGTTGGGTGAAGCCCACGGATAAATGAGATTTTATTTCATGTATTGCTTCCGAAGAGTAACTTTGCCCGTGCGGAGTCCGCCTCGTCAACGTAAATAGTTTTGCATTCCGTGTATTTTGTGCCGTACAACTACTCGGTTTGCTCGGTGCGCCGATTGAAACGACAACGGTTTGTTGTGCTTTACAATAGATTTAACAGCAAGCAGAGCATTGGACAGGATATTAATGACGCGTTATTGCTATTCCACACTGTGTGTATGCAATTCATAAGATCGTATTGCACGGTACAAATAGGTGTGCGGTGGAACGAGCAGAGTGACAACTTTGAGCCGACCGGTGTAAAATAGCTTGGAGTGGTCACAATTGACTGTATTGAAGAAATGTTTATATATTGTACTGCTATCATTTCGATTCCGCACCAGTACGAAGTGTAGTTACAAAAAGAAACGTTGTGCTTGCAATTTGAACTAGATATGCAAACTATGCTAATGAAAGTTACTGGTAGTGATAGAATTTTCAGTTTCTACATTTCATACCGTGCCTTTTTGTGTATGTGTGTGTTGTGTGTCGCTGACTAACGCCAAGTACCGATTATATCACCCCTTTCGGGTTCTATTTCTCTTTCACATTTCCCCCCTTCTGCATCACTTGGGTGGGGTCTTGAGCGATCTTCTCCGCTACAGAGAAACGTGCCGTCGGGACAGAAGCACAGCCAGAAGAACGAACGCGATCAAAGCAAAGATACCAGTGAAAAAAAAACCGGGTACGGCCAATGGTTTCTCGCCGCTTTGCTTGCTTGGATGTGGTGGGAAGTATTCTGCACTTACGTGCGCGTTCGGGTTCGGTAAACCCTCTCAGCAACAAGCGTGTGTGGCTTCTGTTATGTATGCGTATTGATGTGTGTGCGTGTGTGTGTGCGTGTGTTTTGCATACAAACGTATGGAACAAGCAAAGAAGCGTTCGTCCAGGTCGGGCGCGTACGTTTTTCCGGTGGCCCTACCGGCGGATGTTGTGTTGAATGTTTATAGTCTTTCGTGTGCTTTTGCATTGCTAGCCCTCAGAACGTTCCGTGCCGGAAATTATAAACCGTGACTGGAAAGAAAAGATCGTACACATGTAACCGGGGGATGGGTGGGTGACTGCAAGAAAAGCTTCAAGTTTTTCCTTACATGCGTGGGGAAAGAACGGAAAAAGTGCAACGTGGTCTTTATTATCATGTTTTATGATGTGTTTATTAGTTATTGTTCATTTTTGCAGGTTTTGTGTCGATTCTCGAAAATTTGTGCCTTGTGAAATTTAAGATGCAAAAAGACCAATGAATTGGCCTTGTTCAAGCGTCGCCAAATAAGCAAACTTGCTGCCGTATATTTGCAAGCGTAAAGGTAAGTCGTGTGTGTATGTGTATGTATGTGTGTTTTGTTATGAATTGGAAAGATGCAGCGAAACACCTGTTGCTTAGAACAGAAGTTTAACAAATGTATTATTCCTGTTCTTAAAAAAAGGGTTATGAGTTTTTTTGGTTTATAAATAGGTATCATCATACCATTACCATACATGCGGGAAAAATGTGGCACATATTGCAAATGCATTTTCCATGTTTAGTAGAATAGCACGCAACATGCGTAGGTACATTTAGTTTTCATATATGATGATGAAAAAATGGTTGCGATAAGATAAAAACAAAGCTTGACCAGTGCTTTTCTACGAAAACATTACGATGTTAGAGTAACGTGCCGTCACACCTATTAAGCGTCTTCAACTAGCAAAGGTTGCTTAGATAGCAGCATGGATTTTAACATATCTATGGAAAACAGTAAAATTAGGTATACAATCGTTTCTGTGCCTTAAAATTCACATTTAAATGTGGAAAGTGATGGTACAAGAATACGAAAGACAATAATGTTTCCTTCTGGCAGGTAGGTATTGAATGTCCCATGATGAAAAACACCTAAATGTTGAGTTGAATTACAAGTGCATCCGATAGAGTCTTTCTCTCTCTCTCTCTCGCTGTCTATCGGATCTTTCTCTAAACAAATAAGAAACAGAAAGAGAAAGAGATACACACAAAAGGTGAGAGGTAGAAAAGCATATTATTCATTTTTTTTCATTTTTAAAGGGACTCGATACATCCGACGTACGACGATGTGCGTCTGTATCCGTTTGTTTAAAAAAATATATAATTATTACGAAAAATAGTATAAGAAAGTGTTAAAAACTAACTAAACAGCAACGCAGATATATAGTTCCTTGGTGAAGTGAGGACTTTTGTATGTAATTGTAACGCGATTTATCCTTCTTTTTTTTGTTTCACCATACACATGGAAATGGATACGTTTTTGTGCATTTTTATGGTTTGATCGTTCGGTACCACCTTGCTGTTCGCATTATAAATCTCTTTCTTTTAGGGTTTTTTTGGTTTGTTAGTTATCATTAACTGTAGCACTTTCCATTAGTATTGACGACATGTGATTATCGAGATCCGGAATATATACCAGGATTTACATAAATTCTATAGTGTTTGTTGCACGGATTTGTTTCCACATTCGGGAACACAGGCTTTGCCGGGACGATGCTTATTAAATTAGTGAGACACCATCATCATAAGTAATGGATCGTTTTGCGCGAAATGGAGAACATGAACGACATCGTACCAAGTCGTGCATCAAATAATCATCCTCCTAATAAAATGGACAAACCAAGCCGGCAGTTGTGTTGATCTACTAATAAGCGATAGGTGCAAAGGTTGGCTTTGTTTGATTATTTTTCTGCCGATACGTATGTAACGCACCTTTTACGATCAACGCCAATGATCGAAACACGACGGATGTGGTTTTATGTTGTGTGATCAAGTACCTACCTTCCGTTTTCCATCCACTTGAATCCAGCGCAGGAAAACAACCTATCCACGTTCCTCGAATGACTTCAGCATGCTCTTCATTCGTTTTTTTTATGTTGCACAAAGTTAGTGCACCATCCCCACCCCCCACCCCCCCTAGTATCATCCCTTTCCGTGTGCAGCCGTTTGTTTCATTCCCGCCCGGTTCGTTTCATCGCTTGTTGTTGGCGATGACCGTGATGGTGGTGGCGTGTCATTCATTGGGAATGATGTCATACCTTTCTTCGTACCAAATTACTTGCTCACCACCGACACCCCCAAGCGACCTGCATGGTGCTGGGTCATTTTCAGCACTTCCCGTAGCATTTCTTCCTCTGGCACCGTCAGCAAACGATCTTGACGCTAGGCGATGCTAATTTTCATCCACTCAGTATATGTTACGTTGGTTCTTTTCATGCTCAGACGTCATTAGTATATCTAATACCGAACTTTCACGATACGAAGCTTAAACGCTTGTTCGTTGCGGATTAATCAAAACTGTTGCAATCATCTCTTACAATATTAGATTCGCATTTTTGTTTTACTTTGTTCTATTTTTGCGATGTGGTTCTTCGACAGCGCAGCTAAACATGCTCATTTGGGGCTATTTATTGCTTAGTTTTTGTTTGCAGAATCATCAGGAAAAAAAGCAACATTTTAAAAATAGAAATCAAATCGAGAGTGGCACCGAAATCTTCAAGGAAGCCACAGAAACGAGATGAACCGTTGATTCTTACCGCCCGAAGTCGAACGGCGTATCAAATGGTTGGTTTGCTGGATGTGTTTGTTGAGAGCAGTCGGCATTTTTGCCTTTTCCCCTGTGCCACCGTGCCCGCCCGCCATGTACCGACACTCCCAACGGAGGAAGTGTTTATTTTCTAAACAAATTATGTACCGCAATTGTATATCAGATCATGATTTCAGAGCCACGCAAATGGTGGAAGTGGAATGCTGGAGTGGAGGACGACGACGAATTGGAAAGAGGGGGGTTTTCGGTATCGCCGAAGAAAATGATCGTTGATGGATGATGGGATAGGATGGTTGGATGGGTTGAATAACCGGTTTTTTTCAAAGATCGATGTTATTTCTTAGTAAAATGAGCTTGAATTTGATATCTTTTCCCAATGTTAGACACCTTAGATATGCTTGTACGGTTGTGGGGTGGTGTTCAATTATCTCCACACGTTTTTCATTATTTAATGATTTTTTTTTTGTATTACAAAGTATTTTTTTTTAGCTTTTTCCGACATAATTATTGATTTATAAAAACATTGTTATCGTTAGAAAAAAAACCTTTACTTTCTATCATTTATATGGTACCTACTTCGATCAGAATTAATCGATCGATCGATCGATCGATCATTTTTAATACTGACGACAGCTAGAACGATTCAATGACGTAACAAAGATTAATCACCAAGAATCACACGGCGCGATAAAAATAATCGTTTTTGTTTAATCATTCTACTAAAATATTATTTACTTTTTTTCTATTTCAGACCACCCCTCCTGAATCGCTTCATGGCCTTAATTGATCTTGAAGAGACGTTGCGTAGGTGAAGTAAAATACAACGAACGAAATAATCTACAGTGTGCCTTTCAATTAATTCTTCTAAAAGTACAACTGGAAAACACAAAACCAGCAAACCCCTATCGAAAATAGTGACAAATCTCGTTGAGGAACAAAATATTACATACAACCAACAAACATCGTGTTTCGTTTTGCGCAAACAAAAGCATCGATTGGGTAGATGAACATCTCAACTGATGTAAACAATTCTCCCCTTCTTCTTCAATTAGCCTTGCTTTTACATTTAATGTGAATAGAGGCAGAGGCGGAAGACAGCATAAAAGCGCTAGTGTAGCACAGAGCAATCGAGTAGAAGGAGTAGAAGAAATTTCCAAACTTTAATCTAACGAAGCAGCATCACACATAGAAAAGTGTGAATTCTAGAAGCCGCCCCAGAGCAGCAACATAAAATTTTGTTTCCTAAGCAGATCCAGTATCGCATCATAACCATTTCGCTCATCGCAAACGCACGGCAAATAGCAGCGAAAGAACAATGCTGAAGTTTATACGTGGTAAAGGCCAACAACCTTCAACGGAACGGCAGAAGCTGCAGAAGGAACTGTTTGCATTTCGTCGGGTAAGTTGAGTTTTGCTTAGCTTTACTCTAATGCGCTTCATAGACGGCTTAAGCCAGACATGCGCATTGTATGCGCACATAATCATAACATTTTGTTGTACGCAAAATCAACGCGTCAGGTAATTATTTGGTGACCTCGTGTGTGATTCTAAGTAGAGTCACGTAGATTAGTGTTGCTAAATTTTATTCAAGTCGAAAGTTCTTAAGGCTTTAGTTACTGTTCTGTCTAATAATGTATTATTATTATTAAGCTTCATCTGTCCATTTGTGGCTTGCGTTAACCATACAAGGATAGCAAGTTTTTCGTTTTGAAACACATTTGAATCGAAAGCAAGTGCTTGTTTCAGATCGTATGCTATCGATTATACTGCTTGACCAGGGTCCACCTAATAATATAGTGTTCATTGTTAAATACTGCACGAGTGAGATCATTTATTAATTCGTCTGAATCACTTGTATATATGGATTTAGTGCCGTTGAAATGCTTTCAGATGAGTCATATAGAGCTCGTTGTATTCGCAAGCACAATCTTATCTTTGATCGGTCAAACTTGTAAAGATTACGTTAGTTAAACATAAATTAACAATAGACAACATTACATGCTGTTAAAGTGTTAGTAGTTTCAACAAAAAATCGATTTTCTTATTTCATAAACAAACCGAATGGAACAATACTATCAAATAGAAAAGCAATACAGAGTGGTTCTACCGTTCCCCATTTAATTATAATCTCATGCAAAACACTGCTGAATCTGGTACGGAAAGTCAATTAAAACGCTGAGAACTACGGGCATGTGTTACTACATCTGTGCGTATCAGATGAATGAATGAAAAGCTGCTTACGCACAATACGTGAATCATGAGAATCGTTTACCGAATGTTACTCACATGCATATGCTTAATTGAGTTATAAATGTGTGCGTGTGTGTGTTTTTTTCATGTTACTCACATTGCACAACTGTTGCGCGTGCTTTCCATACACTGCGTTTTTGAAAATAATAAACAATTGATACCTTTGGAACTGTATGCTAAACCACCCTTGAAATGTATCTGAATTGTTGATTATGTTAATTTTGTCTTATAGAAGGTACGTTATGCGTTTGTAGAAAAGTGGAATTGTCTTTATTTTATCAACTGTTTTGGGAAGTGGTTGTTGTTTGTTATTGTTTTACATATTTAAACTCTTTGTTTTTGGTGTATTATATACATTTTTTTAATTCAATAATAATTTCCTATAGTGTTACGAAATAGCACCATCATTTGCTATGCTGCATTTGACCTTTTTTGGCCAAACCAGGCTTACAGTCTTAAAAAAATGTTTTGTGTATCGGTTCTGTGTTTGCAGAGCATGGCTTCATTGGGTCGTATTAAATTATTCCTGGCCGTCCATACACCTACGCCACGCAGCGCTGTCTTCTAGAGATTGAATCATGAAACTGTACAGCTTTACAATTTCGTGAAAACGTGGGGAAGAAACCAAAAACAAACATAAAACAACAAGAACGAATCACTACCGTTCACTTTCCTGTCCTTCTTTCTTTCCGAGATACACTTCCGCTTGTTTCGTTCGACGAGTTCTGCAGCATCGTGAGCGTTTTTAAGGTGGACTCAACCTGAAATCTGGAACGGACCGCAAAATCTTCCACACTCCGAAATTGTGTTGGCGTCGTCGTATGCCTTTCGAACGATGGCAGAGGGAAAAGTAAACTAACGGTTTCTTAGCGGTGCCTTCCTCAAACTTTTCCATCTGCGAAAGAGCTTCACCAGAGCTTTAAAGTTAGTTAAATTACGGTGGAAGAGGATGAAGATCGTGAGGCCGGTGCGGGAAGAAAGTTGCTATGTTTTTCCTTAAGATCATCTTAGTCTAACGCTTTACTTGGCAGACCGAGTAGAAAGGTCACCAGGTATGAACATCACACCGCCATGAAGAACAAGCACAAAGCGAACAGAATCTAAGACTTGCTGTGTGTTTGGGAGTTCGAATTCGGGAAAGCGAACGACTCGTTACACGCTAGAGCGAGGTAACAAAGAACACGTGGATCAAGAAAGCGATCTGTTGGATGTTTGGTTTGGTATTCACCAAGTCCGCTGTAGGATAGGCAGACTGGGCGACTATCATAATTGCGACATTAAGCCATTGAATGTCACGACTGTTTCACCTCGACGACCGTTTGGTGAAGCACCTTCTCTCCATGAAGAATAGCGCAAAGTTATGGTCTAGAGACGTCAGACACCCTAAAGACGTGATCGGTGAGCAGGGAAGGAATATCCCGTTAGTCGGGAACCACTGCTCAGCTTCAATCTCGACAAAGCCGTTTAACCTCCTCCTCGTAGGCACCACCATGATGGCGTGTATCGCCTGGTTCTACAAAACATGCCACACCTAGTAGACCCCGAACACAACAGGGCACACACACACAGTGGTGATGAAAAGGAAAAGAAAATATCCACCTTTTTACCGCCATGGAAAACTGGTCCATCTTTACATTATTGCCATCAAGTGGTGGATGGGGTTTGTTGTGTTAGGGTGTGTTCTACCCATGCTGATAGACAAATCGATAAAAGGAAGGGTTACTCACCGTCGCAGAGGTAATGCGAATTCAAAACATCGCTCAGTCGGTTTATGTGTGACTAGAAATTGTTCCGCTGCAGTTAAAGTAGAAGGTCTGTTTTAAACTGTGTGACTTCATACAGGGGGGATAGATAACATTAGGGAACATTGGTAGAAAAAAGAGGCTACATATTTGGTAACGGGTAACGGACGACGAAGTGGTTGTTTGGTGATATCATGCTTAACCTCGTTCTTCCACTTGAACGTATTTACTTAAGATAACAGACCTCGAACGAGTCAACGAACACTTTGCAAGGTGCACGCTTCCATGCTTCCTCAACCGTATGTTATCAACAATTTCAAATTGGTCTACATGTTTGCCAATGCTTATGATTGTGTCCCATGTCGCGAATGTGTATTTAAAGTACTGTCACTAAAGCGTGCCTTACACATTGAAATCAAATATTAGTCCAAATGAAGCAAAGCTTATTTGGAAACCGCTATGTTAGAATGATACTGAAATGTAATTGTTTGTACCAGTGTGCGCCTTTTTTCCCTATGCTTTAATTCAACAGTATGGACACGTTAAGCGATTGCAATATACTCAGATTGCTTATCGTTGTCGCATTCGGTGTCGTGAAACGCGGATGCTATCCCCAAAAAAGGTTTGCTTCTTGATTGTTTCTTTTGTGGTGTATGCAAGGAGCGCTTAATCATCGGTTTCTGTTTCGGGGTGTACCCAGGCTCATAATTTCAAGGGCCAACTCTCAACGCGCCTGTTCCACCAGTCTGTCATATCAGATTCGTTATCTTTTGATTCACCTGTTTCTTGCTCTTGTGTTTGAATAGCGATAAACCCCCGCACCCTATTTTTTATCGATGGATCCGTTAACACACCACACACTACACTGTGGGGTTGGTTTCGGTTATCAATACTCGGTTGAGGTGCACTAGCCATATACGGTCCAGCCGGAAGGGAAGATATGGACCCTGAGATTCCCAATGGCGATAAATGAAACAAAATAAAAAAAAACGACCCCAGGTTTACAGATAAGTTCCTACGGTGATGTGGTGTAGCGGTGACCGTGAAGGAATCAAACGAAAAAACCCGATAAAAGGGTAACGATTTTATTATTGCATTGGGGAAAAAATCGATCATAACTTAAGTAAATTTAAATGAAATCATGTCAAAAACAAACATGAAAAAAATAACTTTTTCATAATGTACGCATATCGTTTTTAGTTACTTTTATGTTAAGTGAACTTCATCATTTTATTAAGGGTCAGGGTTTAGCCAAAGATAGTTTTATTGTAACTAAAATATGTCACAAAACTTCTTAATTAGTCGTCTGTAATCAGGTATTTAAAATATTTAGCTTAACTTTACGTCCTGAACCGACTAAATGACACTAATAAAATAATAATCCCTGTGCTTCTAACAAATATTCAACTTTTTCAATAAAACTAATAAATTTTCATGTTCGCTTTGTATTCTCATTTGTAGACGGCTCAGCATGGCTTCCCACACAAACCGTCCGCACTGGCGTACGATCCGAAAAGCAAGCTGATGGCCATCGGTACTAATAGTGGCGTCATCAAAGTGTTTGGCCGTCCGGGTGTGGAATTCTACGGCCAGCATACATCGCCCAGCAACAATCCGTCCGACCTAATCGTGCAAATGCTCGAATGGATCCCGGGAACAGGTCGGCTGCTGTCGTTAACTGCTTCCAACCAGTTGGTTCTGTGGGAACCGGCGGGAACGCTGCTGGTTGCTATCAAGAACCTGGCATTTGATGGCAAGCTCAAGAAGATTTCTTCACTGTGCTGTTCGTACATGAAGGACACTGTTTGGATTGGCACCGAAGGTGGTAACGTGTATCAGTTCGATGTGCGCAATTTCAGCGTGAAGGAGTCTGTCATCTATCACGATGTGGTGCTGGAACAACTGCCCACTTCTTACCGATTGAATCCGGGAGCGATTGAATCGGTAAAGCAGCTGCCCAACAATCACAATTTGCTGCTGATTGCTTACAACCGTGGCCTCGCCGTCTTGTGGGATCTGGAGAGCGCGAGCGTAAAGCAATCGTTCATTTCGCCCGGCCACGGACAAAGTGTGGGATTGTTCATCGCACAGGATGCTACGCAGTTTACTTGGTACCATGCGGATGGATCGTACGCTACCTGGGACTTGGATAGTCCGATACCACCGGAAAACCAGAAGTACGTTCCATACGGTCCGGATCCTTGCAAAGCGATCGATCGTTTGATTCGGGCACACCGTGGACGTTGCGAGCTGGTCGTCTTTTCGGGCGGAATGCCTCGATCGGCTTACGGTGAACATCAGTGTGTGTCGGTGCACTGCAAGGACGGTACAAAGGTGGCCTTTGATTTTACGTCCAAAGTAATCGATTTCTTTGTAACGTTCAACGACGTTCGACCGGAGCAGGCGGAAGTGTTGGTGGTGTTGCTGGAAGAGGAACTGGTTGCGTATGATTTGACAGATGAAACGTTGCCACAAATCAATGCACCCTATTTACATTCTTTGCATGCCTCTGCCGTCACCTGCAATCATCTGGTGTCGCAAGTATCGCCGGATGTGTATTCTAAGATCAGACTAGCAGGAGAGCTGCAGATGGCCGAATATAGTTGCAAAATTTGGCCCATTACCGGAGGCATCCTGCCCAATGAACCAGTGGACGATGACGAGCAGCCGATGGAACGAGACGTCTTGATTACTGGGCACGAGGATGGATCGGTGAAATTTTGGGACTGCTCGGATGTCTGCTTAACGCCGCTATTGCACGTCAAAACAGCTCCGCTATTTAATAACAGCGACGATTTTGAGAGTAACCTGAATGCATCGACCGAACAGTTGGACGATGGTGAACCTCCATTCCGTAAGGCTGGCCAGTTTGATCCTTATTCGGATGATCCTCGGTTGGCAGTGAAGAAGGTACAACTGTGTCCGCAGACGGGTACGCTTGTTATAGCAGGCACAGCTGGTAATGTGGTGATGGCCAACTTTGAAGCATCGCCTCATGACGCAGTTGACGAGACGCAACCACATGGCCCGCTCAAAGTGTCCACGATGAATTTGGTAAGCGATCGCGATGGATTCGTCTGGAAGGGTCACGATCAGCTGAAGGTAAAGCGCACACTGCTGGAAGAAAATACGCCCATCATCGAAGGAGTGAATTTTATGGGCGTTCTGCAGGTGCTACCACCAGCTGCCATCACCTGCATTGCCATGCAGAGCAAATGGTCACTGGTTGCAGCCGGAACAGCCCACGGCCTTGTGCTGTTTGATTACAACAATCAGTCACCCGTGCTCCATAAGTGTACTCTCAACCCCAATGGTAAGGACACTCATTGAGCTCCAAGTTTGCACTATTTCTAACTGGTACACATTCATGTTTTTCTCCCAACTAACAGATCTCACCGGTGCCGGGGAAACACTTTCGCGTCGGAAGTCGTTTAAAAAGACTTTGCGCGAATCCTTCCGCCGTCTGCGCAAGGGACGTTCGACAAGAAATAATCCGAATGCGGCCGGCGGAGCTGGCCAACATGCACAGTCGGCTGCAGAGACACGTCCGGTAGAGCGTCAAATCGAAGCTCGTCCAGTCGATGACGGAATGGGATCGATGGTGCGCTGTTTAACCTTTGCGCAAACTTTCATTACCAATCAGAATGTGTACATTCCGACACTTTGGGCTGGAACAAATTCCAGCTGCGTATCGGTATTCGTGCTAAATCTTCCACCGAAGCAACCTGCCCCCGCCGCAGCTACAGAAGAAAATGGAGCTGACGAGCCGGTACAATCGGCGGCAGTATCGCAAGGCCCTCCGGTTACGGGCAAACTGGCCAAGGAAATACAAATGAAGCATCGTGCTCCGATCATTGGAATTGCGGTTGTTGACAGTGTAAGTTATATTGGGTGCAAAAAAAGATCCACAACATGTGTTTTGCCTTTTTATTCCTAAGTAATAATGTCACTTTATGTTTTCCTCCCTTAGAATGGCGTTCCATTGGAATTCCAGAACGTGCCTGGACCGGCACCACATCGTGTGTTGATTGCGTCGGAAGAACAATTTAAAATTTTTTCGTTGCCGCAATTGAAACCGGTCAACAAGTACAAGCTAACTGCCCACGAAGGAGCACGTGTACGGCGCATTGCATTCGCTACCTTTATGTGTACGGTGCCGACTTCATCTTTAGTTCAGTCGAGTCCTCCGAAGTCCATGCCAAAACCGGCCACTTCACCGCAAGCTGCAGAACAACCTTCCGCCGACAACAACACATCAGTGGTTAATGAATCCAACGTTGGTTCCGATGTGACAAATCATTACGAAATAAGTCTGCTTTGTCTGACCAATCTGGGCGATTGTCTAGTATTAACTGTTCCGGAGCTTCGCCGTCAGCTTAATTCAGCTGCAGTGCGCCGGGAAGATATCAAGTATGAGCGACCATTTGAGTTGGTTTATTTGATGCAATTTTAACAATTTTTTTCTGTTTGATACCTCAAATGTATCCCTTACAGTGGTATTTCGTCTCTCTGTTTCACAAGCCACGGTGAGGCATTGTACATGATGTCATCTTCAGAGGTGCAACGAATCAGCCTATCCGCTACGAAAGTTGTTGCTCCAAATGGTATAATTGATGTAGAAGATTGGTCAACGCCGATCGAAAATGTCGCATCGACCGAAGAAGGTAATGAGCAGGAACAACAGGCACAGGAAAATCCACAAGGCGAAGCTTCATCTGAGCAGGAGGTTGAGAATGCATCTGGTTCCGTTGCTGCTGCGAAGAGTGAACAATCGGTTTCACGCGAAAAAGTCACTGGAAGTGCGACCGCACTAACAAATGGTACATCCAACCCGAGGCTTAGCAATGGCGTTGCTAGCGGAGATGAAGCATCACCGAACAAGGCCAACGAAACGATCACCAGTTCGATTGGTGACATAACGATCGATTCCGTGCGCGACCATTTGAATGCTACAACGACAACGCTTTGCTCTACCACGACCGAAGAAATAGTCGGTAAGATCCAGATTCTATTCGTACCCTTTACAGCAACAACACCTGCAACATTCTACATTGTCTTCTCTCTTTCTAGGTCGGCTGTCAGTATTGAGCACTCACACAAGCCAATCTTCGTCCACGGCCAAGAACAGTGAAATATTGAGCTTAAATTCATCGAACATCAGCAGCCTGAAGGGAATCGGGTAAGGAGGGTTTATTTTAGAGTTTGTTTCATTTGGATTTTTGCTCATTTCGCACAAATGTAAAAATATTAAAAACTTTCATTCACTTTGTATTATCTTTATCGTTGCATCGAGATAATGGAGATTTGTTTTTATTTTATATTTTTAGCGATACGACAGAGAAAACATCCAACTCGGCAATTATAAAATCAATCATCACCACCGTAAAGCATGGTTCGAACGTAACAAATGGTGAAGCGAAAGAATCAAACAGAACGTCCACAATCACAACTACCACGGCAACAAGCACGTCCGTCAATGGAAACGATTCGGTGCCACCACCGCTTCCAACGACGGCACCGCCTCTTATCACTGTCCTCAGGAAAGAAAGCCAGTTCTAACAGCTTTCAATGCTGGCATCCTTTTCTTTACTTACATCCTAACACAGTCGTAAGTGAATATTCTATGACGAATGGTTTAAGTTTGAAAAAAAAAAACAAAATCGAACGGGACAGTATTTTGTGTACTGATGCATTAGTATTCCGAACGGGCTGTTACAGATGTCGGGGCGCTAATAGTAACTTGGCTCGACACACACACATACATACAAGTATTAGATAACTTTCTTATCCTGTGTAACTATACCGATGACAAGTTTGCTTTAAACATGAGGCATTACACAAGACGTGTGAGAATAAATCAGAAAACACAGAAACCGTCAGCAATGTTGCCTTTCCACACACTGTGGATCACACAATGAGCAAGAACAGAAAACATTATCAGCAAGGAAAATGTTTCCACTATCCCTTTAATGCAGGTTATCATAGGTTAGAGAGAAAGAGAGATAAAATCCTTTGCCAGGCATCTAAGACCAGAAAACGATAAGACAATGGCGTATTTTATTAGATCTATTCTTACTTTGAAGCTAGGTTTTTAATGGATAAAAAGTATTTTCAGTTGTACGAACAGTTACGAGGTGCGAACGCATGCTCTTTCACACCATTTGTAAAACAGATAGAATGTCGAACGATCATTGCAGTTCCATTGCCGAAACGGAAGAAGTGAGGTAGTGAATCAAAGCGGTTTCGAAATTAATCTGCACAAAAAGTCCAAAAGTTTTGTTCCATGTGGAAGTCAACATAAACCCTACATAATGATTTGTCCACGGTTTGGGATGATTTTTGTGTTGTTACAGATCGATCGAACTTTACCTAAATCAAGTGACGGCCTTAGCGAAATGGAAGTACATGATAGATTTCTTAACATTAACGATAACGAGTATTTCTTAAATCTTATTATGGATGGGTAACGTCCCATCATGCCAATCTGTTGATACGGAGTAAACGGATTTTTACAACCGTTGTACCAACAATGATTCTTCCCAACGGTAGAAATTACTGCATTCATAACCGTTCCGTCTTCGGTTCAATACAATTGATGTTAATGTTGCAAACGAAGTAAAACAGTCTTTGGTGTTTAGTATAGAATAGTTCGAGAGGAGAATAGTACTGTTTACAACATCTGTGAAGGAAAACAAAAACGAAAACACGAAGCATTTTAAACCTTATACAGTTGGTGAAATTTTATATTTTAAAACGAAAATTATATGAATGATTGATTTATATATTTCTTCTTTTTCTATTTTTAAGCTAAACAACAATACGTTTTCACAATCAGAATTACATGTGTCTATTTAATCACATGGAAACATGGAAATATTTGACGAAATGGGTTTCTTTTTTTTCTTTTTTTTACCAGAAGTCCGAAAAACTTACTTACCAACGGTAGTTATCCAAGAATTTTTCATTTTTGTAAGATTGTGCTGCTTTCGTGTCTGAGGAAACTCCTTAACAGAACAATTCTTTTTCGTATGGATACAATTATACAAAATTAATAAGCATTACACTGATATGTCTACTAAAAAGCACATGTTCCAAGTGTTACGCTAATGTCCTATCTTGATAGCTGTGTGTTTAAGAAGCGAATAAATTCTGGAGATTTTTGGACTGCAACTGAATCCCAAGATTAGTCAGTCAGTCCTTGCTACGGGGGGCGGTCCGGAGGGTATTTGATAACATTTCCTGTCCTGTGAAACCGGTGCCGTTCATCACATTCTTGCCATACTGGCATCATCTACTCCATACACAAGAACGAAGATAAGCTAGAGCGCAGCAAGGGCATTACGGTATTACGGTATTGAATACTGTCTATTAAATATTCTCCCTGTTTCTGCAAGATCCGGTTGTCTCATTTGTAGAAGGGATCTTCACCATGCGGCAGATCTTGGATTCCATCATCTTGGAGCAACAGATTTCTTTCTCTTCATAGATGTTAAGGCCACATATGATAAAACGGTCAGAAACTATACGATCTAATGAGCTTGGAGTACCCAACTTACCAGATTTGTACGAATGACAATGACCAACGTCACATATCAGGGGGTGGTGAATGGAAAACCACCAAGAATGGTCTGCTCCAAGGAGGCTAGCTTATCTACTCCTCAAGCTGGCGTTAGAGGGAGTCATACGCGGTTCAGAGCTGGAAACCATCGTCTATAAGTCAATCCAGATACTAGAATACGCGGATGACATCTGATGGCTTTCCTACGTAGCGAAAACTTATCACACGATCGAGCAAGCGGCAGGAATCCGCGGGTTGGAGATCAACGAGGCAAAAATCAAACAGAAGGAGGTACCATGGTAAGAGGTGACAACATTTTTGAAATCATCCAAAAACTTCACCTCTGTCATACCAGGACAGTTACAAGGTAAAGGGTCCGTAACCCATAAATTACTCACCCATCACCAATGTCTGTGTGTCTGTTGTGTCATCCAGGTTGTTTAAATCCTGAATTCAAATCGAATAGCGTCTGATTAAAACAACATTTGTACATGTATAAACATTTATTTATGAAATTTTGTCATCGTCAGTTTCTCATTTGTTGTCCGTATTGTTTCCTAGTACATCTGAAATTTTGTCGTGCTGTTTATCCAATAAGTTTTGTAGGAATTGGTTCGTGAAATAATTTTTCCGCTGTAAATAACGCCAAAATATAGAGCCTTTTCCCATTTTTCTCCATTCCTACAACATCTTGTGTTGAACTGTTATCTTGTTGATGCTTTTAATCACTTATCTTATCCTTTCGAATCATGCGGTTCATGGCCCATGGTTCGAATCATGGGTTGCCGTGGCACAAAGGCAGAAAAAAGTATAACAGATTTTAGCAACGTAATTTAACACTTTGTTGCAACAATACGTCGGTGTGTTTCGTTATTTCCGATTGTCCCTTTTTCTACAAATAAGTGAATCTTTCTTCTTCGTGTTTTATTTTATATTATCCTTTACCCTGCGTTCTCTACCTTAATATAATCAATGTAAGGGTGGTTTTGGCACACGGGAACCACAACAATTCGGTGCTCCCACGACACTTAAACGTAAAACAATTTCCAATTTGCTTAATGCAAAAGAAAAAGACCCAAAATGGCAGTTAACTTAAATTATCCACGTTTCAATTCAATGTGTACTATTTCATAAAAAAGTGTTTTTTTTTATTTTTTCCCATTACCAACAAAAATTTAGCTAGGTATGCAAATGGGAATTTGTTTAACAAACAAGCAAAACAAAAAACGAGCAATTTTTTAAACATTTCAACTAGAAAATCGATAAACCAAAAATGTATCAGAGAGCTTTTTTTGTCTTTCTGTATTTCACCCTTTCCTGTGGTTGTCATTATTTGAACAAGAACCTTTGAGTCATTTAAACATAATTAATGCTTGATCTCTACTGATTTATAGTACATACGAGCGTTTTCTTTTTCTTACATCTCAAATTTGCAACCATGTTTTCGCTGTACTTTTGTTTTCTTTGCTTGTTTACGTGTGTGAGTGTTTTTTTTTTGTTTTGTTTTCAATTTTCTACATTTGTATCATACTATTTTATTCGTTTTGCCGGATATTGCATAGCTATATCATATGTACTAAAGGTATGTTTATAACTGTTTTTTTGTTTGTTTGTTTGTTTTGTTTCTTCTTTGCCTTACGATTCTTTTCCTACTCGTAACGGGCTGATTCACAACCAACCACAGTCACTAGAGAAGCCCTTGTTGGTAATGATTTTACATTTTATTATACTTTCACTAGCGCATAAACACGATGTACGTTTTGCAAGTGCATATCTCAACTGGTTTGTCCGTGAATTTTCGTGCCCACCCTTGCATACACCTCTGCCCATGGTCACGTTCATCTATGTAGTTTGCATGTATACCTTTCTTGTCCCTAACGGCGGCGATCGTTTGTTGCAACTATTTAACGCTTCTCGTGTATTAATAATTCACGAACTTTATATTATTACAGGGTTTATCAGGTCAATATGGCATCTGAAAGGCATAGTTCGCCGGCCAGAACATGTATTTCGTTTCCTGTCAAGTATTTCATTTGCCTCAACATGAAAATCCTGTTGCCCAATATGATTTTAGAGATTATTGCTTTAGCTTTTTCACCGGGATTGTTGCCTGCTCCTGCTCGTTAATTGTACCATATTTTCTAATTTATTTTTCATGCTTTTTTATAGTTTTTTTTAATAAAATCATATCATTTAATAAAGGGTGAGAGCACAGCGTTACGCTGTTGTGCCATTTGGAGCACAATTTGTTAGATTCATTAAATTATGAGGAGGTTTATCACGAACATTTCGAAAGCATATGAGTGCCAAGTTTAAAAATCCCGTAATAGCGTAGAATGCAATAAAACGGTTTGATATTGTGTACGGAGTGTAAAAGAACTAATAAACTATTTTTTGCAATGCAATTATATTTCCTCCGTTCATCTATTCGAAATATATAATTGCTGGAATAAAAAGTACCATGCTAATTTTTTTTTGTTTACATTTTGCTCGGATTCGGTTTGACACATGCTACACATACACATGCATGCTTTCGAAATGTTCGTGATAAACCTCCTCATAATTTAATGAATCTAACAAATTGTGCTCCAAATGGCACAACAGCGTAACGCTGTGCCCTCCCCCTTTATTAAATGATATGATTTTATTAAAAAAAAACTATAAAAAAGCATGAAAAATAAATTAGAAAATATGGTACAAATAACGAGCAGGAGCAGGCAACAATCCCGGTGAAAAAGCTAAAGCAATAATCTCTAAAATCATATTGGGCAACAGGATTTTCATGTTGAGGCAAATGAAATACTTGACAGGAAACGAAATACATGTTCTGGCCGGCGAACTATGCCTTTTAGATGCCATATTGACCTGATAAACCCTGTACTTCCATTCTCCGAATAGTTCTGCTTAAGCTATACGAATCAGAATACTTTATTTGTGTGCGCATTACATTATCGTTTCCTTCTTCCAGCTTCTTTCACTCCCTACGAGCTCTAACCAATTCTTTTCCAATGCCTTTCCGAGCTTTGCTAGTAAAATACACGATGTATATTTCCATATCTTATGTAAGATCATGGTAGTCTATCTTATTTTACATACAAATTTTAATATATTTTGTTGCTCTTAGCATAATCATACATTTAGTTACTGGCTTTATCTTACGTGCTATGCTATGCTTCCGGATAACGTCTGATTTTTTAGATCCCTTTCCGCTTGTATGTGCTACAAGACTGTCATCGCCAATATTAAAATATAGTTTCCGCTATTTGATTCTTCTTTTGTGGTTCGTAACTGTTAAGCCATCAACAAACGACAGTTCTTTGTTTTGTCAGATTTTTGGATATTTGCAGTATGTTTAGTAGTACCATGATGGCCATCGGCTGTCTAACTACCATCACGTTCCACATGCTTTGGAAATACGTAGCGTTAATATAACATAAAGGCAATAAACCAGTTTTATAAAACCATAGCAAAATGAAATCTTTGAGGTTTGGGTTGTTTTTTTACTTTTTGTTTTTCTATTTTGTTCACACATAAATTATGCATATGGCACTCGAACTATTATTGCGCCTAAACAAATAAGGATACAGCAAAATGAGCAACACAAACAAATGAAGATAGTGTGTATGTGGTTTTGTTGTCGTTATTTTGCAATAATGTGTGCAATTGCATAATTTAAAAAAGCTCTCGTTCCGCCATTTTCATTCGTTTTTGGTTTTCTTGGCAAAGCGGAATGACATTCATATTAATTATGTATCTTACTAGAATTATGTCAATTCCATTTTTGCTGTTAAATTCGATCTTCGACGAATACACACCGGATTATAGCTTATATAGCCGAATCAGTAGTCTGTTATATATTGTTATTATAGCAATCCTTTACATCGTGACTGCATGAAATAACTGACCATATCAAGGATAGTTGGGGCAACGTTGTTGCTATTATGTGCACATCATTTCATTACAACATTTAAACTAATACTTCGTCTTCCTCTTACGTCATGTGTTACACCGTCATCTTTACGCAACAATTATCGATCAACCATTCTCAATGTACACATTACATTTTTTAAAAATAATTTTAGTGCTTATTTACTGCGTTTTTTACTTGTTTAGTTTTGTTTTTTTTTGTTTTTGTTGACTTACTTCTCAAGTAGTGTACATTTATGTATTCTCTTTTCATCGCTACATTTATTATTTAGGCCATGTATGCATTCCGCTCCATTTCTTTTAATGTTCACTGTGTACAGGATTGTTAATTTTCTTTCATTTTTTTACCAACCTAAACGACTTTTTTCTGTTTTATGCGTGTGTGTGTGTTTGTTTTCGTCTCTTTTTTACATTTATCATTAATTTAGCCTCAGATCACACGATGTGCAACAGAATTAACCAAAAAATTATTGAATTATGACTAGATTAAAATGACGCTTTGATACGTATCCGCAAAACCAATGTTTGAAATGTTCATAATTCGACCTTTCCCTTAAAACGCATAGTCAAATAAGCATCTTATGAGTGCATCACATACTAACAACTATATCAAGTTCTATAAACATTACTTCTAGCGTACGTTTAATTCCAACTATTCCTTTTTTCTGTTTCCGTTCACTCGTTCAAAAGCTTTAAATTCGTTGCAGTTCGTTTCATTATGTAAACTCGAATTCCTCATATTGCATTTTCTTCAAAACTAACTTTCAAACCAAAACTCTTTTTCGCTGCATTGGGTAATCGCAATCGCTCCAAATAAATGGCTTTATTCGTACAAAATATGCCACCAAACATGAAATAATTCTTTGCGACATTTCTGCAAATATTACATCTTTATCAGTTAATAACATATGGAACCGTTTACGTATTTTTACTGCCCTTATCAAACTATAACGGAATTTAACTTAAGAACGTCACTAGAACTTGTGACAACAATGTTTTAAAAGCGAATAAAATCGTTACCATTCTGGTATAACTGATGGCTCAGTATACGCGCGAATCCTCCCTTCCGAAAGAGTCAATGCAATAAATCAATCAATGATCAATCAATGATCATAAAGCATCAAATAAAACATTAAAATGTGCGCTGCATGTGAACAAATGTCTAAAAAAAGACACGCAAAAGTAGAATAGCTCGTGAAAATTATCTTTTCCCAGCGTACGATGTGCATTCCGTTGAGTATCGATTTAATTCAGTACAAACACATGTGCCAGTGCAGCAAACCGAGACATGCAATCAAGAAGTCTGAAACGAAAAAAACAAGCATAAGTTATTAGGATTTCGTATTTTTTCTTATTCAACTACCAACTAAAACTAAGTCTATCAAAACTATCAACTGAACTTCTAGTTTATCACAAGTGGCGAGTGTAGAACAAATTTTGTAACATCCGCCTTCAACGTTCAATTTGAAATTTTATTAAATTTATAGATCACAGCCTAACCAGTTGACAGTAAAACGATAACTTCTGCATCATATAGCTGTGCTGCTTTGGCGCGTTTAAACTAATATGCCTGCGAATGGGACAGTACAACGTGAACGTTAATTGTGTCGGTATGTGGTGAGATGGAAAAATAAACCCCTGAATGACTATGGTGTGAGCGAGACACGTGAAAAACTGAAAAAGAATAAGGCCCAGACCATTTTTGCCTTTCATTTTGCTCAAACAGCGGTGTCGGTCAAGCTAGAGTGTTGCAAATCTTTTACGTGCAAAGGATCCAGATTAAACATCTTCAATAGGACGTAAAGTTAACAAACATCTGTAGTTACAGCTGAAAATTGAACGCTGTACTACTTTTGGTGAATTGTGTAAACTTTCTGCGATCCATTATCAGGCTATAAACAAATTCGTCGCCCCAATTACACTTGTCATCGTTGCTGATCGTTGTGTAGCGAAACAACACGGCACCACGCACGTAATTACCTATTTGATCTAGTTTTCTTGGATCCAGTGATAGTTTACACAATATAATATACACGCCCCGTGTACACAGTAGAACCGGTCTGCTTAGACGCTATCATTTTGTGCAAATTTAGTTACCAACCATCATGCAGCTACTTTCCGGATTAGTGAAAACAACCGTGCCGAACTATCTGTCTGGTTTGCCAATTCCGGACACTTTCGGCGGATGGTTCCGACTAGGCTGTAAGTATCCGTGGAAAACTCTTTAACATCCGTATATTTTATACCCCACGCGGCATGCCAAGATCTGTGTGCTAATACACGAATACAGTTTTGTGACCGTTCATGCGTAACTCATTGCTCCATCGAATGCAATGCGAAGAGGAAGAGTAACAGGGCATGGTGTAGAAAACGAAAAAAAGTGGGGTCCTTCACCCGTGATGATGAGGCTCCATTTTTATTTAAAACTTGCAGTCCCATTTCTATCATGCCCTAATCTCCGCTCCGAGCAAATGTAGGCTTCTAAACAACAAGCATGAGATTATTTTGCTCGTTATGTAAGCTTTGTTTGTAGTCAGACACAGATAGTAACCGTAGTGAGACGCGTTGCAACATTTCGTCACATTCGTCATGTAAATTTATGATTGTATGGTAGCAACGATTATCTATCCCCATATCGCGTTCTTCTTACGATACCCATAGTATTTTACGTATTTTGTCCATTTATTGCAGTTAAGGACTGGTTTTCACTGGTGCCACCAACCGCTGCTCTGGCCGGTGTCGTTTATATGTCCTACTTGGCCTTTTGTCCGGATGCTCGCCCGAAGCCGTCAAAGAAGGCAAATAATAAGATTCGGTTGGAAGAGCCCAAAGTAGTGGACATGATCGATATTGAAGACATTGCCGAAAAAGCCGCTTTTTGCCGATGCTGGAAATCCAACAACGTAAGTCATTTTTCCCTTCGTCGAAACGCGCTTTCCGCTTCGGTACCGAAGATAACAGATATCTTTCTACATAACTAATCCCATTTTATTTCTGTTTTTCAGTGGCCCTACTGCGATGGATCACATGGCGCTCACAACAAGGAGTGCGGCGATAACCTCGGACCGGTTGTGGTTCAACGAAAGAAGAACTAAAATGCAGCAATACTTTAATTAATTATCCATTGCACATAGCGCAAAGGGCCAGTGATTTGGCGTTTACCAGTTACTTGCACACTAAATTCAACGAACACTCTACAATTCATTCGAAACGTGCTATTTCTGTTCCTTGTTGAGGTTTCCCAGCTAAATGATCATATGTAGAGGAAGTGCATTTGAGTAGAAGATTGATAAAATCAATTTTAGCCACTACTAACACAGACCACTTGCTGCATCTAGAGCTTACTTTAAACAAGTTACATTAAATTGTTAGTTACAAGTGCATTGCGTTTCATAAGATAATCTAAAGTAAATACCAGTAAATTCGAAAGAGTATGTTGTTTTTACAGCTCGCAGCATATTTCTCGAAACAACAAGCAAAATTATTCCACGTAACTTTCTTTGTATGTTTTCTTTTCAATAAAAAAAATCTTTTTCTTAGACACTTGCCACCACACTAGCAAATTTATGCATCCGAATCGCTTCCGATTAGGATCCTAACTCGATGGATAAAGCATTTAATTAGCAATGTATGTGTTTAGAATCATTTACCGACTGGATAAAGACTTACCAATTTTGTAACTCCTTGTGACGTTCCACATCCCTCCATTGGCAGTTGCTACGCAAGCATAAACACAAATTTCCTCTTTTTCTCGCCAAATAATCATCACTTTTTTTTCACCAAAACTGCTTTCAAGTGAAACACAATAAATACACTCACACGTCACGTGCAAGCTTCTATCACTATTGTCACATTTGTTCTTATTATTCACACTGCTTCAGAACACAAATTAAAAAAAGTTTCCTTTGTCCACATGTATTAATTTAGCAAAACACAACAGGAACAGGAGATCGTCTCGAAAGTATCTTTCGTGCACACACACACACGCACAGAGTTTAAGAAACAATATCGATGTTCATTGTAGTTTACCGCTTCGTTTTTTTGTTTTTGGTAATATGTCCATGATATACCACATGGGTACTGCACTTCATTTATAATCTGCACTCTGCGCTAATTTGACGGTTCCACGCAGTTGTACGTTTTATGTGTTTCTTTTGTTTTGTTTCGTTTAATAAGCAATAACATTAAAGCTTTATTTTAATCACATTGATTCAATTTGTTTTGTGTGTATGTGTTTTCCATGCGTGCACATGATATGCACTTAAACGCATTTCGTTCTGTGATTTCTTTTCGTTCGAATTTTTTTGGGTGTTTTTTGTCTCGAAGGAACGAAGTGGGTTTATGGTTTTGAATTGTCTTCACTTCGAACGGAAAACAGTGCAGGAAAAAGGTGGACTTTCGTTTGAGCACGAACAACACATATATGCATTAACCAAACCTCTCCAAGGCTAGGCCGAAGAGCACAATGATCCATGGGGCACGGTGATGAACAGCATGTTTGTACGTATACAAAGCATAAACAAATCGCTCGTGGCATACAGCGGTCCCTCAGCCAGCAAATCACATCTGTCGGTATGGAGAATGAAGTTTAAGGTACTGTATTACAAGGCTCGGACCACCGCTGACCACTTCCGGTGGAAGTGCCGACAGGGGACAGTTTTCGATACTCATAATCGCAAGATTCTGGCACAGGGCCAGCTCGTAAGGAAGCTTGATTAACGACGGATTATCGTTGATGTAAAGCGATTCCAGGTTTTCCAACGTGCCGATCTCCTCCGGCAAAAACTGTAGATTGTTCTCCCCAACCGACAGGTACGTCAGATTCGTCAGGTGACCGATGGTGCGCGGTAATGCGCTGAGCTGATTGGACTGTAGGATCAGTTTCTGCAAATCGTGCAACAGGCCGATTTCCGATGGAAGCGACTCCAGTCGGTTCTCTTCCAAATCAAGCACGCGCAGCTTCTTCAGGTTGCCTATCGTGTTCGGTATTCGTTTCAGCAAATTATTAGACAGGATCAGTATTTCCAGGTTTTGCAGGCAGTGTATGTCGTCCGGAAGCTTCGTCAGCGAGTTTGTGCCAAAGTTTAGCTCCACCATCTGCGTCCACGTACCGATATCGAGCGGCAACGAGGTCAGTGCATTTTCTTTCATGTTCAGCTTCGTTAAACCTTTGGCACGGGAAAAAATTCCATACTGTATCTTGTCGATTTGATTGTGCTCCAGATTGATGCTCGTCACATTCGTGAACTGCGCAGGTCCACCGGAAGGATAGCTGTGGAACGCGTTCCGTGAGAGGGTGATCGTAGTCAAGTTGCTCAAGCTGGCCAACAGCCCATCCGGTAGCTGACTGATACCATTCCCTTCCACGTTAAACTCGTCCATATGCGTACAGTTCTTCAGCGAAACGGGAATTGACGTGAGCTGGTTGTAGCGTAGCCCGAGCCGCATTAAGTTCGACAAATTTCCTATCGATTCCGGTATGTCCAGCAGATCGTTGTGCTGCAGATCCAGTGCAGTCAAGTTGACACAGTTACCAATCTCCTCTGGCAGGTGTTTCAGATGGTTGTGCGACAGATCAAGCGTCGTTAGATTAACCAAATGACCGATCGCTGCCGGTAGCTCGTGGATTTTGTTCTCGCGCAAGCTGAGCATCGTCAGATTGCTAAGATTTTTCAGATTGTCACCTACCACACGGATCCGATTGAAGCGCAAATACAGGGTAGTCAAGGTGTGCAGCTTGTAGATCACATCGGGTATGTCCGACAGCTTGTTATGCCGCAGATCGAGCACCTTCAGCTGTTTCAGGTTTTGCAGTGAATCAGGTAGCGACGTGAGCGAATTTTCATTCAATGCCAACGTTTTTAGATTCGCCAAGCAGCCAATCTCCGGTGGAAGGGAAGAGATCTTATTGCCGTACAGATAAAACTCCACCAAGCTGGTGCAATCTTTCACCGAAGCGGGTATGACGGTGATGGAGGATTTACTCAAATCGAGCCGCTGAATGTTCTCCTCCTTGCAGCGCTGAAACTCTTTGATAACGTCCACATCGGCCTGGATCGCTTTCCCCTTCTTAGTGGTCGGTTTCGGCTTGTTCGATTCCGGGTGCTTCACCGTTACAACCTTTGGGCGAATGATTTCTGCAGGCATCTCACTGCCGGACCCTCCGCTACCGCTACCGTAACCGCCGCTGCCTGCTGCCGCACTCACGTTAGCACTGTTTGCACTTCCGGTACCAACGCCACCACCACCACCACAGACGGCCGAATACGATCCTCCGCTAGCGCCGCTGCTGCCAGAAGTGTTCGCTGAGGTGCCGGTACCGCCTCCACCGGAACTACCCAAATTCATGCCGCGAGCTCCACTGGATGCTGCACAATGCTGCAATATGATCTGGTTGTTTTGTGATGTTAAGGAACCGCAAACGTCTGTTCTTCTGCACAAACGCTTCAAGCACAGATAAACAGCTGATTCGTTCCTGTTGAACAGTTGCTCAAGTTGCCGGGATGATTGGACTTCACACGGTGCAGTTTCCGTTCACAACATACAATGATCCATTAACGTGAAGAGTTCCTGTGGGTGAAAGGGGGGAAACAAATCGCGTTACTTTATATCATTACTTCTCATCGAAGTAAGCTACATGTTTTGTATTCCAACCAATTACCAATCGGCCATTGGCCCTAGCCCTAGTATACCAACCATTGGGGACACATTATCCCACACCCATCCGGGAAGGCTTTTATTAAGGTCGGTTTGCTTAATATTTTTGCCGGACGTAAACGCGTATATCTCGTGTCCCATCCCACACTCGTGAAAATCCTTGACGATTTCTTGTAACTGGCCCGTGAAGCCAAGGAGTCACGCCAGAGAATGCGAGAGATTGTGAGAGTGAGGAAAACACGCAGTTAAGAGTCGGCAGTGAAAATTGCTGAGCAAATAGGAGTCGTAATTTTAAATGCACCATATTCAAACCAAGGTGAGTGTAATGAGAGCGAGCTGGCGAGAAATGGCGAGAAATGGCGAGAAAGAGAAAGGCTGAGATGAAGACCGTTCGGTCGGCGGCCCACAATGAAACAACACAACAAAAGGACGACCCCAGGGATTGTGTAAGTAAGCGGGCGACTAACACACAAGGACGCACCATAATCAGCTAAATGTCGGGCATAGTACACACTGAAGACGAACAAACCAAAAAAAAACACCCGTGACTCAGAAGAGCACCTGACGTAGAGAATGGGATTGGTTTACACATCATCCGGGGGTAAAAGAAAACATCACTAAACTGACTCACCCAAACTTTTGATTTTGCTTCATGGATTTCTTGTGGATTGTTTTGTTTGCTTCAAGGTTTTAAGGCTTCCGCCTATTAGCGACTCACGCAAACACTTTGGTGCCCTCAATGACCAATCGAACAGGATGGTTTTCGGTTCCATGATTTGGTGTATGTTTAGTGCGGGCACAGACCACCATAGAACAACTCAACTCACTTTTTTTGGTTTATGGTTTCCACGCTGTTTCACTCGGTTCAGTTAAATTGGCACACGAAGAATATTGAATGTAATAGGATCCTTTATGTTTCACACACAGGCATCCTGTTCCCAACTTCTGTTCACATCCGTGCGGTGTACTCAAGCAGAAAGAATAGGATTACGTTCGGTAGGCAGGCAGAGGGTCCTCCGTACCTGTGGAGCGGCGGTTCGACACAAAATCCTGCCTGTTCGATTAAATCTCAGACAGTATCGCAGCTAATATTCAGAGCATATTTCTCACACACAGGCTCCCACCAGCAGCGGACGGACAGTCATGCTCTTGAATTTCTCTCGCCGACATTTTACCAACAGCATTCAAACCTATGTATCCCTCCGTCCTGTTCCACCTGTACGTGACATTGAACCTTATTGCGTTAAAATTTGCCACAACCTCGGTGCCTCAGGAAAGCAGGGCAGCATACAAACGAACTTCCACCTATGGCAAATTGGCACGAATTGAACTGCACCCAGGATGGTATTAAACCGAGTATTGCGAAAGGGGCGCGAATGATTGCGCGCACTGTCTGATACGCAGCGGCTGTTTAGTGCAGCGAAGCAATCAGTAAATTTACCCCGCTTGCTATGACCATCCTATGACATTCAATTTGATAGGAAAAAAAACGGAACGTCCGCCAGGTTGGGAAGGGTTCATCTCGAAATCGGATTTGCTGTTGTTGTGGGTGTAGGCTGCTGCGGGCAGCTTCAATGCTCATCTGATGTTACACCCGATGTTTCCCCGACATAGCCGGGCTCGTAAACACATTATCCATTACCTCGCTTTAGAAACACTACTCACCACGACAGTTGTTTTAGGATGTGTTAAAATCACACAGCACTGTTTAACAGCACACACAATTATCACTGAATGGCGCACGTACGGACTGCACGGCAGGTGCGGATAAGGTCGGAACGCGAATTCTCGTCACTTTTTCGCTGATGATGATGCTTCCCTACGTTTTGAAAATTTGACCTGCTGTCAAAGGAGAATCTTCGCTCGCATTCTCACACATTCACGCACACATCTGAAACATCGTGAGCGTGAAAGAATGTGACCGTGCATTTCTTCTCCAGAAAACATGTACTCGTACGAATCATCTCAGGAGCGGAGCAAAAAAAAAAGCATAGACGCACAATGAAACGTTGCTGTGAATGTGCCGTTTGCAAGAGAAAAACTGCGACGGAGAATCGTGTACGTACATACATGCGTGTGTTCCCAAATTGAATGTTTATAGCGAGAAAACACAGAGTATGCGAACACAAACATTGAGATGCGAAGGGATGCATGTATTGCAATTTTTAGTACACAACGTTCCTGGCTCGGTGATTCTGTACGAAATAAATTGTAATGCATTTTCATTCGCTAAAAAATACATCATGTGCAGTAATATTTTTATTTGCGTCACGTGCGGAAAAATGCTCATTCAAACGAATTAATAATTTTTGGTTGTAAAAGTTCATTGGGGTGTTAACTAAGAACAGACATCCTTTAATAAGAACCGAATTGCCAGACAAGTAAAACCACAGAAGAAAGTTGGCTGCGCGCTCAACTATGCTTCAAAAAGTTGAATAAAGTTTTCGTATGCAAAATTGACGACTGTTGATAAATGTTTGGCGAATAGAATAATGGCAAACGTAATCTAAAACTTGCGGTAGATATGGCACAGTGTCGGGCAAACTTGCTGCATAGTGTGGACGGCCTGCGATACGTCAAAACAAAACAGACATTCATTTCCATACGTCAGTTGCATTGCATGTTGAAGCTCTTTCACGAGTGATTTTTTCGTACTCGTTGCGTGCGTATCAGTGAAGATCGGGAGTGCAGTTGCCGTCAACGTAGCAATTCCCTTCTGTCCCAACCAAGGGTTTAGTTGAAAAGGGAGAAAGGGTTGCTTTCTTTGTGGTGGCTGCCGCATCGGAACGACATAAACGCACTTGCCTGTTTTGTAGCCACCATTTCCGGGTATGTCCGCCAATCCCTAGTACAAAAAACTGGGTGGTTTGTGCTCTCCTCCTTCAGCACTTAATTACAACATTACTTTCATCTGTACTGTTGTTTGTCCTTGGTAGTGTGCGCGTTTTGGAAGTGCAGTGTTGTGGTTGTGTGTTATGGCACGCAATTAAAAAATAGCAAAAAAAACCCCACCACCGTTATCCAGCAATATGAAAATTTAATTGTTCACCATCTAGCGGAAGAAGTTTCGGGGGCATCCATTAGTGTCGTTTTCTCTTCTGTCCAAACTTCATACGGATGCGACGAATGGAGGTTTTCCGATGATTCAAGATGCTTTTCAGTAGATGTGGGTCTTTCACGCCGAATGAAATTGATAATGTACATGTGCTAAGAACGTGCGATAAAGCGAAGAAAAACATCCTCATTCACAATTCAACCTTATCGAAACGTGTTGCCGAAGCGATTTTTTTTATCAGTATTACAAACTACTGAAGCTAGCAATACGCTCTAGTCTCTGGGGCCCTTTCCTGTAGAAAAGCGATTCGTTGTGCAATCACATGATCTCACCTAACATCGGAAAGGTATTAGAAGTAAAATGCTTTCGATAAATACAGTTTTATCAATGGAAGTGCATTAAGTATAACACCCATAGATCATCCTCCTGTAAGGGATTTGTACCGTGTTAAACATGTGTAATGGTAGATAGTGGAAGAAAATGGAAGAAAGGAATTAGGGGTGACGTAGATTATTGATTTTTCCTTCGCAGTCGCATTACCAGGTTGGCTTGTGTGTGTGTGTGAGTTCGTATATGTGCGTAGTGCGAGGGAAGGTTTGTTGTGTACAGTTTTATGAGAGGCTTTGTGCTTAGCGATATATCTAACCCCGTGCCTACATGCTTAGCAATTGTCGCGTTTGCGAACGCGACAATCGTAGCACAGTTTTCCTAAAAATTTTGCGACTTTCGGCGCGACTTCAAGGTTGTTTAAGTTTTCTCGTGCAAGGTTTGTTTATGTTTTCATTCTGGTCGGTAGCGGGAAATTAATTTCGAATTAAATTAAATTAATTTAAACAAAGAAAATTATAATAAATAGTAAATTTATTGTTTTGATGAAGTTGATGAGAAAGGCAAGTTTTTCAACCCCAGTGACGATGTTTTAAAACAATGGACCATCAAGAAAGCTCGTGGCAGGATGCTGCTAACTCCTGTGATACAAATAACGGCTGTTGCTAACAGTACCGCAGATTGGTCCGTTTTGTTTTCTTGTGCTGAAAAATCTTGTTATAATTTTTTCCGGTAGCCAGAAAGAATTGTAACAAGATAAATAGGTGAACGAAGATGTGTTTGCCCACCGCGTCATACACCGGGCAAAATAGAATTGGGATCGGCAGCTTCGAGTAGCATAAAGGTAAAAATCTTCGAATACGGGTAATCAAACGTGTATGGCTTTTTTCTCATTTCATGGCCGTCACCGTACCCTCAATATACAGGTATTCATAACCACGATTCCAACACAGCTTCCAAACTACCATCAATATACAGGTATTCATAACCACGATTCCAACACAGCTTCCAAAAGGGATCGAACACTGTGCTGTGGACTATCTAATATTTTTTAAGTCTATTTTTTTAACTCTAATATTTTTTCTAATTAATTAATTTAATTAATTATTAATTAATTTATCTTGTTCAAGCAAGTTCAACATACAACTAATAAATTCATAAACAATGCAGCCATGCATTTGTCCACGATATGGGATTTTTGTTTTGAATTAACAGCGATTCTTCTGTTTTAAAAATAATATTGACGTTCACAATAATTATATACAAATCCTGCGTACTTTTAAAAAATAAATAGCACTCGATTTGTTAATTTAATTTACAATATTTAATAACACTCAAAATATTTAATTTTTTAATTTGTATTAGTTTACCTTGGTATTGCCATGTTTACCTTGTTATTACAGAAAACTGTCATGGCGTCAAGTCGCGCTTCGAATCGCGATTTTTCGCTGAAAATACACGTATAGCGACTTTTCACAATTTTTTTTATATGGAGTTTCGCAAAAATTTTCTGATTCGCGTTCGCAAACGCGACAATTGCTAAGCGTTTAGAGCCGGGGTAAGCTACGTGACGAATGATATTGAACGAACAGTTCCATTCGTTTCACGCTGTGTATTTAGTGGTACGAATTACAAAACCCCTGTTTACCACCGGCCATGTGTTTTGTGTAAAAAGTGCAGCTTAATAACTTGATAAGGAAGTCAGGACTGTTCAATGTGAGATAGAGTTTGAAGTCCAAGGTGATCCAGCCGTGTGCCTGCTGTAGTTAGCGTACTGGTAATGGGAAAATCTGTGTCACATTGGCTCCGATTCTTTTTTTTGTGAAACTTTGGAAAAATAGTTTTCGTTTATGTTGCTGCTGTGTGAAACGTTCTATTTACGAGACTTATGAAATAAAACTACGTGATACGCGTCGTGATCGTTTATTTCATTTTAATATGTTCTGTGTTCAAGCTGTCTTGATAATTTTGCGCCGTGCTAAGCAGTTTTAGAAGCGGCGGAGAAGCACTGCGTAATTTATGACTATCGCACAGTAATTGATGTATTTGTTAACAACAATAATTTCTTTTCGCACAAAAAACCCCTCCTTTACAACGTCATTCAATGAAAGCTATGCTAACTAGATTGTATCGTCGCTAAGTATTTATTACACGTGATCTAGAGTGTATCAGAAGTAGTAGTAGGTCGGGCAAAAGTAAAAATCAAGCTAACAAACAAACAAATTGTATCAGTTTGAACCGGTTTCTAATCGTTTATCAAAACAAAACTTTCTTTCAGAATTAAACTGACGTGATGTCTTCATTACGCTACGAAATGGACGACAGCATGGAGAGCGGTCTGCAGCAGCAGACAGCATCGGGTAGCGGTCGCAAAAGTGCGCTGAATGCAGCGCCAGGTGATGAGCTGTTTAACAACATGATGGGTGCCGACTTTAGCATAAGAAAGCGTCGCGTTTGGGCCCCAGAAGAAGTGTCGCTCGCTTCCGAAGATATCGACCTGCTGGACGATGATGACGATTTGGAAGAGGAGGAAGATGATGGAGTCGGGTGCCCGTTACCGTCGACACCGGAGGATAATCAGCTGCTCGAGGCAGAAATGACCGAAGTGCTGAAGGCAGGCGTTCTCTCTGACGAAATTGATCTTGGCGCGTTAGCTCACAATGCGGCGGAACAGGCCGAAGAGTTCGTGCGCAAGGTGTGGGAAGCTTCGTGGAAGGTTTGCCACTTCAAAAACCTCCCGGCCTGGCTACAGGATAACGATTTCCTGCACAAGGGCCACCGGCCACCGTTGCCTTCGTTCAGCGCTTGCTTCAAATCCATCTTTCGCATACACACCGAAACCGGCAACATATGGACGCACTTGCTAGGCTGTGTGATGTTTATCGGCGTGGCCGCCTACTTCCTCACGCGCCCGTCATTCGAAATTCAGCTGCAAGAGAAACTCATCTTCCTCACCTTCTTCATTGGCGCGATCATTTGTCTAGGATTCTCGTTCGCGTTTCACACACTGTGCTGTCATTCGGAAATGGTTGGAAAACTGTTTTCAAAGTAAGTCCCGACGTTAAAAACCAGACCCATTAGTACACGAGAATAATTCTGTTTCTTCTATTTTTTCCCCATTTGTGTCTAGGCTCGATTACTGTGGTATCGCCCTCCTCATCATGGGTTCGTTCGTTCCTTGGCTGTACTATGGATTTTATTGCCACTATAAACACAAGCTGATTTACCTGACTGTAGTGATTGTGCTCGGAATTACTTCGATCATCACTTCCCTGTGGGATAAATTTTCTCAACCAAATCTGAGACCGCTCCGTGCAGGTGAGTATGATCATATGTGTAACATTGGAACTGCACAAAATAGTTACACGGTTCTGACTTATGCTTTTCAGGTGTTTTTATGAGTTTTGGTCTGTCCGGCATTATCCCAGCTATACATTACGTGCTTATGGAAGGATGGTTTAGCAAAATTTCTCAAGCAAGTCTGGGATGGCTTATACTGATGGGATTGCTGTACATTCTGGGCGCCCTGTTCTATGCCTTGCGCGTACCCGAACGGTGGTTCCCGGGCAAGTGTGACATTTGGGTAAGCGTGTTTCTATGCCCAACCTTTCGTAAAGGCCATAATTATGCTGAGATCGTTAATGTTTCCATTTAATTCACAGTTCCAATCGCACCAAATCTTCCATGTGCTTGTGCTGGTGGCTGCTTTCGTGCACTACCATGGCATCAGCGAAATGGCAATGTATCGAGTAACGGTGGGTGAATGCGATATCCCTCATCAGCATCCCGCTATTAGCTTCTAAACATGCAAAGACGGTAAGCAAGTGAATGTGTACCATCGCGCCCAAGATCCGATTCCTTTGCTGCGGATGAGCATGTTTTACATCACACTCATACAAAGATACACAGCATATTAACATCTCAGCAAAGCAGTGGGCAGATCACCGCGTGCGGAATCGGATTAGCAAGACTATTCCGGGGAAGAAAGGAACCACAGCAGCAACAGATTACAGCGGGATAATTTATTGTAGTGTTGTATGGGGGTTGTAGACGTTTTTAAAATGCAAATTTTGCCTTGAAATATGAGTAATTTTTGTTTTCGTTTTTGCAAATCCTTTTTTGCTGTCCTTATACGAGAGCTATATGTATGTTTGTTTCGAATTATAATTTTTAGTGCGCAGTCGTTTCAAACCCTAACCCCAGAAACATGTTATTAACTGCTACCATTAATACTAATCAGCAAAAAAAACTAGTTTAACGATTGTATGCCCCCGAATGGATGCGCAACATTAAGTATGTGATTCACAACCAAAACATAGACTATTTCATCCAACCACTGTTTAGGTACATCGTGCCCGTCCGGCGATACAATTAGCTTCAGACGCATACATGATAAACGTTGTCATTGACGGCAAGCGAAACATTTCTTCGTTCGCATTGTACGCCCGCGGATGCATTGCAAATGGGACTCTGATTGCGAGCAGCTGGGTAGCAAATGTCGCATGCTAAGTTGAGTGCTAATCGATTCCGACATTATGAGTATTAAGTTTCACACACGCATACATACACAAACACAACAGGATAACATTCTAGGGTGGGGCGCATAATTGGCTATAGACAGTCGCGAGACGAGCAACGCTTTCCTTCATTTTCATACATTAACACGCGGGACTTACTTTAGCAAGCAATTCACACACGATCCAGCAAACGTGAAACAGATGTAGATCTACGGTAAAACATTATCAAAAAATTCTAAAAACAAAATCATTAAGAAAAACAAAACTGCGCACCGCAAGTCGAAAAGCAATGCAGAAGCTTATAAAGGTGAAAGGATATCAATTCTCTTTCACGATGCTTCTGTGCTGCGCAAGCGGCCTCGCGCCGGAAAAAAAACATTCTGTTTGCGATCTGCTGTGTTGTTGTTCATTGTTTGAATACACATGGGGGAGCTACAAACAACAGGGTAGTGAGATAAAAAAAACAAATCTTGGGAAAAAGAGGATTTCGAATCGGGGTAGAGAGGGAAGGGGGAATAATAAATGTTTAACCATTAAGTAAGGGCTAAACCAATTATTACAAACACAAGGCACACAAACACACTACATGGTAACACGACAAAAGTGTACGAACTATGGGAAAGTTAAATACAATTCATGTGTACCGAGAAAAAGTAAAAACGCATCGGATTATATATTATTTGGTAGAAGATGACAACTTGCTCTAATTGCTCAACTACCGTACTAATAAGGGGATAAGAAAAACCGAAAAATTCTACACTAACCAGTCGTTTTTATTTAGTTTTTTGTTGTTTTATTCATTTCATCAATATTTCATACAAATTGCTGTGTTTATCCTCGACTTGTACGCTTCGCTCAAACCATGCAGGCTTCGGTACAGCATCCAACAATCGGAGTCCATATGATGCTGTTTTGTCGCTCATCGTCGTCTTTTCCGGAGACGGAAAGAAAGAACAATAATCGTATGTGTATAAAGAGTATAGTAGAAAAAATAAAATGCCAATAGATTCCTCTACTAGTATGCTATTCGCGCTCAACGCCAGTTGGGTTGGGTGTTTCTTTTCTTTTATTTTTGAACGCGACTGGTTTTGCCTTAAATATTCTTTGCGTCACAAAAAACTGGACTAAAAACACCTGCCGTGTCTTCATATAATATGCTCCGATTCTTATACAATATACATGCTTCCTTTTTGTTGTGAATGCACCGACTTTTGAATATAAATGATGGAAGTTAAATGTAATGTAATATATAATTCACGATGATTTCATTGAATTCGAGCGCTATTCTTCTCATAACTCATAACAAAGTAATATATAAGCTCAAATATTTAATATTTGATGGGATCAAATAAAAACAAAGAAACGAAATGCGAAACTACCGGCCACGAAACTGCTTGCAACAGATTACTGCTTCCCTTCTCCTAATCTAAACAGCCAACAATAGAATGTAATAATGCGAACTATGACAATGTTGCTTTCAACAGTGTTTTTTTCTTCTTCTTGTTTTAACTTCTTCACTAAAACTTTATGCTTGATGTTATGGGAATAATCATAATGTTAGACTACTAAAAGGTGATTTTGGAATTTTAATTCTTCCTAAAACGCCTTCCGCAATGGTTCGATGCGTTCATGTTTTGCGATGATTTTTACATCATTTCCATGTAGATCTCATGCTCCGACTGCACCAACTAGTGTAGTAGATTGCTTATCTACCATTAGTGCTTTTCACCTTCACCATTTTGTAGTCCTTCTTTTCACTAGGACACGATCAGAAGTAATATTGTTCCACACAGACGGTTGCGTTTATTTCGCTTTTGCTGTACCACTTTCCCGAAGGGGGGAGGTTTTGGTAGTTGGCTGCATTCCATTAACTTTACACCAGCTCTTGTAAGGCGAGTAAAGACTGGCGCAATAGTTCATACTGTCCCTTAGCGTGCTTTATTTCCAGCTCTGCCAGATCGGTCAAACTGGAAATGGAAATTGGATTTCGTTAGCCTGCGCCCAGCTGGTCATGTCCTGTTTGTATGAACTTTTAAATTTACCTCTTCTTGAAGGCAGCCACGCGGCGCAATCTAAAGCTGACCAGCTCTTCTTTGCCGCGTGCCGACATGGATTCAAACTTCTCGCACGCTTGCGTTTGTGCACTTTCCGCCTGCAATGAGAAGAAATGTACCTTGTTGAGATGCTAAGGGCTTTGCAAAGTATTTAACAACATTCAAAAATGCATGCAACTTTTGTAGAGTAAAACCATTCCCACCTCCTGCACTTCCAGCGGCTAAAGCGGCCATCGTGGAAGAAAGTATAAAAAGAGAGAAAAAGCGTAGACAAACGGGTAAAGATAGAAACGAAGACGTGAGAAACAGTATTATAATAAAGATGATTAGTAGTATCGAGATGCGTGTGTTGATGAAAGCCAACACCCCATTGTTTTCCGTAGTTGTGTTCCATTGGAATACGCAAGTGTCCAGGAAATCCTTACCGCGTGTACATCCTTGTTTTTGGCACGCGCTTTTTCCAAGTATCGGTTGGCAGTTTCGTACGCGGCCAAGCAACGTAAACGGCGAATTAATAATGCTTTTGCGGCATTGCTATCCCGCTGGTAGTAGCGCAGTGTATCGCCAAGTTTAAGGTCTTGATCGCTCGCGACACGACCTTCCATATTCTATCAAAAAAGAGAACGCAGATCGCAAAAAATGATGAACGCTTTCTCCTTTCGTTACACCGGGTTTACCGAAAATGTTATAAATATTTACCCTAATTTTCTCGAAAATATCAGATGTCTTTGCTAGAAACTTCTCCATTGAACCATGTTCCGCAGTCGATAACGCTAGCAGTTGCGAAGAAATACGCACATGCGAATCGGCCACATCCTTGTGCTTGTTGGTCATTTTCTCCGTCCGTATGGCAGCCTCCTTCAGGTGTCCATGGTATTCGCCCAAGAACTGCAGCTCGTGCTCGAAGAAATCGTTGACATCCTTCACCGTTGCGCCGAGGTAGATTTCATCGGTAGTTTTTCCGATGCTCTTCACCAACCCGCCAAAGATGTCGATTTTTTTCTTCATTTTCGCGCACAGATCCTGATCGTACACTAGAAACACCTTCAGGTGCGAATCTTCCCGGAACACCGGATGCGAGGCAAGGCGCGTCAGGAAGACTTCATGCATGGCGACAGTCTTTTTGAAGGTGGCCAAATATTCGGCTTCCAGTTCCTGTTTCATCTTTTTGAACTCTTCCTTGGTCATGTTCCCTTCGCCTTCACCCAGCCGTTGCAGCTTTTCGCGCGATGCGTCAAAATCGGGCCGGGGAGGACAGGGTGGAATAATGTAACCGGCATACTCCTCATTCTCCTCGAAACGATCATGCAACCAGACGAATTCTTCATGCTGTCGGACTACAAGAAAATCGGGCTTGTCAAACCCGGACAGGTTCGTGCGCGTGTGGACGGTAAATTTCACCCGTTCCTTTTCGCTCAATGCATCGGAAATGTCGACCTATGCGAACACAAAATAAAAGAAAGACAAATGTTTAATGCGGTGCAACAATCCGATTAGGCTGGAACAAAGAAAGAAAGTCGGATGACTCACTAGGAGCGAATTCTCCGGTAGAGGGGCGGTGGTTGAAACGGTAGTTAATACACTCTCTACGGATCCCTGGCGTGAACCGACGGTTTCCGGGTCTGTGACGTTCGGGTTAGTCACTTGCTGTGACGCTCCGTTTTCTTCGATTCCATCCTGCAAGCAGTCACACCGAAATGGTTACAAAGCCGCCCACATATGTACAGTACGGTGTTCTTATCACTGCGCTACATGATGCATAAAGCAATGCCTCCATAATGCTTTGCCAGCACGGCACAATTTCATTATTATCGTCGTTTCCACTTACCATCATCTTGATATGATTTTGGATGATTCGGTTCTACTTCAGGTTACACTACGACCCGTATGGTCTTCCCTTCTTTGAGAAGTTGATTTAGGGGGGCTGAGAAACAAAAAGTACGCCTAATGCTGATAAACCAAACGAAACTAATTTGATGAATCAGTACGGTGCACCGATACACGGCCGGGATATATGCTTAGATGCAAACAATCAACAACTGAAAGTAATGACTAATTTATCTTCACAGTCCTTCGAGCCATCAAGAGGTTCACGAGATACGGGTTGGTTTATGCGATTTGTGAATAATTATTTTCTCCACTATCTTCCTACTGTTGTTCTCTGCAATAGACCTCGTCAGCACAATATGTGTTGTAAACTTCAACTTTCGACAGATAAATTGATACGAACGAAATGGTGTGTATGCGAGCGGGTCGTTGAATGTGTATGAGTACGTGATTGCGCATGGGTTGGTTTGTATTTGTCAAGTCGAATAATGTAGAGTTGCAGTGTCCACAAATGTTGACACTAAATAATTGGTTTTCATATCATTTATATTATATGCGTACAAATATTTAAATTCAGTAATTACGAAGCTTTGCAGAGAACTATATTATGACCATAAATGAAGCAAAAAAGAAAAATTCCAATGAATCAGCAAACCAATTGACAGCCATGAAAGGAAATGTCATTTGACCAAACAAACAACAATACCGCTTCGTTTTGTTTGTAGACAAACCAGCACAGGAGCGTGGAAATATTCTTTTCAATCGATCGAACATGGAAATTTCAGCAATAGAAGATCTTAAAATTATCCCGGATGTAGTGCAACCGTATCCAGATCCGTCCGTAGGTCGGGAAGGTGTCATCGTTATAGATAATGGGTCGTTCAACTGTCGTGTCGGATGGATGTTGAAGGAGAAACCAGCGTTGATATTTCGCAACCTGCTGGCCAAACCTCGGAAGGATCGCACCAAAAAAGACATCGAGGTAGCGACGGTTCCAGTAACCCAGATTGGTAACGATATAGTGAACATCGAAGCGATGCGCTTGCAGCTACGAACCCAGTTTGATCGTAACGTCGTCACACACTACAATGTGCAAGAACAAATTTTCGACTACATTTTCACAAAGCTCGGCATCAACTCTGAAAACGGAGTTCCTCACAAGGTGATGATAACGGAGTGCTTATTTAATCCCAACTACTGTCGCAGTTTAATGTCGGAGCTCCTCTTCGAATGCTACGACATACCGGGCTTGTCGTACGGGGTGGACAGTTTGTTCAGTTACTATTCAAATCAACGACCGAAAAATGGCCTCATCATTGCCACCGGTTACCATACGACGCATGTTGTACCTGTTATGAATGGTCGCATCGTCGTAGAAAGCATACGGCGCATCAACATTGGAGGATCGAACATGATTGCGTTTCTGCACCGTTGCCTGCAGCTTAAGTACACCTTCCACATAAACGCCATCACGTTGAGTCGCTCGGAAGTTTTGCTAAACAAGTACGGTGAATTTGCATACGACTACATGGAAGCGCTACAGAATTGGGCTTCCCTTGAGTACTATGATCAAAATGTGAAGAAAATTCAGCTACCGTTTAATCAGACAACGGCGACCGCAACACTAACTACTGAGCAAAAGTTTGAGAAGAAGAAAGAGCTCTCAAGGCGTTTGGTTGAAATCAACGCAAGGCGCCGCGAGGAACGTTTGGCGCAGGACGAAGAATTGCTCATGCAGCTACAGCAGTTGGAGGAGTCTGCAGAGGATGGAGATGACATTCGCGAAGGTCTGGCAGAACACAGTCTCAAAGATGTAGGGGAGTTGAAGCGAATGATAAGCACAGTCCACTCAAGAGTTGACAAAACTCGCCAAAAAATAAATGCCCCTACAGCAACTGGCTCTCAACCGCTACAAGCCGAGCCGGAGAAATTGTTACAGCCTCCACCGAACATGAGTGTGGCCGAATGGGTCGAAGAGACGCGCCGGAAACGGGACGCCATCATAGACAAGCGACAAGCACGACGGCAACGAAAGCAGGACCTCGCTAAGCGAAGGACGGCAGCTGCACAGGAGCGTATGCGCATCATTTCACATTTGGCTCGTAAGGAGAAGGGAAGCGACGATTTTGGCATGCGAGACGAAGACTGGGACGTGTACAAACAGATCAGCCGCGATGAAGATAGTGACAATGAGAACGACAACGAACGTTTGCTGGAGTGCGAAATTATTCTCAAACAATACGATGCAACGTATGAGGATCCGCTACTGACGATGGCTGGCAATGCGGCCGAGCTGTACCAGTTGCACGTCGGCGTGGAACGTATACGTGCGCCGGAAATTCTTTTCCAACCAAGTATAATCGGCAGCTACGAGGCTGGTCTTGCAGAAACGATCGACTTTGTGCTGAAACTTTTCCCAGTCCACCAACGGAGTTGCTTGGTGGAAAACATTTTCCTTACTGGAGGGTGCGCGAAGATCCGTGGTTTGAAGGAACGGCTAGGGAGGGAAATGAGAGAAATGTTACCCTTTAAGGCTAGATTTGAGATCGAAATTGCTCGCGATCCGGTGTTGGACGCTTGGAATGGAGCAAGCAAGTTTTGCTTAACGGAAACTTTTCGCCAATCACTAATCACTCGACCAATGTACGAAGAGTGTGGTGGAGAGTATATAAAGGAACATGTCAATGGGAATGTTTATTTTCCGACTCCAAAAGTTTCTGATGATCAGATGATTAGTTAAGGACAAGCCGTAAGAGCATGAAAATCGAAATAAATATCGAATAAAAAAGATTTGAATTTTACCACTTTATGGTTTCTTCAACATGTACAAATTGTTCCATTTTTAATTTTAGGAAAAATAGCTTATGGCAAATAGCACTAAAAAATAAAAAAAATACACTTCTGCATCGCCAGGATGCACTTAACGGAACGTTTATTTTCCAAGGCTTTGGGACATTATGTTTGACAGTTCAGCCCAAATGTTCCAAAGTTCGTAAAACACATTTGTCAGAGCACTGCCTCATTACTTTGGTGTCGCTGTGCAAAGGCAGAAGGCCAGCTGAAGCAAAACAAGTGTTATTTTTCTGTTGTGATTATCGTTTATCGAGATGAAACCGGTGAAATTTGGTTGAAATAATACAGTGATAGTTCGTTTGGGTGTCTTTTTCCGTTCCTGTAAACTTCACCATTTACTGCTAAAGTATCCGCTCAGGGGTTAAAGTGATCTTTCGTTTTTGTAAAGTGTATTGAACATCGTAGCTGTACACGTCTGGGAAAATTGTCAGCGAATGTTCGACGAGGGGACAAAGTGCAATTTCGGTGGGGCTAGAAAAATTGGAAAATAAAAACTACAACTTACGAATGCATTTTAACCCGATACGCCATTGAAGTTGGAAGTTGCTAGGGTGGAAAATTACACGCTTCGTGTTGTCGCCTTTTGCACTCCCTCCTAGATTGTTTGTTTAGGAGAGAAGGGAAGCTGGACGCTTGCAGGAACTGCGAAAGCGAACCAAACCAAAGAGTGACAAAGTGGATTATGGGTATAGCGGAAGGGATGATGAGTTGGTGAAACTGCACGCACAAAGCTGGAAATACGACTAGAGTCGGAGTATACCATACTCTATACCCGTTGCGTATGTTGAGTTTCCGTCGTGCAGCGTAAAAAGAAAGGCCAGTGCAAACAAAGTAGCACAACACGGGAATGTCAAATTGGATCGAATTTTGGTGTAATTGATTGACAAATTGTGGTAGACGTTGTACAGCATAATATTCAAGAAATTACGAAACTCCCAGCTGATGGAATAAACCCGATTTCTTCTGCAACGCGGGGTGTAAGCGGTGTAAAATATACCCATCATTCCAACGCCAACTAGTTCAGCGATGTTACGACTAGTCAGATAATGAAAACGATTGATAGTCTGACTTCGTAACGAAGGAAAGTGATCGCATCGGACTTCCACACGGAATCACGTAAATCCGAACGCGGTGAAGCTATTAATTTGACCCCGATTGCGTAATCCAACGATAATAAGTGGCCTACGGAACCTTTTATGATACCTTGAAGTTGCCCTGCAAGCTACATCCTCCTACTAGACGGACTACTGTGATTAGCTAAAGTTCAAAATACGAACTCAGCACAATCAAATCGTGCTGGTAATATCGGTGGAAGATTCGCAAATGCACAGTAGACCGATTCGATCGCAAGATGTCGATTGAGCAACGATTTAATGCAGCTGTAAACGTGATCAGGGGACTGCCAAAGAATGGTAAGCATATTAATCCATTTTACGAAACAAAAAAATCGATCGGTTCTTCATGGAAAGAAAAATGATAAATCGGTCAAAGGTACGGTATCTTATCAAACAAATTGTTTGTTTTTAGCTTTAATGGTCACATTGATAAGATTAAACTGGCAGTAGATAACATACGAGCTGTATTAAATGAATGTTTATGAATGTTTATGAATGTTTATTTTCGTAATAAACATGGTATTGATTATTGATAAATATTTGAGGAAAACTCGGGCTAAATCAACATACTTGACTGCTTTCCATTTTGTAAACGTTGCATACGTTATGGAAACTCAAACATTGACTGAATAATACAAAATTCAATAACTAAAAAGTTATATTTTAACAATTAGGTACTTGGTATCGTCTATTCATTTAATGTAATTCTTTTAATCCGTTTTTTTTAAATAATACCTATATATCGTTACACTATTTGTAACGAACGTACATATGTATGGGAATCCATAAATTAGCGTGCAAATTTGCAAATACAACAAGGTGCGCTAGGGTTTGAATAAACGTTGGACTTTCTTCCAAGCGTCAAAACCGCTGTTCCTTTGAGTGCGAACAATACTGAAGCGAAATGGAACAAAAGTCCGACGCACAGTGCTAGAGGTTTAACCTTCATGGATGGTTCAAGGAATTAAGTGGCGCAAAAGAAGTGACTTGCAGGTTGCAACCGACGGAATCAGCGATATAAAAATGTTTTTGACACCCATGGCTGGAGCAAAAGTGAGATACAACCATCGCAAGTGCACGGTAACCATATACAACTAAATGTCTTAGTTGCTCTAGCATCACACGTACACCCTCAGAGAGTAGCAAGGCCAAACGAACAAGCTTTGGAGGGTTTTTTGTTGTTGAGAAATCGCATCATAAATGCGTGCTACAAATGAGATTTGGTGACCATGGTCATTTTGGATGGTTTTTGTGTTTTTTGCTAACTTTACAGCTGGTGCTGGAAAACTTTACTTCAAGTATGACGCTGAACATTGGCGGGGTAGAACAATTGTTATGAATACTAACTAACCTTATATATCTGCGTTTTGGTTCTTTATTGGAAATTATCTATATTTATTTCATTGCAATATTACGGCTCGTTGTCGTAGTAATCGCTACGGGAAATTAATTCTTTCAATTTTATTTTTCGTTTCAACCAGGACCGTATCAGCCGAGCAATGATATGCTACTACGATTTTATTCCTACTTCAAGCAGGCCACGAAAGGAAAGTGTTGTGAACGCAAACCGGCCTTCTGGGATGTTATTAACCGGTGAGTGAACGATATTGGTGTAAATCCCTCTTTTTCTGTCGCAATGATGCTATTTTGATTGATTTAACAACAGTGCCAAATGGGACGCTTGGAATCGGTTAGGTGACATGGAGAAGGAAGTGGCTATGCAGAAATATGTTGATGAATTGAAAAAGGTACTAACTGTTCTGTTACATTAATTAGTAATTTTTAGTGGGCTAATCTGATCTGACCTGAGTTATTTGTTATCGAAAATTTTAGATTGTTGAAACGATGTCGTACACTGACAATGTGGCCAACTTTATGGAGTACAACATGAGCGATTTGGACAATGTGAGCATTCAGGATTTGGAAATGGTTGCGCCGGAAGCAATTAAAAAGGCTCGCTCGCGCCCAAACTCACCATTTGCATCCCGAGAAGCCAGCCCGAATCGGCTGTCGCCAGTCACACCTTCGCCTCCACCGATGATGTCCTCTCAGAATGCACCGATGGTGAATGGGCATGTGCATAAGCCGATGGCGATCAATGGATACGCTCATAACAGTAACGGTTATCATACCGGTCAGCATCAACATCACCTGACGAATGGTGTTGTTTCGTCGACGATGAGCAATGGTGCCAGCTCTGGACCGTCCGAGTTAAGCGACGACGAGTACATCGACACGTATGATGATGACTTCGAAAGCGAAACAACCGCCGTGTTCCGTCCGATTGAGGCTGTCAACCATGTCCATTACTATCAGAATGGTTTATCCAATTCGGTAGGCAACGGGATGCCCTTGGTTAATGGTGGGGGAACGTTCCTACACGGGTCAGAAGGAGCGGGACACCTGCGAAATGATGTGGCCGCTCAGATTTCACGAACGATCGAACGACTGAATATCAGCGTACAGCAAGTTAATAATCGTGTGAGCGTAATTGAACAATCCATGGCTGAATTGCGAGAACAGCAACAGCAACAAGTCGCAAAAATGCGCGCTTCCTCTGTGCGGTCGTCACGGCCCAACTGGTGGCCTTTTGCTGAGATTTCGCCGGGGCTGTTAGCATTCGTCATACTTTGGCCGTTGGTGATTAATCGAATAACTGGCAGCTGGATTCAGAGAAAGAATAACTGAAAATGTGTGAAATTTAAAAATATCGTCGAATCCGACACATGTTGCTAATGCTTTACAGTCGGACGCCAATCGTATTGCTGGAACAATAGAACAAAAAAGGAGTTGTGAATAGTAATAACGTTTATCCACACATTGCAGCGTTTTTATTCGCTTAGTAAGTAGTCATCTTAACCAGTGCAAACACACTATGGCGCCGTAGCAAGATTAGCCAATACCATTTGATGTTTCGTTTTTCGCAAGACCAAATTCCAATATTCTGCCACGCAATGACTTGCACGCTTCCGACGATGGATAACAATTTAAAGCAAACAGAAGCGTGCACGGATCGTCCTCTTTAAGCAAATACAGTTTTTCGTTTGTAAATCTGACGAAATAGATGAAAATAACATTCCACTACATCCAATGATGATGTACGGAAACGTTAATAGTTTCTATCGACGAGAAGCTAGCAGTAAAGTAACAATGTTACTGTAAAGCCTGATAATTTATCTGTGTCTCAACACCACTATGTAATCGCCGAAGAATAAGTGCAATTTTTATGTAATTTGTTATTACTGTGCTGACTATAATATAGCATATACAGTTATATTGTGCTGTTTATAAATCGATATTAAGACAATTGTTTTATGGTGCGGACATTTATGTTATTGATCTTTATTTTTTGTTATCATTATCCTTTTGGATTTTTTAAAGAAGATATTATTCGTTACGTAAGGTTTGGGTTTCGTTTTGGACACATTATAGAATTTTGCAGTTAAGGGAAGGAACATCAAGACACAGTACTGGGTGGTTATGAATTAGATCACAAAGGGTGGGCAAACATATTGATTTTGTGCGATAGAAAATGATAACATTTACAGCGATAGTTAGGCTTTTGCTATGGGTAGGCGTATTGATAGAGAAATTGTAACAAATCTACAATTGTTCTTACGGTTCGATACAAATAAAAAAAGCGCTATTAAAAGAAAAAAAGCGTTTTGTTTCTATAAGGTATTCTGCATATGAACCGGTATGAGATTGATTATCCGGGGCGCTCGGGACCACACTGACGCCCGCTAATCGATTTCCACGGATAATAGTTCCTTAAATATCAAGGCCATTTATATATCTAGATAAACCGTGTGTAGTATCTATGTACTATAATATGGTGGTTGTTTTGATGCTAAAAATGATTCTTTACCAAGCAAATTATTATCAAATAACAATTAAAATTTAGAACGTAAAATAAAATCATTTCAAATATATCGTTTGGTGACGATTTTAATAATTTTAACCAACCTGACATCAGTACAAATGTTCACCACGGTTGAACAGCTGTAAATTTTCAGCGCACGGTTAATCCGCCCCCGGATAATCGACGTTCTGCTGTATCTACTGAACACATTGTCCAGTGGTTCCCCGTTATGTCAAAATTAACGTATAAAAATGATATCACACTGTTTTCGAATAGTTGCACCATTTTGCAGTGCACTGTAGATTGTTTGCTGTCATTCTGTGACACAAATTTTATATAAACAATAAACCGAGCAACGTGTGTTTTCTTGCAATATGGACTTTGCGAAGAGTGTTTTACAAAAATATGGCTGGAAAGAAGGTATAGATCATACAAACGAATAGTTTAAACGATTTACAACCTCCTACGTTTCTCAATCAACGTTTAATTTCAGGGTGTGGGCTCGGCAAAAACATGAATGGAATTACGGTCCCGATCAAAGCAAGACTGAAGAAAGACAATAGCGGATTGGGAGCAAATGAATTGCAAGAAGCAACTAGCAACTGGTGGGAACGTGTTTACAATGAAGCGACTGGCAATGTAGAGATACAATCCGGAAGCCAGAATAACGGCGAAGTTACCCTTCAGCAGCTGAATCCGGATGCGGTTGAGATTACCACCAAAAGTTATTCTGTAAACAAATTGAAGCGAATGGATCAGAATCAGAATGGCTCTAGGTATGGGAATGTATTCATTAAAGCTTCCACGTTGTTGGGTGGTGCAGGCCGTGAGGAAGAGGTACCTGATCACATCCGTACTGAGGATATTGCGTTTAATCCTGTGAAGCATCTTACGGACGAGCAGTTGTTTGCAGCGTGCGGTGGCCGAACGGCTCACAAGTAAGCTAGAGTTCTGAATGTTGTTGAAGGTGATACATATTAATTTATATTTTTAATACTTACAGAGGTGCTCGCCATGGATTGGGCTTGACTGGTAAGCTGGCGCGGATTGAAGAACAAAACAATAAGCTCTTGCAACAGTTGGAAAGCAAATCATTCGAAGCTGTGATAAAATCGAACGATTGGCAGGTACAGCTATCTAAAAACGGGCGGAAAAGGTCGAAAAAACAGAAACGAAACGAACAAAGATGGATCGAGCACGGATCGGCGGATGTAGATGATGGAGTAAAGGATATGGTGCATCATGCAGATTACGTGGTGGCCAAAAATAAGAAGAAAAAGAAAGCTCAACAGAAAACCGATCAAGATCTGGCAAGTGGAATGGGGAGCATGTTTGCAGAATTACCGGAAGAAAACGGCTTGGAGGAGAATGAGCCGGAGGTGCCGAACACAAAATCGAAACGCAAATCAAAAAAAGCTCGTTGCGTGAATGATGAGCTAGACCTGCTGAGTGAAAAAATCCGTAAGTTAGATCACAGTTCAGTGACAATTAAGAAAAAGGACAAGATGAAAGGGAAAAAGCTAAAACAGGCACAGAGCAATGGCGTTGTTGGCGATGACGATACTGCGATGCTTGATCCGGCCGCCAAGTATCGCAAGGATTATCGCCCCGACTTGAAACAAAACAATCGTTTGCTCAAATTGCTTGTGCCTGACGAGGTTTCGGAAGAAAAGCGCGTTAAAAAACCGGCAACCTTGCTTCGATCCGATTCCAGTGACCAAGAGGAAGAGGACGTGGTGCAGCGCGTGAACGAAGAACAGAATCGGTACTGGTCGAAAATGCGAGCCACCGTGCCAAAGATAAACATCATTGAACCGACGGAAGATGATTGCTTCGCAATGGGGCAAAGCTTAAAGGAGCGCCATAAGAACGACGTGAAGCGCGTTGGTAATCGAACTGCCAGTGGGAAGCGCAGGAAAACCAAGAAAAGCCAACGCCAATTGGCGCAGCTAGCGGACAAACTGTCCAAAAATTTATGAACGGAAAGCAATAATTTCTTACCAACACCAAACTGTGGTAGGTCTCTATTTTGAAGAGAAAGCACATATGTCTGGTCATTGTGAATGAAGCTATTATCGTTTTTATTTTATTGCCCCTCTTGTGTCGGAGTAATAATTTAGATGCATCTCATGGATATCGTATACTTATCCAGGTGTAAAACTTGTTATTAAGTAAACATAATAAAGTGCATCTTCACACATTGGGGCTATCGTGAATTACTAAAATTTGCTGACTACGTTACTTTTGTATTGTATCGGTATTCGAAAGATTCTGAGCGTGAATGATGAGCAATAAGAAGTCTCATTTGACTTAATATTAACTATATGTATGGACAATAAACATGTAAATGCATATATGTATATGTTTGAAACAGTTTCAGTCCCATAAAAATCCGTTCGATTGCGAAGTTGAAAGCCTATCTTACATGAAGCAACTTTGATGAAACGTGGTTTTGGAAACAATCTCGAGAAGAAGTGCTAAGTTGTTCAATGCATAGAATAATTTACCCCAATTCATCTTCACTACACCTTGCAAAATATAGGAAAACGATATCAGTATCGGTTTACAAAACTAAAGCCACCAGTAAATGCTATCAGTGAGCAAAACTGATAACCATACGTAAAAGTTTAAATATGAATTACTAAATGAACTTCAAAAACTTATATCTTCATTATGGGAAAGAAAACACAAGTTGTTCCTAAGGTTGTGTTCGAAATTTCGTCTTAACAAACTTTCCAGACCGAGAGCTATTAATATTTTGATGAGAAACAAGAAAATTTTCATTCAAATTGTATGGAATTTTCGCGTATGGAATAATTTGGTAATTGACAACCGCTGCAAAAATTGGCAAAGCTGTCACACAAAATGACCAAAATGTCAAACAAAGTGCATTGGCGGGAATAAGGTTAAAGCTCGTAAACAAAACAATGGTGATGAAGTTATTGAAGAAAGTGAGCTGCTGGATTGGTTAGGAAATAGCCCATTAGATTAGGCAGCAGTGAGCAGGCTGTGAGATAAACGGCAAAAATGGGTATTACGGGTCTATTACCATTCCTGGAAAAGGCGAGCAGTGCTTGCCATTTACGCGATTTGCGAGGCAAATGTGTGGCAATAGACACCTACTGCTGGCTGCACCGGGGAGCGTTTGCATGTGCAGAACGATTAGCCCGAGGCGAATCCACTGATATGCACATACTATATTGCCTCAAGTATGTCCAACTGTTGCTGTCGCACAACATCAAACCGATACTCGTTTTCGACGGTCAACACCTGCCAGCCAAAGCGGCAACCGAGGCGAAGCGGCGCGAGAGCAGAGACAATGCCCGTAAACGTGGCGCTGAATTATTGCGCCAGGGTCGTATCGAGGAAGCGCGAAGTTTCCTAAGACGGTGTGTCGATATTACGCACGAAATGGCACTGCAGCTGATACGCGAATGTCACAAACGAGGCGTGGATTGTATCGTAGCACCGTATGAAGCTGATGCACAGCTTGCGTATCTCAACCGAACCGACATCGCGCAGTACGTCATTACGGAAGATTCGGATCTGGTGTTGTTTGGCTGCAACCGAATCCTATTTAAGTTGGACTTGACAGGGAATGGACGGTTGGTAGAGGCCAGTAAACTGCATCTGGCGATGGGTTGTAGGGAGGATCGTTATAAGTTTGAAAAATTTCGATACATGTGCATCCTTTCCGGGTGTGATTATTTGGACTCTTTACCCGGGATTGGACTGGCAAAGGCGTGCAAGTTCGTGTTGAAAACGGAGGATCCGGACATACGACGAGCGTTGGCAAAAATACCGGCCTATCTCAACATGAGACAACTGTCCGTGACGGAGGAATACAAGGACGAATTCTTGAAGGCAGATGCTACCTTTAGACACATGGTGGTGTACGATCCCATACAACGCCGACAAACGAGACTGGCCGATCCGGATCAAGAAAATACACCTGACCAGTACTGCTGCAATGCAGGCAAATTTATGGACGAGAAAACCGCATTCGAGCTAGCGGTTGGGAATTTAGACCCCTTCTCACTGCGCAAAATGGACGATTGGCATCCGGATGCAGCGGAAGACGGGGAACTTTCCGCAATTGCTAGAAAAATGCTTCATCTCAGCATCTGGAGGAAAGATTTTGTAGCGCAGAAGGAAGCTAAAGTTCAGACACAAACGCAGAAACCTCTATCTTTGTCAGCATTCGTCAAACGGAAACCGCATAACGAAGATCAAGTTGATCGAGAGTGTAAGGACACGATCACCGATGTCTTGCAGACCTACGGTATTCAGAGTGATGAACCCGTCTCGAAGCGATTCTGTATGACACAGTCGGCGGGGTCTTCTACTGGATCGAAAGTTGTATCAATCGAGTACAAAGACCTCGAGGCGTTAGATGTGCTGGGACAGCTGGATCAACCTGCAACACCGAAACGCAAACGTAATCCTTTTGCAGTTTCTCCAAGCAGACATGCAGTCGGAAGAGATGATTCTGCTGATGTATTACTCTCACCCACGAAGATAACGGCAGCCAACCGATCGCTGTTGCATAATATAAGTCCGGTAAAGAGAATAGATTATGCACAGCTACGCAGTCAACTTACAGCGAAAGAGTCGTCCGATGGTGCAGGTGGTGTTGGTACAAGCCGACTTGGTCGTTTGAAATCGGCCCATAGTAAAGGAGTATCGGGTGGTGGTAATGAGCCGAAAGTGATTAGTCGATTTTTCTGCACACAAACAAAGATACAAATTAATCAAACGACTAGCAGCACGGTTAGAAGCGATACCATCAGTAGCCCCAAAAATGGTGGAACGACTGGTGATAATATACTGGTGTCTCCCACTGCCATTGTAAAGGAAATAAGAAGTAAGCAAGCAGCAAAAGCAAGTGCTCTTAAAGCGACAGCGTTATATCTCAGCTCACCGGAAGCACGAATTCAAAGTCGCGGTGATCGTACGCCAGAAAAACATCGGCAAAGTGTGTCCTCACCCGACACTGATACGATAAAGGGTAAGATACTGGGTCAGCTGGATAGTGGTATAGCATCGGATGGTGACACTAATGCACAGGACGTTGAAGCAGCTTCACTGGAAGGAGAAAGTAGTACAGGATTAAGCTCATCTCAAAAAGAAAATGATGATTTATTAGTTACTGCACCTGAAAAGAACTGTACAAATCCAAGACCACGTGCTACCCGTTTGGCACTGTTTGAGCGAAAGTTAACGAAAAGATTGAATCAAACGCCATATCATTTCGAGGCCGTAGAAGAAGAGCTTGCAATCCTTCTTGATGACGACAGTAACGATGGGAACAGTACAGGAAAGCGACACACAACAGTCCAGGAGACTGTGTTGGTGGATTTGTGCGATGTAACAAGAGACATAAAACATAAGACTGAAGAACAAATATCTGCACTGCCCGCAGCTATAGCTAACGTAGAAACATCCACTAAAACTAAGGCACGTTCATCATGTAAACGGCCTGGATTGTCTGCCAATAGGAAACCTACCTCCAAAGCGGATAACAGTGCCGGATTGACGCAAACTCGGTTGTCCATGTTCGGGTTTCAGAAAAAGGTAAGCTATAAAAAAACTAATTAATAGTTTAATTATAAAAAGTGTCTGAAGTTAGAATATATTTCTTCAACTGTTTTTTTTAAATTTCAGCCTTCAATGAACAATCGATAGCTCTACAAACGTGCAATTCTGTTTACTTAAAAGTTTTGAATAAAGTTGAGCATTTTTATGTGATGTCATACAGCAGCAATTGTCATTTAATTTTGCATGAAATTTAAACTCAATTTTTGTTTGTAAAAAAGTATAAGTTATGTTTTTCTTATTGAAATTTTGCCCAAAAATAAACCCCTTTTTTGTCTAATGTTAATAAAAACCAGATTCTTTGTGAATTTATCACGCAACGAGGTACGTACTAATTTGCATATAAATTCCCTCTCTACGCATGTTTCGGGGTGTATTCTAATTGTTAATTAAACAAATGTTAGCAAATCATGTTTTGGTCATTCCATGTTGAAACAATTTTCCAAAGTATTTTTATTAAGACATTGACTTATCGTACATATTCTGTTATCTCGCGCCTGGTAATCCACATTGGTATCATGTTCGCACACATGCTACCAAATTGATTCCGCCGCCTTGCTGACACATTTTCGAATGAAAAATAGTTTAATATAGTAAAAAAAAACGAATGGGAAAAAACTGATGCAGTTTTGCATAGGTCCCAGCTCTTAATTGAAAGCAGATGTGAACTGCTACGTGTCTGTTCCGCTAATGTTCCAATCTGTTTCAATCAATTTTCAATCTCATTCGTTTTACGCTATTGGCTATTAGTGGGAAATGCAAACATTCGTGCCCTACCTAATCGTTAAACTATCCAGTCTTGATAGTTTTACGTCGGTAAAAGTATAGCACACGGAGTATTTTTGTGGATAATCATATAGAACACGTATCTTTTTTTTACAGGAAAAGAATGTATTATAATACTACTTATTATTCGCAAGTTAACTAGCGATGTCAGATTTTAGTAATGAGTTGGAATTTAGAACAGTACTTGTTGCTGCTTCTGCAGGAATTCAGATTCGATTAAACTGGTTCTTGAATGGCTGTACAGTCGTTTCCGTTGATGGACCAATTGGTTCGTTTACATTTGACATTTCTCCACCAATTTTGTTCTGCGTCTTGAGGTTTTTAATTTTATTCTACCGCCTGCTAGCTGCGCGGGATCTGTTTGTAATCGTTTTTGCTTTACCCTGGCCAGCAGCCATATCTAATGATCGGCTACGAGTGACTTGAATGACACACATTTTTTTTGTTGAGTCGTGCATTACCGTGCTACAGATTTATCTCTCCATCAGCGTTTGAACTCTGTATACGGAACGACATGGACTAGTCGAAATTTATACTAGTGAAGGACGTGCTATCAAGCCGTGCGCATTACACCATGGAATCGGTGCTTCATTCGACAACTCACGCAGTTTCGAAAATTCTTTATCTTACTCTTCTGTATTGCAATCGACAATTATGTCGGTGTAGGAAAAATCTGCGATTTGCTAGGAACCGTTTAGCTTAAAATGTTGGTTACGGATAATGTTACCTCCTCAGTACCTATATTACGGTGCAGAAACCATACTTAAACTAGGCATTTCGTCTTAAGTCGTCAGCGTGACCTAATCCTTAAAATGGGGCTTAAGATATTTCAGCATTCCAAAGGTACGGAACCGCTTCACGCCGATCACCTTCTGCAGATCCGCATCGCAGATGGCATACTGTCTGTTTTTCGGATCGTACAGATTACGCTCCTTGATGATGGCCCAAATTTTCTTCACTACCTCATGCCGAGGTAATGATTCTGCACCACATATTGCCGCCAGATCCGCGGACAGTGTGTACGGTCGTGTGTATCCACTCGATTTCTTGGCCCCGCCCGCCTTCTTGGCTTTGGGAGCTGGTTTTGCTCGTTTCCAGTCTTCGTCAGAATCGGAATCAGAATCGTTCTTTTTCTTTTTACCACCCTTACCACCTTTGGCGGCACCTTGAGGCTTGTAGTCATCGTCGCTACCCTGCTCCTCGTCGTCATCACCGGACTCATCGTCGCTGTCGGATGTGCGTTTCTTCTTCTTTGCCGGGCCCCGTTTGGCCGGTGTGCCGCGCTTTCCACCGCTTTTACGTGCCTTCGGTTTCTCCTCCTCGGATAAATCCTCTTCATCTTCCTCTTCCTCATAGTCGCTGTTTCCCTTTGCTTTGCGATTATTTTTGCCCTTGCCGTTACCTGCATAGTCTTCGTCCTCCTCGTCATCGTCTTCCTCTTCCTCGGAATCGGAAGCTTGCGAATTTACATAGTCCATTACCAGATCGTCCACTTCCTTCTTACGATTCGATAGATCACACTTCAAGTTTTGCTCCAACTGCAGACGCACTTTCTTGGCCGCTGTTTCCTCCAGGTTGGCATCCTTCAGAATTTCTGTGGAATAGTAATTGTATGAGAAGTCGCCGGAAAGATGTACCGATACGGGTGAACAGGTGCAAATAGTTTCCATAGGTTGTAAACGAACTTACTGCTGATTTCTGCCTGCAGCTCCGCTTTCGTGGGATTTTTAGTCATTTTCCCGTGTTTGTCGTTATTGACTTAAGGAGCTGTAATAAAAGAAAAAACCGTAAGTACACGCTTTATACCAGGCACGCATCGAAATTGATAACTCACATGGTAATGTGTAGGCTTTATTGTGTTTCAAATTTACGAACTTATTTCACTGCCTTACAGTTTCTGGTACGCCACAACAGCTACACACTTCTGAATTAAAGGATATTTATTTCTTTAAGTTTATAGTTGTGTTTTAGCAAGGATGCAAATAGATACAGCTCGGTGAAACGAGGAGACCGATGTTTTCTTGATGGAGATGTATACCGGGGTGCCGAAGACGCTTGCTACAGCGCTTCGTGCGGTTATTTGTTGAACCCTGTTGACGTCGGTCCTTTTGACAGAGGCAGCAATTGCTGTCAATTTACGTTCGTCTGAAAGGAAATTCAAATATGTCGTTGGACGTTTTGAAAGTAGCATTCCAGCATGCTTGAAATTCGCATAATGATATGTCGAATATTTGAAAGTGGATGGTGCTTTCCATTGCTGTTGAAAGATTCATTTCTATTATTAAATTTCTTTAGTTTTGCCATTAAAACGAATTATTCCAAATGATCTTGGATTTTTGGCGGATGTGATCATGCGGTTTGAAGTGCTAAATATAAATTATGAAGTGAGCTTTCGAACGGCGTGTGCTAAGAACTATGTTTGACTGCCAAGTGTGCGAGTGGAGAAGGAAAATGAACCACTAGCTAGTTGAGCTGTTTGGCGGTGCAGATATATTAACGGTTATCAAAACCAGAAGGCTACGATGCCTGGGGCACATGAAGAGGATGCCGGACTCATCCCCCACCAGGAAGGTACTCGTCAGCGATCCGTTTGGCACTAGACGGAGAGGAGCAGAGCAAGCTCATTGGCAGGATCACGTAGAGTCAAACCTGTCGGAGATCGGATGCAGCTGTGGATGGAGGACTGGAACCCTGGTCCGAGTTTCCTGGAAACGGATTGGCTTGCGACGTGCTCGACCATGAGCAGGCCAGGGAAAAAAAGAAGAAGTGAGCGTAGGCTAAAGGATTTCTCTGAGTTGTCTTGGGGTCTTAGGCTAAAGGATGATATTTATTTACTCGTCGCAAGATCCTCCGTATGGTTGTACTACCATCTAAAACACTGGATCGCTCACTAGGGAAAGTTTAGGATCAGTTAAAAAAAAATGTAAAAACCAACGGTTTTTTTTAAAATTTTATATCTCAGTAGGTAGCATTGCTATTACCACCTTCAAAACCCCAAGATAAAACTAATAATAGAAATGTTTAATACATCCATCAGCGCTAGTAGATGTAGCAATCAATCAGCAGTAATTCAAACTGCGATTTTTTAAATTAGAGCGTATTTTGGTTGGTTTTAATTGGTTTAAGATTTGATTTCAATTGGTTTCTTGTCTTTGTTCTGAGTTTGCAATCGTCTTCTTTACATGTGTCTTGAGTTATCTTTGGCTCTTTCTATTCGTTTCTGCACAAAGCACTTGTTTGAAAGAAACCAGCGATCCAGCACAACGAAAATATTTTGTTGGTCAAGTAATTTTATTCAGAATCGCTTTAATTTGATGGTACAACAAAAATGGAAAGTCAATCAATAAATTATTTCGTTTGTCTTTTCTTTTCGGTGTTCGGTGTTAAGTATAGAATACGGCCTGGTCGTTCTTTACGAAAAAAATGTTTTCAAAATAATGTTTTTTTCCTAGAACAAGAATTAGACTGTCTTTCCACGTGTATAAGAGGATCCCGTTTGTAAGAGCCATCCTTGATTAGAGGGATATAATTTAAAGATGTTTTCATTAGTAAACCATTTTGGTGAAATTGTAAATTAAATTTTGGGGTGACCCAATGCTATATGTGAAAAATGGCGCTGGTTCCACACGACAGAACATGATGGCGTATCAAATCCCATCCGGACCGTCCCACCGTGGCAAGGACTTCAAATCCGGCTATGTGATAAAAATAAATCCGGCAACCCAGAAATGGATGGCATGAACTTAGAGGTGATTAACTCAAGAAGAAGAATAATTCTACTCTCTAACATTGCCATCATACATTTCTTCAGAAATTTCGGAGCTCTTCATAAATATCAGTAGTAAAAATTGACATATGATTCGCTCTCAGAGGATTCACTCTTCGCAATGTTAACATAATTGATGCCACTAAGCGGTGTATATTAGGAAAGTTTCATTACAGGAGCTGCTAAATGCAGGAGCTGCTGATCTATGACTAGTACTATGAACTTACTATCGTACAGCGAATTAGACTCGCCAGGCTCCAGTGGTCTGGTCATGTCATACGAATGGCACCGGATGACCCAGCCTGTGAAGTCCTTTTAGGTCGTCCACTGAGATGAATTGATCGGCAGACAACGCCTGTCGCCGAAGACTACGAAGCGGTTGTAGCGCATGATAATTAAGTAAGTATAAAGTGCATCTCTGATTTTAAAAGTCAAATTTCTACAAAAAGATGCGTCATACACACGGAGAAATAAGGTAGTAAAATTGAAGAATTATTTTATTAAAGAAATATAACACTTCGTGTGTCTAACATCCATCGTTCAGCGCATTTCTTTATCGGATCCGTTCTGGTTGTTGCGTTTGTAATGAAGCAAATCGGGCAAAACCTGAGCAAAACAAAATTGCTGCTCAACTGTGCGGCGAGTGCTTGCAGCGTCCAACAATGTGGAATTGGTTGAGAAGTTTTATGACATAGTTTAGTTTATGCAAAAAAACGGCATCACTTCGATTGAATTTGAACCGTAGCTTGCCGTCCCAACTGTACTGGTGCAAACGATCATTAGTGCACACTAGAATTAGGCCAGCGCAGTTCCTTGGGCATCGGACAAGTCCTTGAAGGTGGCATTCTTTACCGTCACCGTGACACGATAATCCGGCAGTTACCGAGATTGCCGGTAGCAGCGGTAGAGGCTACATGCGCGCATAAGCATGTGCTTGAAACCTTTTAATAGGCACATAATGAAAAATACGTTCCATGCACACTAACGGCATACATTGCAACAGGTGTGCATGTGCATATATGCACTGTAGAAGACTCGTTTAATTGGTAGCACGGGTATTTTTTGGCTTCAAACACTTCGATCCACCGGAACGGAAACGGGCTGTTTGTGGCCTACGCTTGAGGTGACATTTGAATAAGGTTTTTTTTATGTCCAGGTCCGATCAGAAATGTCTCGGCTGTTTTGTATCCCGATGTTAAGCTTAGATAATGGAAGAAATAAAAAGTGGTACGATTTGATTAATTACTCCTTTTGGATCGGTCCTCCGCGATCGATCGTTAAATGTGGAACGTTTTACGAAACGTTTAAGATTCGATAACCTTGTGTAACGTACGTTAAAGACACTTGGTTGGATATTACTCTTTATCCTACAGTTAACTTAAATGTAATTTGAATAAACACATTACGGAAAATCATTTTGATATGAAAAATCACCACTGTAGATAGTTAGGAATTTAAATATAATAAGATGTCATACCATACTCTAATTATCTTAACTGTCAAAAAGAAATGTCAGAACAATAAACGGTCAACGCGGTCATTCGTGATTGTAAGCTCGTGCAAAGCACACCTTCCGTTATAGTTTTCAGTTTTTACAATTCAGAAGTGGGATAAGAACCCATATTTGGAACACCCTATTTGGAAATATGCCGACGAAGGACGAAATTTTGTGTGCTTTGGCTGCCGCCAACATTGAAGTGTCCCCGACGGCAACCATTTCACAGCTCCGTCGCATGTACGAGGAGAATGTAGTGAAAGCAGATGAGTGTACAGAGAACAATGGGATCTCTTCGCAAGAAAACACATGCATCGGTGACGCCATAATCTTAGCCGAAGCTTCGCCGACGGTCGACACAAAGATGGCGGAATACACGCGAAACAGTGTTTGTAAAGACGACGCCATTGAAAAAACCATAGTTCACGAGAAAATCAGTGAAGCCAGCCTTCGTGCCGAAATAATAGCCCTACAGGAAAAAATTAAGGCAATGGAGCTACGACATCCCAATACGGACGGAAAATTGGCGCATCCCGAAGAAGTAAAATACCTAATACCGGAATTTTCCGACGGCCTTGGTATCAACCAGTGGTTGAAAACTATTCGGCATAATAGTGAAATTTACAGCTGGCAAGACAGAACGAAATTGCTGTACGCAAGCGGTCGACTAACCGGAGCGGCTCGGGAATGGTTTGATGGTTTCCGCAACACAATAAAAACGTTCGATGAGTTCGCCGAAGAAATAAAAAAGGCATTTCCTGACCAAGCTAATGAAGCTCTGATACATAGTCAGCTAGCGTCGGTGTCTAGGAAGCCAAGTGAATCGTACAATAGCTATGTGTATCGTGTGAATGCACTTGGGAAAAAAGGCAGAGTGAGCGAGGAGGCCATAATCACATACGCCATCAAAGGGCTGTCTCGTGACCCAATCTACAACTGCTTAATCACAAGAGATTACAGTGATATCTATGAGCTAATAGATTTCATCAAACGTCGCGAAACGCATTTTCTGATACGCAAAACCCAAGATACTCGAAACCCATCCTCCTACAGTGCGAATGCTTCGAAGACGAACACAGGCAAAGAGATGGCGACAGAGCGAAACGGACAGAGATGTTACAACTGTTCGGATTTTGGGCATCATGCATCGCAATGTACAAAACCACGTCGTACTCCAGGTTCCTGTTTTAAATGCGGAAGCACAACTCATATCATCCGCAATTGTCCCGAGATCACCAAACATTCACCAACAGTAGCTGCAGTTCAGGATAATGAGGAAGTTGGAGATTTTGAAAAGGATGGAAATATTGTTAAGCTAGATCCCTTCCAAGAGGTGAGTGTTGCTTTTCCAAAGACCAAAGTTTGTGGCACATGGTTTAAGACAACCTGTCTTTTTGATTCTGGCAGTTCTAGGAGTTTTATCAATGAGAGCATCATTCCGGGACAACAATTTGGTATTCCTCAACCGAGTAGATTCCGTGGAATAGGAAACATACAACTAGAAATTCTTGGAAAAATTGAACTACGTATACGCTTTCGAAACGAAATCTTCAATCATATTTTTATTATCTTACCTAAAAATTCCATGTCATTACCCTTGCTAATAGGGAGAGATTTATTATCTGAACTTTTCATTTTTCTTGCTCAATTTCGTAAAACTTATACCATTCCTGAACTGATGAAATTAAATGTGAATAAAACTTTGAATACAATAAAGCCGGTTGTTTTCCAAAAGCTTCAAACTTTGGGTCTATTGCATGATTCGATCAAGAAACCAGTTGGGGTACATAAGGGATTTGTTATGTCTGATTCTAAGAATGCTACAAACTCCGATCTAATTCCAAAACAATGCGAACACGGAAAACAATTTATTGAAACTTTCACTGAAATGTGCGCTATAGACGTTGTAAATGAAACAAGCGTTATAAATATAGGAGAACATTTATCTAAAGGACAACAAAGCGATATGAAGTCAATAATATTTAATAATTACGAAAATTACCCAGAAAAACAAGTTGTGCCAACAACTCACAAAATGCGAATAAGCCTTACTCATAATACCCCTATATTCACAAAACCTAGACGTCTTTCATTTGGCGAAAGGAACAAAGTTAAAGAAATTGTGAAGAAGTTATTGGAAGCTGGTATAGTAAGACCAAGTAACTCACCTTACGCCTCTGCACTTGTTCTAGTTAGGAAGAAAAATGGTGAAATTAGAAAATGTGTCGACTATCGACCATTGAACAAAGTTACTCTCCGAGATAACTACCCACTGCCGCTCATAGAGTCGTGTTTGGAACATTTGGGAAATAAAAAGTGTTTTACCCTTCTGGATTTAAAGAGCGGTTTTCACCAAGTGCAGATGCACGAGGATTCGATTAAGTATACGGCGTTTGTTACTCCAGATGGGCAATATGAGTATACTCGTATGCCCTTTGGGTTAAAAAATGCACCTGCCGAGTTTCAGCGTTTTATAAATACAATATTAAGGAAATTTATTGAAGAAGAAAAATTAGTTGTATATATCGACGATATACTAATCGCATCTAAGGATTTTGGTGAGCACCTACAACTGGTCGGAGAAGTGCTACGTACCCTAAGTGAAAATAAGTTAAAACTCCGGCTTGATAAATGTAAGTTTGCTTATGATGAGTTAGACTATTTAGGGTATAAAATTAACTCTTCAGGTATATGTCCTAGTGACCAACATGTTAAAATTATTAAAAATTACCCTTTTCCGCGTAACGTGAAAGAAGTTCAGCAATGCTTGGGATTATTTTCTTTTTTCCGTAGATTTGTACCTAATTTTTCCGCCATAGCAAAACCTTTAACAAATCTTTTGAAAAATAATGTTTCATTTAATTTTGACGATAATTGCAAAAGGGCATTCGTAACTCTTAAAGATAAACTAATAGTGGCTCCAGTACTTGCTGTATATGACCCGGAACGCGAAACAGAGCTTCATTGTGACGCCAGTGCTTCAGCTTTTGGTTCAGTACTTTTACAAAAACAGAATGATGGCAAATTTCACCCAATTTCGTATTTTTCAAAGACCACTTCTACTGAAGAAGCCAAACTACACAGCTATGAGCTCGAAACACTTGCGGTGATTTATGCCCTCAAACGGTTTCACGCATATGTTCATGGCATCCCTATAAAGATTTTAACAGACTGCAACTCTTTAGTGGAGACATTGAAAAATAGGAATGCATCCGCTAAAATAGCGCGTTGGTCACTTTTCTTAGAGAATTATGATTACACAATCCAACACCGTCCGGGGACAGCAATGAGCCATGTAGATGCCTTGAGTAGATTAGAACTTGCAGCTGCAATTGATGATGTTGATATCGACTTCCAAATACGCGTTGCCCAAGCTAGAGATCCTACTATACAAGCGTTGAAAAGGGAATTAGAAACGAACAACGTTGAAGGTTACGAGTTGCAAGACGATATTGTATATAAACTATCCACTTCAAACAGATTAAAACTATACGTACCTACGGAAATGATAAATAATCTTATTCGTTCAATTCACGAACAAATAGGACACCTTGGAGTCGACAAATGTTGTACTCAAATTGATAAACATTACTGGTTCCCCAATAGAAAAACACGGATAGCAAACGTCATAAATAATTGTTTAAAGTGCGTTCTTTATACCGCTCCTGCTAGAACTAACAATAGAAACCTGCACAGTATCCAAAAAGAACCCTACCCTTTTCACACATTACATATTGATCATTTTGGACCACTGCCCACATCAACCTTGAAGAAAAAGTATTTACTTGTAGTAATAGATGCATTTACCAAATTCGTCAAACTATATCCAACTTCTTCCACTAGCACCCGCGAAGTATGCAATGCCTTGAAACAATATTTTTCCTACTACAGTCGCCCCAAAAGAATAGTGAGCGATCGTGGTACGTGTTTTACTTCGGCTGCATTTTCCAATTTTCTATCGTGTCGAGGAATTACTCACGTGTTAAATGCCACGGGATCGCCACAAGCTAATGGCCAAGTAGAAAGAGTGAACCGAGTAATTCGCCCTATATTAAGCAAATTATCAAATCAAACCGATCATTCTGATTGGGTGCTTCAATTGCTATACACGGAGTACGCACTTAACAATACAATTCACTCTTCAACTCGGTTTTCCCCGGCTATGTTGCTTTTTGGCGTAGATCAGCGAGGTCCTGCAGTAGACCACTTAACCGAATATCTGGATGATAAAAACAAAGTACCCTCAGAGCTAGAAGTGATACGCGCTGAAGCTTCTTCTAATATTTTAAAATCGCAAAAAACCAATGAAAAACAGCATGCCAAAAACTACCGTCCAGCTACAGAATTCAAAGAAGGAGAGTTTGTAGTGATAAAAAATATAGATAACACAGTCAACTCTAACAAAAAGCTTATCGCCAGATACAAGGGTCCATACGTAATTCACAAACGCTTACCTAACGATAGATATGTAATTAGGGATATTGACGGGATTCAAATTACGCAGATACCTTATGACGGAGTTTTGGAATCAGACAAATTAAGAAGGTGGATTGTGCCCCTTGCTGGCGATTGATCGAGTTATAATACGCAACACTTGGGAAATTAAAACACAAAATTGAGGACAATTTAGGGTCAGGACGGCCGAGCTGTAGATAGTTATGAATTTAAATATAATAAGATGTCATACCATACTCTAATTATCTTAACTGTCAAAAAGAAATGTCAGAACAATAAACGGTCAACGCGGTCATTCGTGATTGTAAGCTCGTGCAAAGCACACCTTCCGTTATAGTTTTCAGTTTTTACACCACGGAAGAAAGAAAATGTCTGGAAACCTATATCCTTTATTAAATTAACAAAAAAGAAAAGTATAGAGTCATGCATTTTAGTCGTTTTTAGTGTGTTACAAGTGAATCTAACTATGCTGATAATCAGCATCGTAGTAAAGGCAGAGCGACAAACAACATCATACAAGAATTTGCTTTCAAATATGTCGTTGGATAGAAATTATGATCATTGCACTATCCAAAAAAATGTGTCAAATTCATTCTTGTTTTTATGTGAACAAAATAAAACATGATAACAGTAAACTACGCGCAAATCCATTAAGGATACGTAAATATTAAAGGTTTTGTGCAATCGATCCATAGTCCATAAACGTTTTATATTATTGTAGCGCTTGAAGTTCTTCAACAGGAAGATCGTTTTGATAATAAAACTTGGTGTAAACACCTACACCAAGAAGTATGCATACTTACAAGTTTTGTTGATAAAACACCACAGAGATAATCACTGGTTTCTTGCCCATCATAAAACCTAGTGGGAAGAGCGCGTTTTTTTCTTCTTGCTTTCGTTGGCATATGTTGTCCAGAAGCGGAAATTCTTGCAAAAGCAACAGGCCGGAAGATGGCAACGAACGCAAACGCGAGTGGATGAAAGAAAGGGCACGAAAATTGCCACTTTTTCAGCTTCCGTTCAATGCTTCGTACAGTTGGATCGTTTCCTGCCGAGCGGCCTACCACAATTCGATAGCGATTGGGCTCACCGGTGTAGGTCAGTTTAGCCGTGGCAGTTGCCGCGGGAGCAATTGAGGCTTGCTCCGTTGTCATCGATGCAAGACTCCATTACTCTGTGGACGCCGTTGGAAGCTTTTTGCAGCTATCTTCGCTTGCATTTAGCGCCGTGCTCTTCATTTGCTGCGATCGGATGCTGCGAAAGGTTTGGTTGCCATTGGAACAAGGTGTATTATACACGGCGGTGCTGAATTTGTTGTTTTTCTTCTAAAGTCACTTTTTTTTTACTATCAATATTTACTCCCCTGGTCGCACCGTTCGGGGTTCGTTTGGTGAGTTCGCTGTATCTTGAGTAATGGATGCTTTTTTTTACCTTAGATTGCTTGCACTGCACATTCGCCTGGCAGAGGCGAATCATGACGAATAAATTTCCTGCAACCGTTGGCAATTGATTGCTTAAATTAAGGCTTTGGCAAAACGCACAGGAAATATGCTTAGGCTGAATGGCTGATGCCATAGGAAGGGCAAGCCTTTTTTTGTGCACCGGTCACATAGTGTGTGCGTGTGTTTTTTTTAAATTCAGCTCAAACTACGAGCGGATCTTAGCGTTAGTGCATGAGATTAAGTACCTTCGAGTAGGGAAAACTATAATTATGAACGAATGCCACGTGGACAGAAATATTTTCGACTCCATAATCACAAGTATGCATTATAGAAGCTTGTTAAAACAACACTTTATGTATAATAGATAAACAAAAAAGTAATACATCAGCCTTTTTCGAATCATACGTTTACAGACTTATGGTTGTATATTTAAAGAGACCTTGAAATACTGGATTTTCTTTCATCTTTAAATAAATAATGATTGTAATAGCTTGTCTATCAGAGAATGGGTAATACGTTGTTACGCAGTTTATGCAGCAGAAGCTTCACTTAGAATTTCATAATTGTTAGAATGTGTCATTTTAGTCCTTCCTTAATTTAGTCGTTTTCATTGTACTATTCATTTTAGTTTGAGCAAACTAACTCAAAAGATGAAAGGCGCGCCATAGAAGCCATTGCAAAATAAAAGTGATCGATTAAAAAAGATTAACAAAAAAACAAGAAAGAAGAAACCGTAGATCAAATAGTATCATATTGTATAAGAAGCTGTGGGAAGTATTCAGACAAGCACAACGAAGTGGAGAGAAAATGGAAACAAAATAAAACACTCGAGAATAGAGCTAGCAAAGAAACAAAAACCAGAAAAAAACAAACCTCCGCGGGGCGTTTGGGTTCTTTCTAAGCTTAGGCCCGTTTTTGTTTTATTTTGTTTTGGTGCTGTTTCGTTGATTGCTACCGATTGCCTTTAGTTGTCAGGGCAGTGCGCTCTTTTCGGTTGATTTCGTTCTAAGATGGCGGTAATGTTAAACTATCAGCCACCATCATTGTGCAGGTGTTAGGTTGGAACGGGAACAAAACAACGGCAATAACGGCAAGAATTTCAAAAACGACGGAGTGAATAGCACAAAACAAAACAAAACAAAAAAAGGAGTACACTTAACGACCTGCATTAGTTTGATCTCGAAACGATGGCCGCATGGTAGCATTTTGGAAGTGAATTACGAGCAGCGCGAGCAACCGTCAATCATCATTTGATACGCCCTTTGTTGTTTGTTGCGTTTACTCTCTCCCTCCTTCTCTCGCTTTCCGTGTTTCTCTTTACTTTTTTCTTCGATAATTTCTTTCCCGGTTTTACTGTAGCGTTTTCCATCATTCCTGTACGCAATATGATCGCGCGAAAAAGGTAGCTTGCGATGGCTGTGAGATCATCTGTGGACAATTTTGCTGTTGTTGTTCTGCGCACCGCGTTCTAGTGTTGAACGATCGCGAGAGTTGCCTGTGGGGAAGCAATTCTAGTAGCACTGTGTCGAATCACCATCATTACCAGCTAGGATTTGATAAAGCTTTGCCAAGCCATCGTCAATACGAACGGAACGGTGTGGATGAGAAAGCTCGATGAAATGAAAAGCAACCGAAACAACAACACAATAATAATGATTATTATAATTATTTGAAAAAAAAAAAACGTTTTCAAATAGCTAAAAAAATTACTTTCACATCCTATTTTGTTTTTTTTGGTTTCTATTAAAAAAATCACGTGCGTCTGATGCCAAATCGCTCCACGTCCCGTTTATCAGACATCTTAATTTATTCGCACTTTAAGTTGATTCAGCAATTTTTCTAGTTTTTAACATTTTTATCAAGCTTCTTCTATCGAACGCCTGAGGTGCATTATTTTTTTCTCTATCTCTTTCCCTGACTTTAAGGTTAACTCTTTTTCCGCTATTTCATTTAAGTCGGTTTTTGTTGCTGTATGTTAGCTTCATCGTTTCGTTGTTATTTGTGCAAAAGGTACGCGTGATACACTTTTTGTCTGCAAAACGCCATGCAGACGTGTAGCTGCCGTATGTCCTGAAGTTGCTGTTTAAAACTGGTGTAATTTTATATAATGGATTCCTAGCCCTAGCCGTTGGCAACAGTTCGGTTTAGTATTTTCCCTGCCCTTCACTTCTCCTTTGTTTCTCGCCCCACTTTGCTGTCCCCCCGTTTTTGCTATGGCTGGCGCATTTTTGTTGCTGTCTTCTACCCCACTGTCTTGTGTTGCTTTTTTAAGTCATTTTCTCTGCTGTCATCTTTTTGGTTCGCGCACTAGTGGATGTGGATCTTTTTTTTCGTTGTTTGGTTTGTGTAGATGTATCCATGTTTTTTTCCTTTTTTTCGTACGCTTTTACTCCCCATCGCGTTTTCCGATTGAACGTAAATGGTGAGCAGAGTTTTTTTGTTGCTGGTTGTTGTTGCACCCCATCTTTGACCGCTAAAATAAGTGCACAGCGTGGCGCGGTTTCGTTTGCGGCAGTACAATACACTTACACCCGATGCCGTCCTGGAACCGGAGGCTACGCTTCTTGTATTTTAATTCCCAATCTTCCCATAACCACTTGCTAACTGAGCCACCCCTTGATGCGGCTGCCGTATCGCAGCGTTTTCCCCGAGCGGTGGGGAAAAGCTGGCAGTCGCCGTGTAGCGGCGTCGTGGTGCATGCGAGTAGTTCTGGTTTGCGTTCGTGCTATTTTAATTGTTACGAAATACTATCACGTAATTTGATGGAATCAAGTTCTGTCCGTTCAGTTCCGTTCGGTTCGGTTTGGTTCGTTCGGTCAGTTGCTTCCTTTGACCGTTCCCATCCTTGTGTTGCTGTATCTATATTCTAAGTTATGTGATTTTCTGGCAGATATCTGTTTGGTTCAAAGTTGATATCATCAGTTGTAATCTACATCACTATTTGTTTCATTTCATTTCAATATCATTTCAATTCATATTTATTATAAGCCACAAGGGGTTTACAATATATATTAACTTATAACTAAACTAAGTTAAACTAACAACAATGAAACATAGACGAACCGGTGAAAAAAGAAAAAAAATATATTAAAGTTAAGATATATAAAACGAATGTATTATGTATTGTAGATGTTTGTTAAAATGATACAAAAAACAGAGAAAAGCGAAAGAAATTTATAAAATATGAATATGTAACTACTGCTCGTAAAAAACTATCATAGCTAATTGTCATAGATAGGCAACAAGAAAGAAAATCTGAGAATTTATACAGATAAACGAAAATGTGAAAGAAAAATTATATTCCATTTCTCACTACTAATTTTATACTAAGATTTTTGTTGTTATAAAGTATTTTTAGTATCATTGTTTTTGTGTCATGTTGTTAGTACTGATACTCCCATGATCGTGAATCGAAACTCATCTGGAGCAGTATCTCTTTATCGGCAAGGATTGGCTATGTTTAGCTATGTCAGTGGTTGGCAAAATTTTCGTAGCAAAACGCCAAATATCATAAAATACACAAGGTATTTAATTTAATTGAAGTTATCCGGGAAGTTTTGTCTACACAACACATAAAAATTAAATTTATTAAAACAGAAAATATAGATTGAACGTTAAAAAAAGGAACATGGACATGGATGGCATCATCAAAAGAGCCATCTAAGGCTATTTTTAAGTTTAGTGATCGTGATATAGAAACCAACTACAAATCTTAGTGCATTATAGGAGTTTATCGTTTGCGTAACTCAGTCTCTAGTACAATATTTCTTCTTCGTTTGTGGCACTACTACCTCAAGAAGTTTTGGCCTGTAATTTCTGACTTTCCTTGATTACAGTATGCTTGTTTCGCTCTCTCTCTCTCTCTATCTCTCTCTCTCTCTCGTTGGCTTAACGTCCTTCAGGGACTACGTCCATTTCTGGCTTACTAGAAATATTTTACTACTTAGCCGGATTGTCGGTCCTTGATACGGGAGGACGGTCCGCAAGGGATTTGATACCCAGTCCTGTGGTGTCGAACTGGCGCCGTTTATCACACACAACACCTAGTACAAACCGCTCTAGTGCACTTCTTCTTCTTCTTGGACTGCTCATGGTCGAGCACGTCACCAAGACACGGTCAGGACACCAATCCGTTTCCAGTAAACTCAGTTTAGGACGGCTCCTTTAGTTCCATCCACGACTGCATCAGATCTCCGACAGGTTCGACTTCACCTGATCCAGCCAACAAGCTCGCTGTGCGTCTCGGGCCGAACGGATCGTTGAGGAGCACCCGGTTCGACAACCGCCAGGATATCTACACTGAAAAACAGCTTGGAACCCTACTCGAACACAACGTCTAAGATAGTCCTTAATACCCGCCGTTCGAATATGGCGAGTACATTGGCATCCTCCGTTAGCATAGTCCAGGATGTGTACCCGTAGAGAACTACCGGATGTATCAGTTTGCGATATATGGTGCATTTCGTGTGTTGCTGGAGTCTTCTGGATCGCAGGAGTTTGTGGGGCCTGTAGAAGGCACGAAGTTACGTAGCAAGTTTACCTGAAGTTACAATCGTACCAAGGTAGCAGAACTCCTCTACCACCTCGAGATCGTTGCGTCAACTGATATTCTGCTCCCGAGTCGGGCTCTATCACGGTCAGAGCCTACAGCAAGCAGATACTTTGTCTTCGTCGCATTGATCGTCAATCCAATTATATCGGACTCGCGTTTCAGTCGGGTGTACGTGTCGCACACCGCCGCAGATGACAATGTCTTCCGCGAAGCCGAGAAATTGGAGAGAACGGGTGAAAATAGTGCCCCGGGTGTCTATCGGGGCACCGCATGACATGACACCTTCCAAAGCGATGTTAAACAGCAAACAGGAGAGTCCGTCCTCTTGCCTCAGAGCCCGGTGAGATTCGAACGATTCCGACAGCATGTTCGATACTCTCACCTTGCACTGCACCCCATCCATCGTGGCCTTCAGCAGCCGTACCAGCTTCCCTGGGAATCCGTACTGCTGCATGGTGTTCCAGAGTTCGGTCCGATCTATGGTATCGTAGGCCGCCTTAAAGTCAATGAACAGCTGGTGCGTAAGGATATGGTCCTCTCAGTACTTCTGGAGGATCTGCGGTAGAGTAAAAATGTGGTCGGCGGTCGATTTGCCTCCAACAATTCCAGGTTGGTAGCTTCCGACGAAATCTGTGGCATAAGGGCGCAAGTCTGCAGAAGAATGTTCGGGAGAGGATGTTGTAGGCAGCATTCAGGACTGTGATGGCTCGGAAGTTAGCACAGTCCAATCTGTCGCCCTTTTTGTACACTGGGTGTATGACGCCTACTTTCCACTCGTCCGGTAGTTCTTCCTGGTCCCAAATCCTTACGATCAGCCGATGCATAGTGGCAGCAAGCTTCTCCGGCCCCATCTTGAACAGCTCGGTCACCGGACCATCGCTTCCAGCTGACTTGTTGCATTTCAGCTGTGTGATGGCAATGATGACTTCGTCCAAGGATGTCGGGGGCACTTTGTCAACATCAAGCTGGCGGTCGTAGTATTGATCTCCTCTGCTTCATGTGCCTGGTTCGCTATCTCGTGCATTTGCTCCATTCAGATGTCTGTCCAAGTACGACTGCCACCTTTGTGCGCTATTTAGTACAATATTTACGAGTACAATATTTAGTAGTTCTAAATTCTGATCATAACAGTTGCCGTCATTGCCTAGCAGAGAATTATAAAGATTTGAGAATAGAGGGACGTCAATAGCCTCAGATGTAGTCTTATGAAGGAATATACGCTTTGCCGCCATTCTTCTGTAATGATTCGCTATTGCAATGATTAAAGAGCCAAAGTGAGAAATGGTATGCTTAAATTTAAATTATGTGTTTAAAGTTGATAAGCATGTTCTATTTCGAATATTTTATATTTCAAAATGTCTAGGAAATCATCACATTATCACGTGCAGGTCGTTTTTAAGAAAATACCCCTATTTTATTTAACTTAACTAAACTATTTTAACCTAATAATTGACATAATGGCTAGGTGTGTCTTTTAAAGATTATATATAAAAACAATAAAATAAACTTGCATACCTATATGAACAATGCGTTATTTTTATCACATTAACATTGAAAGATTTTGAAAGACATCTCACATACCTATTTATCCAAAATCAGCCTGCAAATTGAGGCTGCACGGTACATGAGTTATCAACTCTTAGAATGTTTGTATCATCCATCTAATAATTGCTTTTTAGTTTAGTTTTAGTTTTTATAGTGTCAAAATACTAAGATAACCGAGACAGCGAGAAGGAAAAATTCTACACTGTGTATAATTTATTCGAATGAACAAACGAAATAGTTCAAATCAAACTACAATTTATTGCAATCTCTCGGTAGAGTTATAATGGGGTTAATAACTTTCGGCATAGAGCTACAATGAAAAAATGAAAACGGCAAACATTTTGCTGACCACTGGGCTATGTGATACAAGAACCAAAAACTTACTCCTTCTTTGCACGGCAGACATCACATTAAATTTTCTTTAAATAAAAAAGAAAAGAAGCTGGCCTAGTATGTCAAAAATGAGCTTTAAAATCATAAATATAGAAAGAAAACATATTTCAAAAATTTATCATTATTTATCTAGGTTTTGAAGAAACAAAATACAAAAAAAAACTAGTCATGAAAAAAGAGCCAAATTAATGTATCAGAATGTTTTTACTGCATACTTTATAATTGTTGATCATGATCGAGCTTAGGATGGTTTGAAAGTGCTTTGAAGGTACTAATTCAATTAAAGACTAAAACGGCTGTGTTTGCCTTATTTTGCTACGTTTTTCAATGCATTAATTGAATGAAAATTATTATGCATCATATTTGTAACATGTGTTCCTAAAGTCCACTTAGTATATTATAAAACGCATCGTACAAAGCATAAAAACCCATCCTGATGAAAGGTACTATTGTAAGAGAGATTATGAGGAGACCAAAATTGTAACGATTCGATTATAACTTGTCCATTAATTCTTTCGATACCTTATGGTTACTACTACCTCAACAGACTAGTGTATTAAATTAACTTTTGGTCACCAGTTCCACCAGTTGCGTTCTCATCGTTTCATTTGTTTGGTTTGTTTTACGTTGGTTTTGCGTTCTCCTCACTTGTCCCGATCCTGTTTCTGGTACTATCATCATCGCACGATAAGACGAACGTTGGGTAATTTAAAACCAATTTCAAAACGCGAAACTATAGTACAAGATCTAGCTTCTTCCTCTCTTTAGACACCCCATTCCCAATGGGTTCGGTTTAGAGTACAATCTATCGAAGTGTTTGCAGCAACTCCACAGTTCCCAGATTTGTGAACAGATTGTGGCGATCGGTCGGATCGGGGCGGACCGATGGTGTGCATCATTTTTGCGGGCGTCTGTAAGTGCATGCCGCATTTTTTTGTTGTTACTGTTGTTATTATTATTAGTGCTGCTTTTTTGTGCCGTTTGCTTTTGGGTCCCATTCGCTTGTGCATTCGTTTGGTTGGGCCGTTTTCGTAGTACATGCGTTGTTGCATTGCGTTGCAAATGGGGAAGTGCAGTGCAGGGGGGCCGCATGTTTTCGAACTGCGCGGTTTCGAGTGTTCGACCTGTGCTGTCGGTTTTATTTTCGTTCGCGGTGTAATTTTTTTTTTCTTCACCCTTTTATTGTTGCGCCTCTTTCTGCCCGACTGGTTCCTGTCCTGTCGGATTTGGCGAAATGCAGCTTCGCTGGAGAGAAGGGCCCACCGACCGGGTTACGGGCAGCTGGTGCTGGGTGTAGTGTGAGAAGCAAACTTGTTTTTCCTCCGATTTGGTTGTTTATTTTTTAAAGATTGAACCGCAAAATTGGCGAGAATTGCCCTTGCTCGAAACGAAAACCTGATGTGGTAGAGGTTATCCCAGAAGGAGCGATATTTTACGACGGCTGGCAGAGATACGTTGATTCGTATTCTTGGCTGCATGTTGGGGAAGGTTAAGGTTACGAATGAAATCTATATAGTACTGGTGAGCATTTTTTTTCTTGCACAGCCTGATTCAACTGGTAAAATGTTGGCATGAAAATAGTGTGAGTTGAAAAGAAAAAAAAATCTTTTATAATCAGTTTGATTAATGCGTGCGCTTTTTCATTTCTTTATTTTAATTATTTTTCAAAATTAAGTGAATTTTTATAAGTAGTGATTTTGGATGAACATAATCTTACAAGCTTTTGAATCGCTTTTGAACTCCATAAAATTCATAGTTCCATAACAAAGGACAAATTATTTATGGAGAGTTCTGTCCATAAGGATATTACTTCTCCCTTATGGACAACATAAAGTTCTGAAGTATAATTTTATTTAAAAAAACAAATACGTTTTGGTTAGCAATTCCATTTCACAACGGTACTAATTAATCAATTTTACCAACACCGGGATACAATCGGACCGGCTATTCCGTTATTTTTCCATTAACATTTCTTCAGCTCTTCAGACTTACCGCGTTAGATGCGTCATCATCTCGAGCATGTCTCGAGCTGCTGCAGCAGCATTTGTCCATTCCGAAAATAAAAGATTGCAAATGGCGCAAAAGAAACCACTCAAAAGACTAACCGACTCACACACACACACACGCGCAAACACCAAAACACACTACCCCATCCTCCCACTGCTGCAAGGGTAAAAGAATCTTCTCATCGGAATGTTCCGAACCGTTGAAGGATGCAGCAGTAATAATAATCGGCGTCATGATCAGCATCATCAGGGAACTCTAGTCAGTTTGAGCAGGATTTTGTGTGAATGCAAGGTCCACATGGTCGAATTGAACACCAGGCCGGGTGTACGGGTGTTGGAGGTGGTACTGCATTTTAGTGCGTTTTCCCCATTCGAAGAGAGAGGAAAAAAATCCCCCCCTCCCATATACGATGACCAAACGCTTTGTGGCTCAAATGTGCAAATTCCTCGCCAAATGCCACCCAAAGAAGGCATCCTACCGTCGCATCTCGCACAGCTTACAGCAACTTGCCACCTAACCCCCGCGCCCGGTGTTATGTGCGGCGCGACTTCAAATCAGCCGCACTATTGTATCCATCGAAAAACTTTGCCTCCCCCAGCCCCCCAACCCGGCTACCCCTTTGTTGAAGTTTGTGTGCATAAAAGCGGGTGGTTGCAAAGAAGCAAGTGAAGAAGCGAAAGAGAGAAATAGTACGAAACGCGTCAGTATCAACGAAAACAGGAAATCTTGGCAAACATAACTGCAAAAGTGACAGGCGAAGGCTACAGTGGTTGGGTCGCGGTGCAAGAAACGGCACACAAAAGCACAATCGCCAACGAAGAAGGCCGCAGATGCTTTCGCGTGATTGACGAGATCTGACCGCGGCGGTTGAAGCCGGCCGGGACGAGCTGGGAGTTAGGCGCGAACGAAGGCTTGGAATCAGTTTTCACTCAAAAGTAATAAAATAATTTATAACATGTGAACTTGATAGATAGCTTCTCGAATCTTGCCCGGCCGCTGTACGGTTGGGGAACTGTTCATTCCTTTTGGTCAATTCCTTTTACCACATGCGGGATGCTGGCCGTGAGTGTACTTTGACTAAGCGCTATAGTAATATTCCGGCTTGATCTTTTGTAGCGTGGCTTTAGCATTCTGCAACATTGAACTCACATGCATTTAGAAGGACATAGTTGTTCAGTTTTACTTAAAAAAATTAAATGTATAAAATAAAATATAAGTCATACGGCCTGGCCGTCCTAATTGAAATGAGAGAAAAAAAATAATTAATTTAATACAACATTATGTGAAACGTGATGAATATGTAATTGAAGTGTGATTCGAATTCGAATCGAAAGATCTTACTTGATCTTACTTTATCGTATTCTTGATTTGATTATCATATGTTGGTTAACTAGAAATAAGGTAAACTCTTTGGTTTTGATTTAAAATAAAACAGAAAAACTCACCGCGCTGCGTTCGAATGTCTTCTCTTCGTTTGGTAGTTCGTGTAAACCATTTTGGCTCCACTACACGCACTACTTTACGTCAATGAGGCTCTTGCCTCAACCGCATCCCTCAATTTCTTCCACCAGGGCTTAGCTTTGCGAAGTATGCTCTCCCGCCCAATTGCTACACCTCTTTCCGTTGTCCGCCCTTTACACCCGGCACGGATATGACCAGCTCCAGTCTCCCATGGGATCCCAGTCGGATGAAGTGTGTACAAAGGGAATAATTGCTGTACATTGACATCAATCTGCGCTGCACGTTTCACTCGCACTCTTCGCACGTCTTGATTCGACAAATCCTCACTCACTCGGTCCTCATCTCATCTTGCTCGTCTTCCACCAATCCGAAACAATCTCCAGTAGTTCTGCACGCTTTTTCTTATTCCGACTCACAGCTGGACAGTTTGTTGTTTTTTTTTTTCGCGTACTGCACATTTGAAGAATCTGACATTTCTGACTTCTGCGCCAACGATGGAGTACCTAAACCGAAACTGCACCCCCCCCCCCCCCCACCAACCCAACCCTGTTCCATGGAAGAAGGCACTGGCAAAGGTTTTATGTTCTACCATCGCTATTTGTCTCTAGCTTTCTCGCTCACGTGATCTCGTTTCCGTGCCATAGCCAAAGTTTCTGATTACGTACCATCGTCCCATCCTACCCCGACTACCACGAAACTGCCCTGCCGTCCGTGTGCGTCGTGATTATTTTGAAGCTGACACCAAAGCGATGGGGGTCGCCGGTCGAGATCGGACAAACTGGAATGGTTCGGGATGATGCTTAGTCGCAGCAATGATGAACGATGACCAGTTTGAGGAAAATGAAATCTAAGCGTAGAGATGGGCGGAAAAGACAAAATGAGACTAATGTTGGTACGGTTTAGCTAGTCGGTGCAAAACGAGATCAGGCAGTAAGGGAAGGTTGTGATGAAGATGGTATAGAAAATAAACACATACGGTACCGTTGACAAATGCTGTCAGTCAACAAAGGAGGTGAAGGAGAAATAATTTAATTAATAAAGAATATTAAAAAACATAGCAAAACTTTGTTCCATTCCTCGTCGTATGAAGTAGTTTGCGCACTTATGAATTAAAAGAAAATAAGAGACGGGAGTTATAGAAAAAGAGAAAGCGAGATAAAAAAATCAAGAATTGATGCAAATAATCACAGTTTAATTGTTCTTAATTTAAAGATTGCTTAACATAACATGAAAACTAATTTTATTTCAATGTTAATTTTTTAAATAAAAAAAAAGTTTCTAAGTACAACGAGTACAACAACAGTGTTAAATATTTACAACAAACTTTCAAACGAACATTACACACGATCGCTTGTGCCGTTTTAATCGATTACCAAGCAACGGTAAAGAGAAATTTCAAACAGTTCCAGTTCGCATTCAAATAACTTTTGTTCCCGTTACAAAACCGAACAATTTCAGGCAGGCAATCGTTGGAAACCATTCGAACATATTTCGTACAGTTTTGTCATTTTTATTACAGGTGAAATAGGGGTTTGCAAAGGAACAATATTGGAAAGGATAGTACGCAGAGTACTAGCCCCAACGAAAGGTATTCGATAAAATGTTCTTCTTCGAGGAATGGCCCTAGAGGTTACCCTAGAAATAATGCTGCTATCTCTGTATAGATACTTTTTCATCCACGGCTTTCGGATCGATCTTGAGCTGAAAGTCATCCACCGGCTACAGTGTGCAAAGAACGAAATTCCTTTAATGTGACCTATAATCTTCAAAGGCAAAAATTGTTATATGTTTTTTACGTTAAAATATTATATTGAAACCCGTTTTCTGTAATTGTTTGATAACGATACTACTTTTACAGAATCAGCAGCCATGTCGCACGATGCTACGCATACGGAAGACAAGTCAGGAGGCTTTTTATATATTTTACATAAAATTTTAATTTTTAAATAAAACTTTTTAATTAAAAAATATTATACTTCAAATTAAAGTTTTATATTTCAAAATAAACCATTTTTAAAGAACTTGTGCTTTACAAATTTTATGTCAATCCTACATCCTACTTCACACTACGCATCTATAGACAGTTACTTACAAATTCATACGCAATACAAAACAAAACAAAAACAAGTTACCTGACCACTCCTTGAGCACACTGTAAGCCACCGGATAAAAAGAAGCAAATTTATACTTCACGGCTTCACACTTTGCATATTTTCTGACCTACCCCAAAAAGAGCAAACAGAAACAAAAGTCCAAAAACCAGCGAAACCCATAACAGAAAAAGCAGTAATGTCAGGGCGCGGCTAGCATGACATGCAATCGATTCCATTTTCTGTGACCATTTGGCGGTTGGCGGTGGTATTTTTGTTGTTGTCGTTTCTGTTCCATCTGTTTTTCGTTAGAGTGGCCATTCGAAACCGTACGATACGTTGGACGCGCCACCGTATCGTCGATGGCCGCTGTCCATCGACTGGCTGAAGTACGCTATAAAGTGGCAAAGTGGGAAGGAGCGTGATGTGACGAAGAGTGCAGTTCAAAGGCTTGACCGTGGTCAGTTACAGTTCAAAACGCAGCCAAACCGATCCGAACCAATTCGATGCGACGTCGATAGGGTTGTGGAACCGGGCGGGGGGAGCGTCTGGCGGCATGGTATGGAAACCGTATTTAGTCTTGACGGATGGACATTTACCAAAGCCGTCGTTTCGCCACCATCTTCTGCCGGTCTCCACACACCGATTTCGCACCGTTTCTTTTGGAATATTCTTCCTTAAGGTTGACTTTCGTGTCCATTTCGTTCCTATTTCGCACATGAAAACCATTGGCCATAAAGAGAAGAGAAGAAGACCATACGAAACTGGTGTATGTATGGGTGTGTGTGTGTGTGTGAAAGGAAGGGGAAATTGGAGCCGGATGGGAAGGGGTGCCGGATGGTTTTCGTTCTTTGGACAACGATTTTCGTCCTCGTCATCGCCATCATCATCGTCTTTGTCATCGTTGTCTTGTCGCATCACCATCATCATCAAGCCCCCTTTTGTCGTTGGAAGCACCACGTTGTCCAGAACGATTCGTAGTCACCCCTAATGGACAAACCACAAAACCAACCCCCCACCATCTCAGCCAAACCGAACAGGTCGTTGACCAAATCCACCGTATGCCATGCTGCCGCCCTGGGGAGAGGGTGCATCACTGTTGTTTACACAGTGCTCTCGTGTGTTTTTGAGAATGTGTGTGTGTGCGTGTTTATGAGGAAAAAAACTCGATATTCAGCGATGATGATGATGGTTTGGTCAATCGTTGTCACTTCACCCAACCTTCCGCTTTGCATCTTAAGGGTTGATAATAAAAAAAAATTCACACACCGAGTGCATCGAGAAGGTTTGGTGCAATTTTTCGCATTTATTGCACTTTTCAAGTTTACTGCAGTGGATCGTGCACTGTTTCGCACATTTAAGAAGTGGTTTTTAGCACACGCATACACACGCACGCAGATCTTCGGTACGTGTGCGCAAAACATGCGTCAGATAACAACTTCTTTCTGTGGTAAGCGAACGCAGGAGCGCGCACGCGCGCGAGAAAGATGATTTATCATGATCGATGGCCAAAAGCCGACGAGACCTTGAGGTAGGTCAGTGAGCACCAGAGTCTCGCCCCGATGGAGGTCTGCTTTTGTATGGCTTTAATTTTTATTTACGTATTTGGTAGCATTCCACAGAGCAGAGCAGAGCAGAGCATTTAATTACGGCAAAGCAAATAAAACGATCTACTATGTATTGTTTCATGTGAGTTAATGAATCTGAATGAATCTTTGATCTGAATGAATGTTTCTTAATTTCTATTCTGGAGATTCCTGAATCCTCCTAAATTCGGAACGGCCCTGTGCTATATAGGGTAACATAGTCAAACAACAGGAGTGAGTATCAAACTCCCATCTGGACCTTTGCCCCATACGCTAGGAGTAATTAAAGTCAAGGAAAGCCAGAAATGACTGGCCAAGACCTCTTCAGGTTGTAGTGCCACGAAGATGATGAAGATTATGTTTTCTGCTGTTGTGGAACAACAAGAGGTTTTGGTTTGCCATTTTAGGCTTTGTTTGAGCATTTTTGACTATTGCTGGATAGCCGAGAGTTCGAATCCCGGGTGGTACACACTTGGTCCCCTTTCTAGCTTATCTCATCTGCATATGAATAACAAAATTCCTGAAGCCAAACACGTAAAAAAACGTTAATTCAAAAACTCTTAGAGAAATCCGAATCTTCGAGGATTCATTAATCTTTTGTGACTCCAATCATGATTTGAATTCACTGAAGATTTATAAAAGTGACTCTTTTCATAAGATTTATTAAGCACGATCGAAGGTGTCGGGGTTAGTTCTTCAGAGGTTTTACATAAACTTTGCGTTAATTTTTGAAATGTAGTTTGTTTCGACACTCGTACCACCGGATGGAAAGACTAACAAAATTGCCTAATTAAACATCCCACTCCCGAGAGAGTGGGTACATCAATACATAGTTGAATGTGTTAATTAAATGAAAAACTTGTGCTTCTTTTGCAGCTCAGCTCAGTAGGAAGTTGGTCGATGGGTCAAATGTTTACTGAATTCCGGTGCACAGTACTTGGGCATGGGAAGCAAGTTGCGAAACACTTACACTCAGTATCAAACTTATGTTACAAACCATGTACAGTTGCTAACTCGTTTGAGAAATGTTCTTCTGGAAATAAATGATGCATCGAGTGGAGGTATAGAAATGTTTTGGAAGTTACAAACAACGCTTGGTAGTAGGACCATTTACATACAATTTGGTTCAAGCGTACTATGGAACTTGTCTCAACCTTTCTTTAACGATGCTGCATCAAACCACTGCTTCAATTTAGTGCGTTGTAGGTTGCAATAATGTTCGGATGTTCCCATTTGCTTGACATTTTGCCCGGCTGATGCAACCCCCTTTTAGATTATGATTAAACGTTGTCAACCAAACGCAGTGACGGGAGTTTGCTTATCAGGAGTAATTTGTTCGCCAAAGAAACTGAGACAGAGAAGAAACCATCGACAAGTTGGTAGTCATCGGCTAGGAGCCGGTTTTGCCATTGACTTCCGGTGCTCCGGTTCGTTGGTGCGGCGATATTTTTCAATCTCATGTCATCGTGTTCTTCGCCTGCTGGCTTGATGAGTTCTTCTTGAATCTACCCCATTTTTTTTCCGTGTGAAGTTGGCTGTACCGCAGCTCGATGAAGGTTTGCTCCAAATGAGCGCAGGAAGTGAAGGAAGAAAAAAGGAGAGAAGTAGCGACTAAAAAAATATGTATATCGTAGAAACACCGGCGATAGCCTGACAGTGACGCTACCGACTAGCGAGCAACTAAACCAACCGGTTAAAATGGCGAAAAATGGAACGAACGAACGTACGAAAAAAAAATGTAATAAAGTAAAGATCAATCATGTTGCAGGCGCTTCGCCTCTTTGGCGCTTTATCGATGTCGGAAGTGTCCTGCAGGGCGCGTCGGAAGATACCAAAGTCTGCACGGTTCCCGGGCGGGTGCCACGGGGAACATGGCCACGTACGAAACCCGAAAGCAATAAACGATCAATCAATTTTCATAAAACACAACCCAGCACAGGCGCTGGGATCGAGGAACCGCACAGTACGGCGGGATGGCCGCGGACGTAATAAAAATAAATTACAACTTAATCTAAATTTTATTGAGTCAGGTCAGTGTCAGTCAGAATGTGGTGGATGAGTTTTTGAAATTTACTGTCGGTGGAGTTGGGTTAAAATGGTTAGAATTTGCGAAACGCTTCTTTAATGTTTACAAAAACTTCCAGTAAAATGGATGCATAACGGTCCAAAATTTTGCTCACCGTGCATACAGCTAATGCTACCGCTTAGACATTTCTTTTCCTTTCGCCACTTCTGTGCTCTGTTTGTTTCCCTTTCTGTTTGCTGTTGCTTTGGTGTGTAGTACTTTCATGAAGTAGTACTTCGTTCGGCACCGGTGCTGGCAATTTGTTCCGTTTTGGTTCGTTCGATTTGGTTTCGGTCGTGGAATCTCACACTGAACTCATTTATTTCTGCTGATGGATGTCTCACAATGGTACGGAACCGTACAGCTGCGCTGATGCGTACTTTATGTCGCAACCGCCACTTGTCGTCTTCCTAAATCGTCTAAGAACCATAAACAAGTCGCTGTCGAAGCGGAGAAAGACAACCATTGTCTCGGCTGGCCGTTCCGTGGCCAGTTGGCTTCTTCCGTCCACCAGCGAGGGTACTTTGCCACGGAGTCTAGTATTAATTTTTGTTCGCCCCGAAGTGGCTGGGCACGAATGCGAAACAAGAGGCAAACGACCAGCTTGCGAAACGAATGCTTAAAGTAAACCGAATCTGTTTGTGTCCACCCGGTTGGCATCAGCTGAAAACTGGGCAAAAGAATGGACAAGATTGTGCTAATGGTGATGATCGCGCTGCTGCTGCTGCTGCAGCTCAAGTGCAAGATGAAGATGCACATGAAGAAAACGTTGTTGATGACGGTGATGATGATGATGCTGATGTTGGTTGGTACTGTTTGGCAATGAGGCCGTGGACCGGAGCAAAAACCCTTGGCGTTCGCAGCTTCGCAGGCAGAGGCATCGCAGCAAAACATCTGCGCTGGCTATCAAAATACGTTTCGCATTGGCGTAGGTCAGTAACATTCGCAGCCAGCACAAAATTGCACTCCCGGCGCGTCGACGTGAACGACGTGAATTGATTAACGAGGTTATGTTCGACAGATGACTGTGCTTTTTCTTCATGAATTGTTAATTTGCGGCGTGCCCGCCACTTTTGGATTCCGACCGGGTTGCGATCGGGTGCGTGTGCGAAGGGAACCGTTCGCTAGTGCAAATGGTCGATTGATTTGATTGTGTTGTATGTATGTACGACGAAGATGATTTGATGTTGGCAGATTTTTTCTTTTTTTTTTTTTTTTTTTTTTATTCATAAAGAACGGCCTGGAAGATTTTTTCTTAATGTTTATTACATTTGTGTGTGCGTATGATTTTTTCGTGTACATTTGAGGTCTGCAGGGTTTGAGGGAGCAGGTCTGTAAAATATATTCTTAATGTTTGAAATACTAATTTTCCTGTCTTTTTTACAAAAGAGTAACTTCCTTAAAAGCGTTTAAAGGACAAAACCGGAAATACGTACATTCCGAGTGCTTTCCGTGTAGGATATGTAGCTTTACAGCCTTAAGGAAAACATTAATTTTCCGCCTTTTGTTTTTGAGTTTGGGGTAATTCTTCTATTGCGGCAATACAACCTCAAGTGTTCTTGACCTGCCATTGCTTTCCTTGACTTATTTTACCCTCGTACGCAATCCTTGCTAGGGAAGGACGGTTCGGATGGGATTTGATACCTGGTCCTGTAGTGTAGAGAACAGCGCCGTTATCATCTCTTCCAACCGATCGCCCTATTGGCGCTTGAGGTAATTGTAGGTGCATAAATTTATGTTTTATTGTATCGCATTTTGTCGTGGAAAAACAAATGACACAGAAAAATTACTCTTTGCATAGTAAGTATAAGCTTAGTACAGTGCGTAAGAAACATGAATTTTATATTTACCGTAAAACAAATGATTAAATAAAAACGATGTTTTAGTATGTTTTGAAGATAATTTGTGTAATACATGCAAATTTTGCACTTTTGCTATTTATTTTATTTATTTTCTTAAATGTAATTTTTTTGCACTGCAGAACAATTATGCTTTTAAAACGAAAGCGATTGATGAAGCTACTATTTTGGCAAGTAAAGTAATGAAACATTTGTCATATTTTTAAATATAACCAACTATTTTATCTAGGCATTTAAACTGTGAAACTGAACTATACCAAATATCAGATGCTTCATAAAATACAACAATTTAAATATTCGTTTAAAAATAGAAAAAAGTTTCAAAGCACCTGTATTAAAATTTTTTGGAGATTTTTTTAAAACAGTGTTCTCTCTCTCTTGTAGGCTTTAACGACCTTACAGGTCAGGTCACGCCGGCCATTACTCGCTTACTAGATTTATTTTTACCACGTAGCCGGATAATCAATCCTTGCTACGGGGGAACGGTCCGGATGGGATTTGATCCGCGGTCCTCTCGTGTGGACCGGCGCCGTTTATCACATACATCAACGGGCCACCCCAAAGTCCCTCATGAACAGTGTTCGTGTCATGTAAACAATTGTGATTTCATCATGAGATTATTCGAATTGCAGCTCTTAGGGGTTTAAGATAAATTGTTTAAAAAAATCCAATTATGTACATGCATCATTGGGGAAAAGTCCAGATTATACAGAGGAAAATGATAAGCGATAATAGATGTAGGTTATCAAAACACCAAGTGTTTTAACAATTTTTTTGGTAAAAGACATAGCGCTGCACTTAATTGTTGTTTTGAACTTGTATCTATTTCCAACCACCCAGACACATGGCGAAATTGCATGAAACAGGATCAGTTTATTTTTTATCGCATTCCACTTCCGGTGATGCTTCAGAACGAAACCGGGCTGCTTTCGTTTTTTTTTTGCAACATTCGTGCTTGCCTGTGCAGATTTGAGTTTAAAGTCTACAACACATGTGTTTGTCGTTTGGTCGGATGAAAGCAAAACGGTCAAGCAAATGCCGATCGTCGGGGGGAATCGTAGCGACAGCAGATTAACGAAGGAGGATGAGGTTGGCGAAATCGGTCATAAAACGTGCTCGGCTCTCGAATCGGATGACGATTTTGTCGTATGGGAGCGGTCGTTGTGCGATTGAATTGTGGCAAATAAAAGAAAGAAAAGAAGGAAAAAAAACACACATCGAAACGCGACCCACAGAAACAAAAAAGAAACACATTTCAACCATCCATCTTCATGAGCTTCATTGCGAGTTTGAGAGGGATTTCCTTTTCGCAGATTCACGCGAATACCGTGTACTAGCGGCACTGTCGGTGACACGACGGCACACTGGCAAAAGGTTTCCCACGACACACGGCCAGGCTGGAGTGGCTGGAGCAGCCGGGAGGAATGTTATGATTTATACAATTTATAAATTTTTATCTCAATCCAATGCAATCGAAACCGCGTTCGATCGCGTCTCGTTCGATCAAGAAAAAAAAATGGGAGGAAAAGATCCCTCGAACAGCGAACCCCATGGCCAAGTAATGCTCTCATGCAATCAATCAAAGGCGCGATTGTTTGCAATTTGCGAAATTCAATATTGTCTGTGTCTTGCGCGAAATCACGCGGATATGGATTTGGAATGGATTCGGATGGAGTTGCAATTGGATAGCATTTGAAGGAGATCGATTGAAGCGGATGAGAAGGTTGCCTCGTGCATGGTTTTTTGTACGCTTTTTCCCCCATCGCACTTGTACAGGGTAGTGTTTCGTGGCGGATGACGAGAAGGTGGCCAGATTTCAGCCTGTTTCCCTTGGGGTGGGGGCGTTGTACGGGCGTTGTCACCGTTGCACATTGCAGCAGTGCTTTAGTGGAAAAATGAAAACCGTATCAAAACCCATCGGGGGAAAACGCTAAACAAGGACGATTGATTTACAGTAAAACGGTCCTTAACGTGTGAAGACAGCGCGTGAGCCAACGGTTTTGTGAATGTGAGCAAATCCTGGTGAAATATGTAACGGAAGCTGCTCACAGAGGGTACCTTCGACTTTTCAATCTGCCAAACTTGGTGTAGCGCTTGTATCAGCTCCCCCGTAACTGGGTCAGGTCTTTGAAAACTGTCATCATTTTGCTGTCAATTTGAAAGATGAACAAATGTTTGGCGGCACGGGAATGCTGGAGGTGTGCCCGAAACAAAGAACTTCACCGTACGTCTCCGGAACGAAGTTCGAACTAGAGCACTGACCATGTGTGCGGGCGACAATGGACATATTTTGCTATTTGTGAAAATGTTACCATAGTTGCACAGTGGATTTGGAAAGGGGGTAGCGGGGTAAACAGCGGTAGCGGGCAATGGTTTGGAAGGAAATATGGCCGTCCTGGTGTGGCTAAGCCATGCTTCCGTTCTGCCACCGATCAACACATCTTACCCGGCACCCAACATTCCCTAGACTGACCTCGCTGTCTAAAACCGGGGCTGTTGCTTCGGGGCACGTCGAATGCGCGAGGAAAAAGTATATTGTAAAAGGTATTGGCAAATATTTGCCAGCTAGCAAACAAACGTGTTGCATGTGCCATTTTCCCAACAAACCCACCCGTACCCCCGTCCCTTCTTGTCCCGTTTTGTCTGGTCGATTTTCTCTAGAAGTTGACAGTAACGTTACATGATTGTTTGTGTAGGTTTTGTCTCGGTGGAATATACATCTTTGTTCTCATGCACTCGCTTCGGTAGCTTTATTTGACAGGAAATGTGCAAAAGTTGATAGAAGAAACTTCGTTTCTAAAAGTTTTAACTAATAGAAGACATGTTGCAGTTTTTTGTTGTCTTTCTTTAGGGTAAAATGTATTATTTTATTGAAAAACTCTTTACACTATATTTAAAAGCTTCAAAATTTTAATTGCATAACTTTAATACACATATCGTTTTTCGATTGGTTTTAAATGTATCGCAAAGGCATGTTTTTTGTCAATCTATTCAATACTGCGTATGTTGCACAATGCGCGGTTCCACATCAATTGTATCAAATATCAGTTTAGTCGGAGAAAAACAGCACGGAATAGTTGCACATCCCGAATCGAAAGGCGTGAATTTTTCACAAACTAACGGAAAACAATCGCGAACGACCGAAGCTAACGAATGCCACTTATGGAAACCATTCGTCTGGTTGGTATGTGTTCCGTATGTTGTGGAGAGTTTTTCATGCAACTTTATTTTTGTTTTTACAAAACTACCCTAACAAACTTCTGTGTGTATGTGTTTTTTTGTATGTTTTTGGTTATCTCACCTGTTGCCTGTTCCCGGTGTACAGTTGAATGGTTTCCTATCGCTTTGGTTGCTGCATACCCTGACAACCGTACACAAAAACTGGGACTGTAGCGAAATGAAAATGACAGCACTCGCGATTAGGTGTACTCGGTTTTCACCGGCACGGTTTGTACCAGGATGGGAAAGAACCGAGAAGGACGAGGAGGAATAAAAATAAATGAAAGACAGGATACGGTCCCGCGGACTGGATGTCCTCCCGGAGTGACGTTCATTAACTCAATTGAAGAACAGCAGCGACGGATCCGATGGCAACGAGTTGCCGTTTCCATTGGCAAAACTATGGGTAGCAATTGAATAGGAGTCCGAATGGTGAACAGGCGGTTCGTGTCTGAGGCGGTGGTAGCTGGCCGGCAGTAGAAAGAAGACGATGTGGGATGCATTGAAAAATTTACTAATGTCCTCATTTTCGCCTCAACCGAGCGCCTACCCGTGGAAAATCGCTTCCTTTTTTGTCGAGCGGGCGCAACTAGATGGATGGATGCCTTGAATAATTACAAGTGATGTATCATCGTAATTTTAATAAAGTTTTCCTCTACCACAATTTTGCATTCCGGTCCTCATTTCATCATGGTTGACACGGTTTAAGAGCCGGCAAGCATCTTCCACAGTGGATGTAAGTGAGGATGTGATGTTAGCTACAAAAGCTGGATAGATCGCACCATTGGTGGTTCTTTGGTGGCTTTCTCTAGCGAAAAAAAACCACTATTCAATTTCAAAGTGAATCTACCTTATAGCTTCATCGTGGGTTTTTTTTATTTTTTTTGCATACATTTTATTTTTGCCATAACCTCGCATCCATAGCGCAGCGTACAACATCTTATTTAACATGCCGACAAGCTGACAACTTAAAGAATTGAATCATTGCGAAAGTTATTGGTCCAGTTCTTAGATGCACAAATTCAGGCGCTTCAGGTCAGATGAGTTTCGTGGTGCAAACATTACGAAATGATTGTTTTAAATAATATTGCAATACATTGAGTTCTTTAGAATTTATTAATGTTATCGTTTACGTACAAATATAAGCAATTAAATCAGCGAAAACAATCGATACAATGCTGATACAATTGATACAATCAACTGTGATTAGATCATCAAGAAGAAACAAAACATTTGCATCATTAACGTTATTTTCTTACATTCTCTTGTACATCGCCGAAAGATCCTGCGTGCTTTTTTTGCCTTTGCTTGACTTGAATTTATCCAGATCGGATTTGGTACTGGGACCGTCGTATAAAAGCTACATCAATTGACTACAAAACTGTGGAAGCCGCACTGTTAGAGCTTAACATGATCTACAATCCGGGAACGGAAGGAATCCCATTAGCAGTTTTAAAGAAATGCGCTTAATCATTTGCACCCTATCTGGTATGGCTATTCTAGATTGTGTACCTTTACTTCTGGAGAAATTTCCATAATTTGGAAGACCTCGTGGAAGGCATCGTGTTTAAAGAAAGGCTACCAGAAATAAAGCTTCATAATGCAATACTAAATTATGTGTAATAATAATTTAGATCTACAAAACTTGTGTTCATACCTAAGCAGTTGACTTCCACAAACTTAGTACAATTTATATCGGAGTGTATCCGCTGCATGAACACCAATTATCCAACTACGACAGTATATCTTACGATATTCTATTAGCAAAGCTAAACAAATTGAGATTTCCGACAAGTACCCTAGTATGGCTGCGATGGTATTTATTAGACCGAGTATACGTCATTTCGAAACCATTTAACTCGGACCAACACTTTTCGTGTAATTTATCAACGATGTGTCTTATGCGTTGCGTGACGTAAAAATGTTAATGTATACCGACAACATCAGAATGTATGCATATCTAGGCAGCACAAGGAACGTACAAGCGGCATTGGAATCGTACAAATATGTGGCGTAGTCGTAATGTATATGGCATTGTAAAATGTTATATTCTCTTGTTCACAAGTGTACCTACAACGATTTTGCCAAATTATGCTATTGACGATAAGGTACTATAATGTAGTCGTGGCATTTGTGTCCTAAGTGTTACACTTGGAGATAAACTATGTTTTACACAATATTATGACGATATTATTCAAGATATCGATGGGACTCTAGGTTTAATATTCAAGATTTTCAGGAGATTCTAATATCTAACGTGTGTATAATGCTGGTAATGCGTCTTAGTCACAACGATATTGGAATATAGTAGTGTTGTCGCATGCCCATACGAAGATACTTGAAAAATCAGGATAGAATATATACTTTTTCGATTACCGTGGAACGATCGTAACTCACTTCCTTAGCGACTCACCACCATATCGATCACGTGTTCTGATTCTGGGCTTAGAGACCCATGCTATCAGACGAAGAAATACGCAAGATCTGTTAATCGCTGGGGTGCTTTACCGTAACATCGATGTACCAGAAATACTTCAGGAAACACACATCGCTGTACATAGACCGACCACGAGTCAATTTTTTTTAGGCAGCTCGGTGGTGTATGTGTTAAAGGACGCCGGTTCTACACGACAAGACCGGATATCAAATCCCGTCCGGACCTGCTATCCGGCTGCGTGATAAAAGTAAGCCAGAGTAATGGGCGGCATGACCTCTAATATCGTTACGTCAAGAAGGTACTTTTTTGAGACCACAATTTAGAAATATACAACTTTCCAAAGGGTATGAAATAAGCTGTATGACTATTTTGAATTTTATAAAGACATTAGAACATTTAGGGAAAGATTAAGTTTTGTAGTATAAGTTGGTATATTAGGTAAAATATTGTATGGTTAAATAACTTAAACTGTTCTAAACTAAGTTTGTACTAAACTAAACGGGTGAAGCCAATGTTTGGTGGACAATCAATAAATTTCCTTCCTTTTCTGTTCATATTACTAACAACTCCATACGAGGTAAACTATTCAAAAAGCAATAGATGATTTTCATCTCAAATGTGGTTATAATTCTAATAATTTGTCATCATATATAAAGGCATAAGTAGACACAAATGGGCACATTCTCACGCCAAAAACAATGACCACCGAATGAATCGACGCTCGGTTCGATGTGTGCGGTCGTTGGAAATGCGACCAATTTTGAAGCAATTTATCTAGCGAAAGGGTCCATCGAAATAGATGGTATCGTTTGGCACGAGAAACAATAAATCAATCAACGATCAAACCGATGGCTGAACTTTGCACCAAAGATGGCAAGAATGAAAGGTTCAATGTGCAGCTTAATGTATGCATTCTTAATTATAGCTAAAAAGGAAGGATCGTTCGTAGAAAACATTTGTATGTAAAGGGAAATATTTAAAATATTATGAGGATATGTGTAAAAGATGTCATGGGTGTAAATTCTATTCAAAGCTCACTCCGAATTTCATGAATCATGGAGTATTAATAGGAGTTATTATGAAAATGTCAGCGTAAAAAACATAAACAGTCAAAATTCATCGTTGATCACACAATGGATGTGAAAATGCAGAATGTAATTGTAACGCATAATGTGACAATTGAGAAATAAGGAACTATTTCCTTCAAAAGCATAGTATGATACCATAAACTAGAAATTTTAAAGATTTCCCCTGTAACTTCCTTTGTTTGATAGTGTTGTTGGCGGAAACTAATTTCATATTTGTGTATTTTATATGTTTGTGGGCATCTTTTATTTTAAAATAGATGCTCATTCTTTAATATATTTTGTTACGTTATTTTTATTTTAGCTGAAACTATTTATGTTCTTAGAACCAAGGAGAGAATTCGGAACATGGTGTTTGGTAAGGTGTTGAAGAACATTTTCAGAATTACGAACCTGAGGATATAGATCGCTGATCTTTTGGATGTTAAAATAATTATGTAATAATTATAACACTTCGTTTTATCAGTTATTGTTAACGACCTATCATATCATGCCTGTATTATGTCCTAGGTTGTAAGGTGTCCTAGAGATTGTAAGATTTAGTCGGTAAATGATGGTTTATATCTGACTCCATAATAAAAAAATATATATCTGAAGGAATTATCCTATTCCCGGCGGTTAGTAGTTTAACTGGTTCAGAGTTACACTAAAATGATTCATAACAATAACGTTGTTATCTCTTTTACAACGTTATCAATAAGACGATTCTTGACAAAGTCTACGTTACGTACTAAGCATACATCAGCTGTTCGTCACTTTCACTACACGAGATGTTTACGGCTCTGCGGTGATGCAATACCATCACACTAACCCTGAAGGGAAGCTTTAGAGTTTAGTAGACCAGCGTAGGAAAATGCTCTCGCAGAATATACCCGGGTGAAGCGTTGATGATGCAGTCGAAAGTCGTAAAATGTGTCGATGTCGGATGAGTAACGGCTAGAACGGCGACTAGAGGGCGATAGAAAGAGAGAGAGAGAGAAGGGGAGGAAGAGAGGGAGAGCTAGCGAACCACAAGGATGGAAGCAAAATGGTTGCAAAGTAGTTGGTCAGTAGGTCTAGTGATTCAACTGTCAACTGCCAGCAGCAGTTATAGTTTTGCAGCTTACGTGCTGCCTATGTAGTTATAGCTGGTGCTGCCACAACACACAAGGAGATACGCTACGCTACGGATAACCGTCGTTAGAAGAGCAATCATCCTCGGTGAAGGTATCGCGCCGCCGCGCCCATATTGGGATGCATCCGGTGCAACAGGGAAGAAGCCTACGTGGTGACGTCTTGCCTGTGTCACGTAACACATTAATGGGTTATAATAAATACAACTTCATTGCCGACGCATTCATTGAATGGCGATGTGTAGCGGTCGTGGTGCAGAAACTGTGATGGTCTCCCGGGTGCCGTGTTGACACTGGCAAGTCGAAAGCGAGAGTGATTTACGGCTGACCGAATGGTCAGTGGTTGCAGCAAATGGGAAAGTGATGCGAACGTACAAAACAGACGCAATGGAGTTCTGTAGGTGGTGTATTGCATTCTCACTTCTATGTCGGTCGTAGTACTATTATCAGAAAGACCAGACAAGGTATCCAAACCACTCAAAGTCAATAGATTATTCATTGATTTTCTATCAATTGTCAAAAACAAGTACAAAATGAAACAAAAGATCTCAGCGTGAAGGTAAAATTAACAAAAAAATGTGTAAAAAACAAAAATAAATAATATAATAAAATAATAAATAATTATATTACTGAGATATTCCTAAACTATTAGGAATATAAAAAGAACGTACTTTAAGCAAGAATCTGATGTATAAGCCACGACCCTATCATAACGACAAGCCATTCCGGTCAGTCAGCGTATCTTCGCGTTCGATACAGGATGATAAATATTTAATTTTTCGTTATAATTCAATAATCGTCCATTTCCTTAACAAATAGCGACAATGTTCATCGCTGAGCTGGGCCGCATACCCCTTCCAGCCATTGGATTGGATGATAATGTAAGCGGACTTGGGTCGATCAACGAGTCGATCGACATGAATGAAATCAGAACCAGAAGGCTCACGGTCACTTCCTTCTTTCCACCTTCTCCACACACACGCGGCGTCTCCTTGGAGGGGCGTCTCCTTGGGAGAAACGACGATATCAGACCCAACTGATGGTTGTACTCCGTTTTCCTCGCCCTTTTCTCGCTTTCCACTCCGCTGGGTGAAATTGGATTGCGGGAACGTGCCACCAGTGGGCCTGCGTACGTCGATCTTTCCGACGACGCGATCGATGTGATGCGTTGATCGTACGTTGCGTTGTATGCCGTTAATAAATAGTTTAGTGGTCATTTTTGCATTGTAATTTGTCCCTCGTTTCACCTATCGTTGTGCAGTGGCGGTGCGGTGCGGTGACGAGAGCGACATGTTTTGTGGACTTACACTGCCTTCCTGCAGCTTAACGTGAAGCACCAAATTGAGAGCACACCAAAGCGATTCCCGGGTGCGCGGTGATGAACTACTTGCCCGAAAGGGGTTCGTAACGCGTTTTTGCTGATATAAGAAAGAAAAAAAACCACAAAAAAAGGATGGAAAGAACTCGAACTCGATACGAAGCGGTGCGGTATAGTCGGTAGGAGACGAAATGCGGGGAAAGGAATCGCTTCGAACGGAAGGCAACTACTAGTGTATCGGGGCCCTTTCGGGTCGGTCACCTCGAGGAAACGAGCCAGAATGAGGGAACGCACCAGAATGTAGCCACTTTGCCACTGCACCGTGTTCCATTCAGGTTTGGTGCTTCGGTTTTTCGACGTTGCTGCAACCGTTGTCGTTGGGTCCGGCTGCAGTCGGGGTTTCGATCGCGAGAGGGCAACTATTAATGGCAGAATACTTAAAAATAATTGGCCAACCGGGGGATAAAATTACTACTTTTTTCGCCTGTTTCGTCGTCCATCGTCGTCATCATCGTCGTCGTCGTCCTCTTTATCGTCGTTGCCACTCCTTCCGCAGGTGGCAGTTTAATTAAGAACACGGTCGGTGGAAGTTGGTTCGCGCCCGTAGATCGACGGAGCTGTTTGGAATCGTTGTGCGCCGCTCCTCGCTTGTCTTTTTTTGTTGTTCGACGTCGGTATCGCGCTATCGAGAATCGATGATGGTTGCTGATGATTGCAGTGATGGAAGGGTTGCGAGAGTGATGGCCAGTTTCGGTTTGGGACGGCAAAGCTGCGGGTTTTAATTTGAGCTACATACAGAGCCGGTAGCCAACGTACGCGTACGGTATTTTTATTCATTAATATTCCTAGAACCGTACACGCGTGGGGACTCTTTGCGATGAGGGACTATGGGGCAAAAAAGCAAATGAGAGCGAAACAAAAAAAAAATATATAAGCAGATCGAGAAAAAAGAAGACCACGATCAGATCCGATCGGTTCGCCCAGCGCAATCCCATCCGTTCATTCCATCCAAGCCATCCTATCCGGTGGCCGTGACCATGAACGGGTGGAGTGTGTTATTTGGAGCAATTGGCGTGATTGGCAGCCTTTTCGCCGGTGGCAAAAGTAAGGGGTACCAAACAACAGGTGTCCGGTACTGTGGAAACTTCGCGAGGGCATCATCATAAGCACAAGATTGGGAGTGCCACCAATTGGGTCCGGTTGGCTTCAGAAGCAGGTTTCCCTCACGCCATGTTGTCTATTTTTGCGTTTGGCTTGGAGATAGTTTTTTTGTTCTCTTTCCCCAAGTTCCTTTTGGTACTTCGGTCACTGCACCGTGTGATGATGGTAGTTTTCCGTTTGTCCTTTCGGAGATAGGAACGAATTACTTCATGTAACACGAAAAAAGCGAATTGATCGCATTAAACCAGATGAACATAGGTATTGTTCAAAGTTTCGTTTGAGGTTTCTTATTTCTTTCTGAAAGGGTTAAGGTTTTTCAAAGGCTTAAGATAACTTCAAGCAGCCATATCGTAGTCATTGAATACAATTGCGTAAATATTGCAACGGTACCCAACTAAAGGAGGCCTCCATTGTTTCGCTTGTTTTACTACTATGTATCAGTTTGATTGAACGAAAACTGTGTAAACCAAGCGGTGGGAAGTCATTGACGGAAGAAATGCCCAAACGGTTCAATTTTACCGCAGGTCATGGCCATGTGTTGGTACTCGCACAAGAGCTTGCTTTCTTTAAAAACATTTCTTCACCCCAACGATCCAGCTCCTTTGCTCCATCCCCTGCCTTCGTTTGTGCATATTTTATCGCACAGGGTAGTTTGGTTGCCATTGCCTTTCAATGGTTGTTCTCGAAGCAGATGTTTGTTTCGTGTACAGGGCGTCGTGTGTGTGAAGTGGAAACAAAATGACTCACCAAAAAGTGGAAAAAATATGGGTGTAAAAATAATAAATAGCACGAGTATGTTATGGAAGCGTGTGATAAAATGTTTGTATGCTGTCAAAAGTGGATAGCGGAGTTTGGTTATGCAGATAGTGAGGAGTTAATTGTAATTTTAATGCTAAACTGTTTGTCTGTTACAACAACTGTTACACTTTAAATATTTACAGTTGCACTTTGCACTATGGAGCATCGAAAATGTTGTATAATTTCAAATAGACCACAACCAAATACGAAAGAATACAAGCGAAAAGAAAAAAAAACCTTTATGATCTTCATCGCACATTTGTCTGACATTACATACATACCACCATAAAGTATCACACGGTATACCGATAGTGACCGTCTGGTGTCGGAAACCCGAACCTATCCTAACAAAATAAAAATTGAGACAGGTTCGTTGACCTTCTTTCCGGTTTCAAAACGGCTGTCGGCTCCTTGCGCGGCCATTATCACGTCCCCAACCCTCTACGCAAACCGCTACCGAGCGACGGTATCAACGTACCCTCTCACACTGCTTGCACTGTTTACGCTTGCTTCCTTTCTCTGGCATTCGTTGTCGTTCGATCTGAAGGAACTCTTCCGCCGTCTGTGCGTTCTCCACCAGCGTCAACCGGCCGGCCCGGTTGCCCCATCCGTTAGTGCAAAGGGTTTTGAGTGATGGAGACGCACGCTGGATTCGTTTCGTACCGTCCGCCGTCAGCACGAACACATTGACACCACGTACCTTCACTGCAGTCTTCTGCTCAATGTCCCCGGGAGTTGGTCGGGAGACGAGAAGTTGTTTCCGAAACAACACAACAAAAAATTAACCCGCGAAATTATTAGCAAGTCCTCTTGCTTCAACCGTACGAAACAGGGAACCTGGCGTACATGTGGAAGTCGTGGAGATTTCGGTTTCTTAGTCGGATGGCGGCTTTTTCGTACGTTTGTATGGCTGTATTTGTTAACGTATGTAGTTGGGATTTTTTTCGTTTGCTTATCGACCATTCTGCGGCTCATTCGCACCGGGGATTGCTAGTAGTTTTGTTTTGTTATATGTAACCATTATGGTTTGTGGTTGACGTGTGGGTTTTGCTATATTACAGCGGATGAATTATTAAAAAGAAAATTTTGAATCATATTTGTGTAGAAAATGTAAAACAATATTGATAACATTAATGTTTAACTACACAGATGTTTTTAGTTAACAACTGTTATTTTGGATATACTTCTTAAACATTGATTATGTTTATAATAAAAAGGTTTTGTGTGTTCTTTAACATGTTTTTTAATTTTTTTTAGCAATTTAGAATTTAATTGCACATCATCTGAACGAGATGTTAGTGTTGGATATTAATATTTAGTAATGTATGAAATGACTCCTTCACGAGTGATATCACTCGTTCATGAATGAGTCAAAGGTCATCGCAAAGAGTCATGTTTATTCCAAGAGTGAAATGAAGCTTTCAACAATGAAACGACTCCTTCATTAGGTTTTTACTTATTCGTTATTTAGATCTCTTAGAATGAGCTACAATTTAAAGGAATTAGAATTTTTTTTGTAGAAATTCGAATTCATTCGAAAGATTTAATTCATTCCTTCATTCTCCCTCGGTTTAACATGCTGGGAACAACCTACTGCTCACTTGATTTTCCAACCGGCTTTGACCGGCTTTTTTTGGGGCGCTTGGATTGACATTATCGTATGTACTAAAGATATCTATTTTGGCCAAGTACGTTTTGACCTTTTGGCCGTTTTCATCGTCTTTTTCGTCCCTCTGCCACCTTGCAAAGAAGTGTCGACCATATCATGTAGCTGCCCTTTTCCCCTCTATCAGTGGGCAGAGTAGTAGCTTGAAAATCAGACAAACTTGTTGCTTTTTTAATGCATACGTTATAGTGCATATACAGCATACGTTATACTGACTATCCGGATACGTGGTAAAAATAAGTCTAGTAAGCCAGAAATAGGGCCGGCATGACCTAAGAGGTCGTTAAGTCAAGAATGGAGAGAAAGAAATCTATTAGGTAAGAATAGGGAAAGAGTGGTTAAATATTGATTGACGGATACATAAATATTACAGGTAAGAAAAGGTATATAGAGACATATAGATTTGAAAAGAAGTGTTTGTTACAAACGGTAGCAGTAGAATAGCTAAGTGAAGAACATGTAATTAAAGAAATAGGCCAATTAAGTTTTATAATAGTTTCGGTACAAATAGCTCTATGACGCACGGATTCGAATACGAAAAAGGGATTTCGGTTTTTAATCAAAAACTGAAATTTTTGTTTAAATCCATTACAGAAAAATCCATTATACTCTTCTCAAATTTTTTTCGTTTAGATATCACACACACAGCTATACTAACACACATGTTGCTGAGCCACTACCACTTATTTTTATCGATACAGAACGCTCTTGTTTACAAATGCTTCTTTTTAGTTTAGTTTGAAGGAATCGCAGATTGGCACGATACGTTCTTATCTTAAAGAGTCGTTATTTTGTTTTGGTATGGAATAAATATAATGTCAGAAATGTGTTTTGAAAAAGTCTTAGCTTCTAGTGGACAATCCTTTGCATAAAAGTTATACAAGAAATTTTATACTAAATAGGGCCTCACTTTTTGCGTAATCAGTGTTGAAACTTACTTGTACACTCAATATATTTTCCCGTGATCAATATTTATGCTTAGTTGGTGGCTCGATATGTTTGGTCAAGCTCAACCACATAACAAGCATTAATCAAATCTTTTGTTAATGACATTTTAGAATATATGATTAAGCTGAATTTAAAATCAAATAGTACAATTTATTTAACAAAAAATCACTTCAATCAAATATGTTTGTGGTAACTACAATGAAATGTTTAGAGTAGATAGAAATAATTAATAATTAATTCCAATAGAGCGAAATTGTTTTACGCTTTGTCCATAATTTTTGCATTACGATAGAACGAATGAAAACGTTTCACATGAAAATTAATGGCGCAAATTCCTCATTAAAATCATTACCGGTGCCCCTTTGTTGTAGTTCACATTTTCGCTCAGCACCCAGAATCGAGCGGTCCTAGCGACATTCAAATCATACCGTTTGCTCACTTCACATATGAGCCTTCCTTTTTATGTTTTGCTTATATTTCGCATTCCATTCTACCACATGTGCGGCGCTGGGGCTACTACTGGTACAACTCTTTGGCAGTAACGATAGCGATACCTTCATATGTAATGAGGCCAAAAAGCGAGATTTGAGATGCATGCATTTTGGGAAAGATGCACAATCTACGTCCCAAAGCAAAAGGATGAACGATCCATCCGTCCAGCGCGTGCAAGTGAGTAAGAAAATTATAATTTTCTAATTATGATGATTTTTCACGGCAGTCACCATTGAATAATCGGGCGTAATGAACGCGGTGCATAGGTGCATAGGCTTTCACTGGCACTGGTGTGATGGATTGAAAAGACATTTTATATGCATGCTTTTTTATGCAATAGCACACGATAGTTGTGTGGAGCCCGGTGTAGAAGTGGCAGAAATGCAATGGTCTTTTGTGTCTTTCGGCATGTGATGATATATTTATCATACGAGTTCCATGGTTCCATTGACTCATTTTCACTATTTATTTGGCACATGACGAATGTGGCCTACTCTTGCAGACAAGATTGCTGAAAAGCATTCCCATTCTGTTCGGGCCGGTTGGCTCGCTGGCTGCTAACGAATCCATACATCAACCCGGTTCTTAGGCGGTTAATGAGATGTTTTGTCTGCCTTATAGCAAACATGCTTTCATTCGAGTGAATTGATGTTTAACGGTGTTGTTGGTGATTGTATTCTTGATGAAATTCTTTGATTTCTCTACAATGCCGACGGAAGGATTTTATAAAATCGATTATTAATGGATCGTATCAAACGTTGTACTGATCAAGGTTGGTGTTTTTTTACACCATTAATTATGATGAACAGTAATTCACATAGAACATAGCAAGGCAACATAGAAGTGATACAGGTATTCCAGAATTTAAGCCCATTCGGCACAAGCAAACTAGAGCGTGACATGAGCTTTTTACTTAGCTTCAGCAGAAGCAGAAAACGGATTAACTTAAAATATACAAAAATAAATGTTGTTAAGGTCGGTTCTTGGTTTTCACTGAAGACGCACGCAGACGGTAGACACAACAATATTTTTTTGGACGAAAAATTTTTTACTCTGGAGACAACTTTAAACTTTTGGTTTGAGGACCTATACCGACAAGAAGGAAATTGTCATTGTTATTCATTGGCAGAGGCGTAAAACTAAAAAAAGAATCCTACTTACAACACGTTATCAAAGGCCATTTTAAGTCTTGCTCTAAAATGCTTTTTGAAAAATATAGTTTTAGTTTTCAACAGGATGCACCTGTTCACCATAAGGCTTTACTCGTTCAGGAATAGTTTAAGGAGAATCTGCGTTGTTTCATCAATTTATCTAAATGGCCTACAGCTTCCCCAGATTCGAACCCATTGGACTTAAGTATTTGGGAATAAATGCTAGGAAAGTTTCATTCAAGAAACTTTTGATGAAGATTTGGAACAAAAAACCAAATGATTTAATGCGTTCGGCTTGCAATTACTTCGAAACGCGTCTATGGAATATCTAATACAAGAAGGAAAGATTTGAATTCAATTAAGTACAATGTAATTATATTACTCACAAATGTTATTGAAATCAATCCTGGAAATAAATAAAAACTGGTTAGAATTTTACGTCATAAACAAAGTGCACTTTGTCACTTTGACGTTAGTAAATTAAGACCACTTTTTGCAGTATTCCACTTCCTATAAAATATTTACTGAAGTGAAATTAAAGTATGTAGAGCATAATAAAATTCTCCATGCGTTAGTTTGGATTCATTTTTCTTGCGCACATACACCAAAAGTATACATTGTTTTGCGCGAGCTTTCTGGGCGTAATAATCGATTCATAAAAAAAAGAAGCAAAAATACAACAGGGGTGAATCCGTAATGAGACCTTAATTTTAATATCCATTTCACGCGGAACATTAATCACAAACCGGCTTCCCATTTTTGTACCTGATATCTGCTAGGTAGAAAAAGCTATTTTTCCTGCGTGGTACAAAAACCTTAAAGAAAAAAAACAAGATATGAATAAACGATTGTACGATTAAAGCACCTGGCTAAAAACACTAGGCACATCAAGAACGCGGCACTAAACATATGCGTTACGAACCGGCGAGGGGGGCAGAACGGACGTATTTTCTGGCGAAATACTCGCGAAATCATCCAAAGCGCACTGTACGCGCGTGCATGAGGGCGTGCGTAAAAGCTTGCTGGAAACACAAAAAAAAATGTGCCTGCGGGGCATATAAATATAAATAGCTGAAAGAAACAAACATCCATTAAAGAATAGAAATGTTAAACAACGGATGCGAGCAACCGGAACATGCCCACCCGTTGCCCACAATCATAATTGTGGGAGAATGAGTGATGGATGTGGATGTTTTTTTTTCGTTTGTTTGTTTGTTTGTTCGTTTGTTCGTTCGTTTTTCTTTCTCCAGCACCTTACGGTGCATCATTTTTGTTTGTTGGCAATGTTTTGATGCTAGAGGGTTTTGCTGCCGAACCGCGGACTAATCTCGCGAATCTGCTAGAACCCCACGGAATGCAAACACTCCCGAACGGAAATGGGAATGATCGAAGCATTGAAAACATTCAGCAGTGTGGAGGAAAGAAAATACAAAACCATTCACAAACCAGTTCACGCAGTGAAATGGTTTAAAAAGCATTCTTGTGGCGCATCATAACAAGTGCAAAGTTTTTCCCAAAAGCTTAAAACTACACAAAAAGAAGGTTGGATAGGGGTTATTGGGGGATAGAAGGGGGGAACAGAAACGCCGACGCTTACATGGTTCCGATTGGCAGTGGCGTGCCGTAGTGGCAGAGCATCGCCACCAATGTCGGCTTACCATCATGCGTAGTCTCATTATGCTTGTGTGCAATTTAATCAATTCTAAGTTTAACGCAACGCACAGCACACGGTGTACGCAGCTCGGCACCGGCACCTCAACATACGTAAAAGGGAGGGATACGTTGTGGATCTTTGGTGGGCTGGCAAGCAAATGGAAGTACACCGGACAGGGTAAGGTCTTGGACATGGATAAGGTGATGTTTTCGTTGTAGTTGCGTTTCGCGAAACAATTCGCGATTCTGATCGGAAGGCAGGAAAGAAGGGTGGGCCAGGTCCACGGAAAGGCTTTTAATTGAAGAGAAAAATCGCGACGGTCCCGTTAAAATGGCGCTGAAGGGCGAGGAAATGAGTAGGTCCGGAAATCGGAACAGTAGACGAACCGGGCTGGTAGAACAACAAGAGAGAGCGAGGTGAGAATCGCACGTCACAAAAGCGCGTCGACTTAGCTGGCCAAACCCCGCGCAATGGATCGTCCCGTTTGGATATTGTTTTTGATACGAGTAGGGAAGAATTAAAAAAAAACAGAAGGTAATTATGTGTATCATCGCCTCCAGCACTGTTGCAGCTTCTTCCTTTGCAGCGAGGGTGCCTGATGGGCGCGGTGGTGGTAGCGACATGGCCAGTGATAATAGTCGTAGGAATGGGCACGCTAGAGACGGTAGTCGAATCTTGAACGGCATTAAAAACGGCGGCCTGGCTGCGAAACCTGTCATCATGGTTGATGTGCGCGAAACTGAACAGGACCGAACCGTAGGGGGCGCCAGGTTGATAAACTCTCCCTTCCGATCGACGCGGAATCCGCGCAGACTGGGTCGCCTCGATTGTGGTCGTTGCGCTTTTAACGCCGCGGCATGGCATTCGACCCCTTACGGGATGGGTGCATCGTACCGGGAGCGACTGGAAATCTAGCAAAACATCCATCAAATTAGCATAATTATCCGTGTAAGCGACTGGAACTCGAGACTAAAATCTTGTAACTAGTTCTGAAGGTGTTTTCGAAACTGATGTCTCAATTCAGCACTGCTAGTGGATCGGTCGTGGGATTGCGCAAGGGTTTTTTGTCTGTTTTATTTGCCCCAACGTCAACTCTTTGTAGAGATATAAGTAATATGGTGCAAATTTAAATAATTTAATTCAGCTAATATTGAGGCAGTAAAATGTCACGGCAAATGTGCGATTCTTTGTCGGGTCGTTTCGATCTGTTCATATCAATAAGTTGATATTTCACGAAGTAGAAAATCATCTCACCGGTGCATAGTTAATGTCTATGCCCTTGGTACGAATGGAGGAGATGGAACTTCGGACGGTGCCGAGTGATAATGATATAACAGCGAATTGGACGATCATCTAATTTTCCACGCGGAACAGCCTGCAGCCGTTACAGGCGGTGTTGTCTTTGTTCCGGACCATTCTTAGAACGGTGGCGTCATCCTCGATACCGTCAACTGCGTCGCAACTGCACCCGCCAGCCATTATTACCTGATCGACACCCTCCGAAACTAATCCATCGGAGGGTGATTCATAATGGTTTTAAAATTGATGTTTTTTCACATTCCTTGGTTTTCCTTCCCAAGTCGCGTAATGTCGCGAATAGAGCAATGAAATCGAGAAGGTCAGTAATTTATTTGCATTACTCGATTATCTGGGAGTTGGTTCGTTATTATGGCTAACAACAAGAACGGCGCAAATGATAGTTTATTACCATGGAATTCCATTTGTTAAAATTGATCATTCTTTGGCAGGGTTGACACAGCCAGTAAATGGTCAGAAGTTATGTAAATAGGAAACTTCAATCGAAAAGAGTTTTTGCGAACAAAAATCTCTGCAACTTAACGTGTACTAGTTCACATACTGTTGAGAATGCAGCATCCACTCAACTACTTACTGTTTGGAGTATAATTGTTCCTAATCGTGTATGGAATCGAAAAAGCATTGCGTCTTGCAGTGTTTATCATGCGAGTCGATTCACAAAGAGCGACACTTACAATTGCCTATCACTCGCGATGCTATTTCTATTGCTCGTGACAAAAAGGAATCTCGCCCTGAAATTGTGTTCCGAATAGAACGAGTCATTAATTTTTTCTTCTCACTGACCGCACGAGCTAACTGGCCGCTAGGTACGAACCTTCAAAATAGCAATAGCAAAAACAACACCAGCTCAAAAAGCTACGGGACAGCAAAACAAAAACAAAAAAACGCTTCGGCTACAAGGTTACCATAAATCAGCGGCAAAACTCACGGGAGTTAAGCTAATACTTACCATTATTCGCCACAATAAGGAAGGCAACAGGTAAAGAGCAGCTCGCAGGTTGAGGTGAGGTGAGAAATCTAAAATTCTAATCGCTTCGTCGGTATAAATCATGCTCTGAACGTGGAAGCAAATCGGACGGCACGGAGAAGTGTGGAAAAGTTAAGGTTACTAAACGATCATTGCTTCCATGCCAGAGGCTCCATCAACGGACGGTAGATGGTGTGTGAGGTGGAGGGATCTTGAGTTTGTATCGTGATTTCACGTTGGATTCGGTTTGAAACTGAAAGCGTGCGGCCGGCTAGTTCGCGGCCAATTGGTTCGATTTGTTCGCTCTTGTTGATGACCATGAATGTTTGACGGTCTTTTGCACCTTTGCAACTCCTGGCAGTTCGCAGGACGGATTCACAACAGCACCCGTTCGGTGTGTCTGTGCTGCAAGTTGATGACAATTCTAATTTTGTACGTTTTTTTTCTCTAAATAACTACGTTTGAACTTTGATGCATACGAAACAAACATTAAAACTGTTTTCATGATTTAACCTAACGCGATCGTACTTCCAATTGGAATACGAACAATAAAGATATTAACCATGTCCTTAGCAATGTCAGCATGAAATGTGTTCTCGTTTTTTTTCCTCAGTTTTTTCACGGTGATATGTCACCGATCGAAGCGTATGGTCAGTGATACAAAAAGGTACCATTATCATCACATGGAAAACCACGGTGACGCGCAGTTATAACACTGGGGTAATATTGTTCTAGCGATTGACGTCGCGGCCTAAGCTTTCATCAAAGACGCGGCGAAGGAATTTGATTGACAGCTAATCGGCACACAGAGCACTTGCGACACGCTTGACCCCGGGGTTGAAATAATGTCGCTTGAATGTTTTGTATTATTCATGGTGGGATTTGAAATTCTGAATTTATGGTTGCTTGTTTTAATGGCAGTTACAGCTAAAAATCCCCATTTCAACACCAATCACATTCGATGTCCGGTTGTTCATGAACGACCGTTCGAGTAAGGTGCGTATTGATTGTTTGTGACGGGCGCTCCTTTTCCTGATATCCTTTTTTGTGAAAATGAAGGATTAATGTTTATAAGTTTTTCTTTAAAGCTTTGTAGGAATGCACTCATGATGGTTTAATCGGTAGTTGTATAAATTAATTTATTAATAACAACAGACATTACATTAAAAAACTGACGCCATCTAAAGAGAAAAATATTGTCAGTTATTGGACAAATTTATTTAACAAAAATTAGTCAAAACAATATTAATAACAGCTCCACGAACATTTCGAACTCTAAGCAAACAAAATCTCCATCACTTAGATCCATCCAGGTACCGAAATATTTGTTGAACTCCTGTTGACTCCTATTAAAAGAATAAAAATCTTCGTTTAAATCGTGATATATGCGTTGAGACATTTTTTAGCCTTTTTTTGGCATGATCATCAATACGAATTTTATTTTCGTTAGAACGAAAATATTTCAACTAAAAGACGAGTTTTAGTTGAAATAGATAACAGTTTTGCTATTTGTATTAATATTAAATCACATTATTAAAATTTAAATAAGCTGTTTTAAGTACAAAATTGTATTCCATATAAATTTGTGATTTTAAATGTTGAGGTACGTGTTGTCTTGATTTTCTTGATAACATGGATGAAAGTCTCTTTGTCTCTTCAAAATATCTGTACTTTATCATTTTTGGTTGGATGTATCGCATTGATGCTGTAAATAAATGTAAATCTAAGTTATTTTCTTTCGTTTTTACTATAAATTAAAATTGGTATAAGAGAATACTTAAAGCTTTTCGTTTCGTCTGCTTAACACTTTTAATCATAGAAAATAGATGGTTTAATTATCCAACAAGTTATTATATCAATTGTAACCTTTAACAAATTATAAAATTATAGTAAATGCTTGTTTCGTTATATATAAGCTAAGTAGTAGATAGCAAATGAAAGATGCTGCCATAAAAAAATCCTAGTGTATTAAAGCACTAAATAATTTATACGTTGTGTGTTTTCTTACTTGGACAGGTGATTAAAATTTGAATTCAAGCATAGCGCTTAATTATGAATAATGTGACAGGCATAAAGGAGATACACTTAACATAATCTAAAGTATTCATTGGACTTCAAAATCTAAGTGATGCCGTGATTCCGACATCGAAAAATATAGTCATAATTTAAATAAACTATAAATAAGCTAATTTTTTCTAAGAATCTTCTAAAGCAAACACAATTTCTCATTAACATTCAAACAGGAAAAGTGTCTTCTCTCACACGGTTGACAACGAGAAGCGCGCTGGTATTGAAATCTCCACACTGATGTCACTTCAATCTGTTAAGCCGACCATTTTGAGTGTTTTCTAATAATGATACAGCAGGGGCCAACTTGCCGATGCCAATAGCAATGATAATTTATCTTTTAGATTCGCTGGGGCATCGCCGTGTGCTTCCCGTATTGAGGGTCATGATGGCCGCAGTTCACGGATATCTTTTCTTACAACTGCCGTCTCAAAGACACGAACCTTTTGTGGCGACTCGAGCGGCCAAGACGCTGCCGGCTGACACTGCCATTAGCCCATATGTCAAATATTGATAGAGTAACTCCACGAGGGCGCTAGTTCGGTTAGCATTTGGATGGCGCTTGTCTAACAGAGATAGAACGAACGAAACGAAATTAAGCTCCCGCTAGTCAAACTTTCAAGGCCATGCTTCAGCCATTTTGACTTGGGGGTTTGCTATAAAATGGCAGTTGGGAAGGAACTCCATTGATTGGACGTTTGCAAGATCGGGCCTGGAGGGGATGCTTGATGCTGTGGGATGGTTATGGTGGCTATAGAAAAAAAGTGGTACAGTTCGAGTTGGCAAAAGGTTGGCGGTAAAGGTACGGGGCTCACAAAAAAAGTCGCACCAATCGAGCAGGCTGCAAAATGTTGCGCAAAGGCCTAAACAAACGACGAAGTTCAATGTGGCAGCAATGTGCCCCGCGGTCGAGAGCGAGAAGAAAGGCGACAGGTTTCGGGGAGAGGGAAATCCGAAACAAGACAAATAAGCATTGATCTTAGACCTTGATCCGACGTACGACGAACGTTTGTCGAATCAAATGCATCCAGCGTACGCGCTGAGGCACACACAAAAAAGCGTATGGTGTGTTGTGGCCGTCCGAAAGCAGCAGTGTAAATGTAATCAACGGATGATAGAGCGAGCGATCATCACGGCTAGAGAGCAGGATGGAATAGCATTGACTGTTAATTAGGCCGAGAGGGATAGATGAGCGAACAAAAATTGTTCGCTATCGTAAAGCTTGTCTAGGCGCTTGCCTGCCGTACGGTTGCACTTGTTGATGCACAATCCGATCTGAACTGCATTTGGTACCGTGCGGTTTACAGGCCATCCCTTCCTCCGGACCCCCTCGTTCGGTACACGCGTTGACTGTCGATTGTTTGGCAAATCGTTACTATTGCGCCATAAAATTATTCGTCGCTCGAGGCCACATAATTGACATTCGACAGAAAGCGCAGCGAAAAGTTTACGTTTTAGCGCGAGATGGTTTCTACTGGCTGGAGTAGTGTGCACGTTCTACGCGAAGGTAGCAAGCACGTATGTAGCCGAGAAATGCAAGTGGTTCGAGAAAAAAGGATAAAGTTAAGGAGAATAATTATTTCTACAAACAATTTGTATTATCTAAAATTTTGGCTTTGGTTGCATTGCGAAGGAGTATGTAAAATAACGATGTTGTGCACTAACGCTTTTGTGGAAACTTATAATTAGCTTCACATATTTTAACGTACGCTTTGAAAAGTGTATTCCATTCTAGCGACACGTAAAATGCCAATCGTTAGCAACAGTTGCTTCTGTTTCGAATAGACCGTATGTTTTATTTTGCAATCGATCCCTATTTGTTGAGTAACTTTGCGTTTGTTTTATTACGCATTATTACTGTGCATGAAGTGGAAGGCTCCCTGGTAGGTAGTTAGTTTGAAGTTCGCTAATAGAAACAATTTTCCAGGTATTGATTTAGTGCAAAAAAAAATCAATCGTTTTATACATTTGATTGATTCCTTTATGCTGAGTTTATGTATTTTTTATGCATCGATAAAGAGGGTTATATTCTGTAATGTTGAAGTAACGTAGTATAAATAAGGATAGGTAACTATTGCTTTTGCTTTGTTGGAAGGTTGTATAAATTGTTTGATCAAACGAACATGCTTGGAATAATGCAAAATACAAGAAGGCTAAGCTTTGTGGACATTGTACACACTTCTGTTGAAATGCCGTTTTAGTAAAAAACAAAATGATGTGGTAATGAAGGTTTTTGGGGTGAATTTTATGAGATCAAACAATAGCACAAATGTTTCCCGAGAATTACTAATAATGTGCTGACGACAACAATATGCAGTTATGAATAACTTAATTATGCTTCAAACATTTTAAATCTCGGCATTGGAGTTGTTCATCATTTGGTGTACTCGTAATATGCTATTTCTTTGCCTTAAAAAATGTGTTCTTGTATCGTTTACTCGCTTTCTTGCATCTGTTATAACAAATCATACTATTGCCCGACAAATACTACAACGTGAGCGTGATATCTGAGGTATTCTAGTTGACGACAAATTATTTTTCCACAATGTTATAATGAGTTGATCCGAATACTAGCACATGGGGAACTGAGTCTGGTATTTGTAATTGTATTAGTATTAATTAGTCTTAATCGTCTACTACATAAAGAGCCACGTTTTATGCTATGAAACTTTAAACCGAACATTGAAATTGATTAGGACTATTAGGTCGTCAAGCTGAAGATAGTTTCATGTTGAGAATGACTTCTAAGACTCGAATTTACAGAACTCACTCTTGTTGGATATCATTGGATGTAATTCTGCTCAACGGCATTATTGGCACGTGTATACGTTATCAATCTTAATTTCGTGAAATATTAAAAATGGCCAAGATTCGGAGATTATTACAGGATTGAATCGTTATATGAGTCTTATTTAGATCTATACGGTAATGTTGTCTCATGATTATTCGTGTAATTTGGAAACAACAGAACCTAAATCTGGCCTGTTTGACTTTCATGTGTTCTTATAAATGTTTCGTCGACATACTTCAATTTCTTTTACCCTGTCATGTATGGATATGGCCTCTTTTTGCCATACGTCATTTGTTACTATCAACCGCATTGCCTGCTTCCAAGCTTGGAAACTTTTTCTATGAGATGTAGAATCGCACAAGATCTGTTTATGTCTGGAGTACCAGCGAAATTTTAACAAAAAAAAAAAAATAAAAAAATGCAGTCATAGATCGACTACAAAACATTCAGATTTTTTTTAGATTACAATTAAAACATACAAAATAAAAATGAAAAAAAAAAACAATAACGACGATGTCTGAAAACAGCAAATTATCTGACTTTAAACATTTTTGTTGATTTCATGTTGAGTGCATGAATGAGAAACAACAATGGGAAAGTGATTTTTCAAGTACGCTGTTGACCTGTGAGCTAACCGGGGGACACATTTGACGCATATGTCCTGTGTCTTCATCTCTTGATTTTTCATCTGGTTCAGGTTAATCGCGTCTCAGCGGTCGACGGCTTAGACTTTAGTCTAAGCTTAAGCCTAACTTTAGTCTTTATTTAAACTACTTCAGACCCAACACAGGTGATAGATTTGGGGTCAACTACAAAGATATAAGACTTGATGATGGGCCATCAGCATGTAACAACATTTCGGGCTGGATCTATATGTTTCTTTTTTATGGTTTTTAATGGCCTTCTTTCAATTAGATTGAGGAGAAGTCAGTCAATCTCATCCCATTGGCAAACCTTTATAGGAAGCAAATGATTTTTAATATTGTATAGCTATAATAACTATTATTGCTCTTTTATCTCTTCGATATCTCTTTTTAATCTTGTGGCCATCTGAATAATGCCTCTCGTACATACGTTAATTCATTTCAACATCGTAGCATCAAATAATCAGTCATAGCTGGTCTAAACTACAAATGATGCAAGAAATGAAAAAAATAACTCTGCTCGTAAACAAAAGATCCGTAAAAGATAGATAATTTACAAAACAAAACTAGCGTCTATACACACAAACAAACTCTCACAAAACGATAAAGTGACGTCCAACGTCTACTTAAGCGCCCAAGCGCCATTTGTACAAGCGTTAATAGTAGGTTGAAAGAGGCAGGCGTACAGGATTGCAAACAGTGAAAAGAATGCAGAATTATTTGGACCCATGGAAAAAGCAGGAATATGCACAATTGTAGGCAGTTTTCGACTGAAACAACAATACACAAAGGAACAATAGCTGCGTGACATTCGCATGCAATTGCGTAAATGTCTTGTGGAGGTATGATGGCTGCCACGAAAAACGTTGAAGCGGACTCAATGGGATGTACGGGATTCGCTTGTAAAATAGATGCTTAAAAAATCAACCCAAGGAAGATCTTAAACTAAACATACATATCTTCGTTAGGGGGGGCAAGCATGCTTTATTCCAATATAAGCTTCTTCTTCGTTTATTAGTGGTTTGAAATTACTGTACATAAGCGTGACACAAACCATCGCTGTAAATTGGAAAACTGTGACTTTTAGTTTTAAAGCTTTACTTAACTTTGTTTGTCCATGATTGATGTTGTGATTTTTTGGACTCGCTCTACAATGCTAAAAATGTATGGTATGTCAAGCGGAGCTTGCCTGTTTGTTCCTGTGCAAACAAAGTGTATGCCCATACATAGCCGCGCCCCATCCGAAACATGTACACCGATGCGATACGTACGTGTGCATGTGAGTTCTTTTGGAAAGGACTTGCTGGAAAGGAAGATCAGGGATTTGTACCAGATGCACCAGTTGTCACATTCATTTGATCCACTGTGCCCGAAGTGAAAGATGCACCGTCAACTGCCAGCAGCAGGTGAATTCTCGGATAAATGCATGTGTGCATGCGAACTGCATTACATATCAATACAGAACTTTACTGGATGTGGACGGAGTAACTGCAGTGGGATAGAAAACAAACGACGAGCCTCATCTACTGGAGCGCTGGAGGATCATTAATGACACATGACTTCATGTGTGAAAGCAGGACCATGCCGACGGGACATTCGAGCCCCCGTTTCTCTTGGAGCTAGTATCTAACGCCCTTTGTGTCTGTTTGTGTGTGTGTGTGTGTTTTTTTCCCTTCTATAGAGTCCTTTTTTCGTGATCCTTACTTTGCATCGTTTACCAGCCATCCTTTATCAAGCTTCTCTTACATACGCCTCGTCTGTGCAAGGGCCGCCCAAAGTAGGAAGTACGAGGCCCCATAGTGATACTACCGAACGTAAAGCAATAATTGGCAGAAGAAGGACAGAGGTGCAGGAGAATTTTCGCCGGAACTAAAAGTACAGGAAGCGATTGTGAGAGGGTACGCCGTTAGGCAGATTCCTCAGAAACTCTAGGCAGATACCGCGTGGGAGGAAGAAGTGCATAAAAATACAGTGCTGAGAAAGATTTTCGACACAGCGTAAAAAAGGGATTTATTTGAATATTTTTAAATTTACAATTTCGTTAACTATTTTGCTGATTGCACTATTTTTTGTTAGTTTGTGACATTGCACTAATGAGTGGATTGTTTTGTACTGTAAACAATATCAACGGAATCACCAAAAAGTTGATAATACATTGCCGAACATAGTTTCGCAGCCCGAGTGTGTGTGTGCACCGAGATCCTTATTATATATTGCGCTGCAACACACTTCATTCCGGGCTGTTGTGCAGTATGGTATGCACGGTCATAGAATAGTAGGAAAAAATCAAACAATGATTATGTTTTTAAATTGGATACTTGCATCAAAAGAGAGGGCGCCCTGAAGCGGAATGAAATCATTATCGCTGCTTAAATTGGTTTTTAAAGTGCCTATCGCTGATGCTAGGAGTCGCTTACCGGGGGCCCAGTCCGCCCTCTGACACAGCGTCCGTCCGTCCACGGGATTGTAACGCGATCGTAGGCTAGGGCATCCGTGGGCATCTTGTCGTTGGTATTGTTATGATCGAGTCAGCACGCCCCAGCCCAGCGACGGAGATGCGTTCGCCATCCGTAGATTCCGTTGGGACGGGAGACTGGCTATATCGGTAGATAGTTGTGTTCTTCGGCAAAACGGTGGTACAGGTGGAAAGTGGACTGAGCTGAACCAATCGACTGTGATTGTTGCTAACGCTCGATGTGAAAATAAAAGCGTACAGGGGATGGAAATAGTGCCCGTACATCGACATGCGTGCATAGAACAAAACGAGGGAGCTTTGCATGCTACTAGTTTTATTCTTCAGAATCTTTACTGCACTATTACGCATCATCTCAAGTTTGTTGACCCTCTATGCTAGCAAAAGGGTGGATACGTATAAAGAGATTATTATTTATTGTAGTAGAAAGTGATTCGATTCGTAAGTAAACCCATTTGTTTAACACAAATAAGAACATTTATCGTTTTTTTTGTTCGTTTGAAAATCATTTTTTTACAAAGCTTTTATCAAGATACTTTACTAAACGAATGGATGGCACTAACACAGCAAACGATTAACAAAATGGGAAGTTTCTCTGTAAAAAATGGTAAATTTCATTGTTGAATAATATAAAATTATATTTTTAAAACGAATCATATATTAGTTATTTTAAGTTCTCATTGTGAAGTGCTTAAGGGAATTCCTTTTTTGTAAGTATAATTATTGTTTGAACCAAAGAAATGAAAATATTGCCTTATTGAAAATATTTTTTTTGCACATAACAAATAGTTTATTAGCATCGTGCGTGCGTTAATTCGGTAAAAAATGTAACATTCTCTTTATGCTGGATTGTTTGGTTAATAGCTCAAATCCTAAGGCTGCAATCCATAGATCAGGGAGATGGAGTACAGCAGTTTAATGAATAGAAGGATTTGCCATTTTCCCATACTATCGTTTGCCCATGCTACTTTTACCGAACAGAGCGCTTTAATGTGCATGTGCGTCGCACTCTAATCGCTGGTGGTGGTGTGTGTATATATAAATATATTTTTTAAATTCCCTTCATCAACCATGCAAACAAACGATTCTATTGACGGATGGAAAACATTGGCAGGCTTTAAGAACGAATGGGGCAAAAGTGTGCATGATGTTGTGTGTTGTATGCTTTCCTCTTTGCTTTCCATCTTAGTGTATACTAATGGTGCAACTGGGTAAGTTATACCAATTTATAATACTCGAGCTTTATGCTAGCGTTCTTTTTTTACATATATATTGTACATAGGCAGGTGCGTATTTGATGGTGTTTCATTTTGTTTTGTAAGCTATACTTGCATAAAACGTAGCGTTAAGTACAGTAAACATTAATACAGTAAACAGGTTAAATCTTTAAATAAAATAAAATAAAATTTAAACTAAATATCGTAATTCGTTACAAAAATATTAAATGCCTTATATTTTATTATTTCAATAATAAAACATATTTCATAATTTGTATCATTGTGCAATAATTAAAAAAATTTAAAATCAAAATTCTAATTTAATAAATTGAATTTCAATTTATACATAAAGTTTATGAAAAATAATTAAAGAAAGAGGAATTTTGTTCAAAACTATCATAATATGGAGGCAAACCGTTATATATCAACTAAGTTTTTTTTCTCGAACTAAGCCTTAAGCTTAACTTTACCTTAGTTTTTCACTTAGACAGAAATTTTGAAGAAAATTTCATTGGATCGGGTTGTCAACAAATGTTTCTTTTTCCTCATATGTGTTATCACCAAAAAACTACATAAGAACAAGAGTTATGTAGCTGCGCTCCCATGGCAACGAGTGCAGTTTCAAGGGGGCTTATGATGAAATATGGTATAGATGCATAAATATTTACCCGTACCGAGTTTGTCCTTTCATCGAGGTGAAGTAATATCGATTTCATTTCAACAATTGAAATCCCATCTAGTGCGGCCATGTATTCTCGGGGCGTTTCGCAAGCACGGGGTGACAGTTTGCACCGGTACCATTATTGATGCAAGATTAGTAAGGCGAGGCGAGTGTTGGAACGATCGCAAAAGCAACGACAGGCCACATTGCAAACGGTTCAACCGGCACTGTGTTGACAGATTGGCAGCGTTTGAGCAGCTTCACCAAACAGATTCGTCTACCGTGGACCGTGGCCGTTTGGCTGTTCAGGTGTTTTTTACGCGTCCTAGCCAAAGAAGATAAACGGATGACGTGCTCGCGCGGAGATGGGGTACCGAACTCGAGGTTAGGTGATACCCAACCCGTGTACAAAGTGTTACAAATTATCATCCTTGCCATGGCGCTTATTGTGGCGCAGCCGTCAGCCGCGGGGTTTAATTGAAGATATGCAACATTTATTCAAATGCTTAAGGTAAGGAAAGGAGAGCCTAATTTACTTATAATAGTGACGCACAGCGTGCATGCTAGCGGACAATTTGATGTACTGCAATTTTCTTTTCCTTAAAGGTAGTTCTTCCCTTTTTTTATTCCCTCACTAATTGAAGATTGATTTCTTTAATGTGCTATGTATTTAAGTTGCATGCTTTAGACCAGTAGTATGTATGTAGTCGAGGTGTTCAAACGGAACATGTGTAAATAAGTTTGGAGCTAGTCTATGAAATGAGAAATAATAAACGGAAAACGCATAAGTTTCTTTTCATACAGTTTTGATAAGCTCTCTTAGATTATAGCACTTGTAGCGGGATTATACTTCTAAACATAAATCATTTTTATAGCGATCAATTTCTTTATGATTTATTTTCTTTTTATTGCTTAAAACTCTAGTAATTGAAGGTAAATACTAGTCTAAGCTATATTTTAATTGAAGAATGAATAACAAATGTAGTTATTTATTGAATTTAGACATTTGCATTCACTGACTATTACATCAAATACCGTTTCAAAATAAATAATAACACGATTGAAAGTGAACGTTCAAACATGATTTCAAACATTGTTGTGGTTGATGGATATTCGATCGGTAACATGTTTTGCTGGAAAAATGAAATGTTTGTCCAGTGATAAATTCGATTAAAACAATCAATCTGATTGTAGCTTAGAGTGACATGTTTTTACTACTATTGCATCGATTTTCCGCAGGCTGTTTTCACATATAATAACTGTAATGGTTTTTACAGTATGGATGGAATGGAAATCGAACTGTCCGCAGTTCCTCCGATTGCTCTGCCGCACTTTGCGCTGCGTTGCGTTGACCCATATGTTCTTTGTAATCGTAGTGCCTGAGAAAAATTCTGCGTTTTTTATTTCTAACAAACCTTTCGTTTTTGCTTCCCTTGCTCATGCAAATTATCCTATGAGCGCCCACGTGCGTTTGTTTCTGTTGGCGGATTTCCGCTACGGTGCCAACGGTTGCGAGCCTTTTCATTTAGGAAATGGATCTTTGGAAATTCTTTTTCATCGAATGATCATCGAACGCGAAAAAAAAAACACATCCATCGTCCACTCGCTCGTTCGTCCTTTTTCAATCGCACAAATTTGCTATTGAAAGATTAACACACACCCCGGACGGACACACGTTGATGCTCACAAACGCAGCACCCATGATTCATCGTGCCGTTGAATAACAATTCAAAAGACCGTCGTATATGCAGCCGCTGCTGGTGAAAATGCTCATTTTTCTATGCGATTGAGAAATGTGCAGCGGGCAGTGCGTTAAGCAGTAATCCATCAATTTTAGTGTATTTCAAACCGAGAGTGGACTATGTATATCCACACACACATACACAGCCGCCATTGGTAAAGTGCATCGAAGCACTTTCCCAGGTAGCTAAATTGTATTTTGTAAATAAAAAAATAAATAAAGATCGAACGTATGTGCAAGGCTCGGTTAGACAAGGAGCCCGGAGGATACGATACCATGTGCGTAAAAACGAAGTTTTGTATCCATCGTTGCGCCCGACCCGGAAAACGCACCCGACCAGACGCTGTGGATGTGTTTATGTGGCTCGTGCGTGAGGATGAAAGTTGGTACGCTTGCCTAGCCTAGTGGACAAGTTCCACGGTAGCCGTAGGATAGATTTGAAAAGCCTCAAACGCAACGCTACGCTTATCGGGGCTAACAAATCTAAAATAAAATTTTCTGCGCTTTATGCATATACATTACGCTTGCAGAATGTGCAAATTATTTTACCCGTGATGGTGGATGACAGGTGGACGGGACAGTACATGAAAAGTGCATAAAAAATGAGTGGTGGTGCTGCTGCTACGATCGTTGATGGCGACGTCCAAAGGATCTTCGGGAATTACTGGTAAGGGTTGCAGGGATGAAGCGGAAAAGGAAGGACTTCAAATTTTTTCCCTTTCATGAGACCCTCTATTCAGGGGAAAAAGAGGAAAGGGGGGAGAAAAGAAGTGGACGAGCGTGAATATGCGTATGAAACAAACATACGTTGCCTCTTGCAACCGCCGGAGTGACCGGCTTTGGGTCGTCATATGCACGCATTCGATATCTCAGAACTTTCCACACCGTTCGATGGTGGAGATTTATTTTTTCTCTCATCTTCAATTAAAATAATTGATCCATAATTTATCCCCCCGCAATAATCCATCACAAACACATACAACAACATCGAAGCATCGAGGCAAAGGCAGGACAGGATGGCGCGTGAGTGGGCAAGCGACGATAATGTTGGGGCCATGTAACAAGGTGACTTTATGCTACCGAATGCACTAACCGACGACCGTACCGATTGAACGTGAAGTCAATCCTGGTTAAATTACTCCTAACGGACTATCCGGACATCGATGATGCACTTCCGGTAAGGTGAAGCATTTGATTCGTCGCTCACGATAAGACTGGTGCCGTGGATGGTAATACATACATGGTACAAATTGAGAAATTTAATGAGATTATTAATAAATGCTGCCATTTTGGGTTGTAAAAAAACAGAAAGAGCAGAAAATTTAGCAATATTTACCATAAATTGTACGCAACGTGTTGGAAATTGTTTGATTAGCAAAAGTTAAAGTTTGTTCTACCAAATATCTTATTTACAAAACTGTTCGCAGAGGAAAGGACGCATGATTTCGTTATGGTTTGAAGCAGTCCCATACTCATGGAGCTAGTTTTTCCAGTCGATTTCGATCGCAATGCATGTGCAGAACTTTTCCCGGTGCAAGCTAAAGGCTCGTTTTCACTCTTTAAACCCCGTTTTGCTTTAAACCAACCAAGCGGATTTTTATTTCCCTTCAGCTTTCAATCCATCAAACGCATCGTCTGCTGATGATGATAATATTGTGTTTTTTCCGCACATGAATCTGTTCGCTTCCGTTTTTCTTCACCTCTTCTGTCAGCCCTTATCCTTTCGTTTTATGCTCAAAATAGTCCTTCCTTCGGCAGACTACGTTCCCGGTTCGATTTTCTACTGTATCTCATCTGCATCCTAGGTGCGTTTCGTGTTGGTCGTTGTCATGATCCTGGGGATAGGATTAGTATATTTGAAAAGAGATTTTTTTTCTACTGCTTCAAGCAATGTCTACGCGTCTTGTGGGTGTGTGGGTGAGTGAGTTTTCCTTGTGTGTTTTTTACGATTTCTCTCATTATCCGCTTTTTTTAACCCCAATATGCAAACGTTGCTGTATTTTTTTTAACGATGCATATGGGAAAAGGCAAATATTTAGTTAGTAAGCTTACCATAGCGTGTGTAATGTTGGTTCGTGCGTAGTGATTTTAGTCGGGCCGGTTTTAATACACTTTTAGTGGGCCTATCGTTAATGTGAGGTTTTTTTTATTAAAAACTGAAATTATTTCCTAATGACCTATATTTCGAAAGACTAGCTGCTCTTATGTTGATTGAAATGATAAACCTTAATAAATTCAGTAGTAGAAAGTATAGTAGACAATGTACGATTGACATGCAAGTATTTATAGTTTCTGTATAATAAAAAACGAATAAAGAAAGGAAAAAAAACTTAATGTAAAATTAATTTTCTTAACAATACCCTTTTATTGCTTTGTTCACATGTGCGTTTGCCTGCATTTTAAATCATCAAAGATGAAACTTTCTAAAGCAACAAAATGCAAATGTGCACCGCTCTCGGCTTAAGACTGCACAGCCTAATTGCAATAACTCGATTATTGACTGCATATCCCTTTCATCTCGCGGTGTACGGTAAATTAATTTTAGCCATGCGTTGGCCATTAATTCGGTTATGCTACCAGTATACGGAGGCCCGGAGTGTCAACGCATAAGAGATGCGACCGTTAGTCTTAAACTCGCTAACCGCACCGGGAATTATGACGCATACTATTCTTCACGTATTGGGACCACTTTCGAGAGGTTAGCGGATTGGGGACGGACATTTCGAACTAGCGTGGGGTTTGTAATTACGGTAGCTAACAATCCACAGGTTTTTGAGTGAGGCTGGGGAAGAATTTCAGGAACTTTTCCCTTTTATGGTATCGAATAGCGTAGATAGTATCGAAGATGCCGCTTAATAGAACTAAATAGTTTGTACGGAAAAGTTTCCCACGGAAGGTCCAGTTTAATAGCAGAAGTGATTGGTCATGATAGATTTTGTGACAAAGTGGCAATATTATGCCGGTTCTCTGATCTAAGAATCACAAAATTAATTTGAACTTGGTTAAGTGGTTTGGACGCTTTTCGTTAAATTTTTGAATGATGGTTCCTTGGATAAATTGTATTTCTAATGTAACTATAACTCTCTTCTTGGCTTTAACGACCTTACAGGTCACGCCGGCCATTTCTGGCTTACTAGACTTATTTTTACCACGTAGCCGGATAGTCAGTCCTTGCTACGGGGGAACGGTCCGGATGGGATTTGAACCCGGTCCGGCCGTGTGGACTGGCGCCGTTTATCACATGCACCACCGGGCCGCCCCGTAACTATAACATGCAACGTATAATTTGTTTGTTTAATTCTTGGAGAATTCAATTGTCTATCCTCTTAATTGGCCCGGAGTTGATTTTTTTGGCCTAATAGACTGGCGGGAATTCTGTGGTATGTACTCAGGAATTAAGAGAGTTAGTTGTTTCCATTTCCAAACATTTGGACTGGATCTAAATTAATTTAAGTAATAATGTATAGGAACTTTGGGGTTTGTTTTGCTTAAAGCCTTAATATATTGATTGGTGTAGGTATGTGATAAACGGTACCGGCCCACGCGGCAGGACTGGGGTTCAAATCCCATCCGGACCGTCTCTCCGTTGCATGAACTGACTAACCTGCTACGTGGTAAAACAAGTCTTGATACGGCCAGGCCGTTCTAACCGAGCAAAAAAAAAACATTGATACATCGTAGATTATTCTAAAAAAAATTGGAATTTGAGTTTGATAACAGGATTATTCAAATATGTAAAATTAAAGACTTCAATCAATTCAATAAAAATGTGTTTCTTCAAAAAAGGGATGTCGAACAATGGAAAAATACTTGTATACCTCCGATCTCATTAACTATTCCAGACATTTTAAGTTTCTATGCTTAGAGTTTAAAAATTTGCCGTATCAAACGATCATTTAAATTTTAACGACCTTAAACCTTTATTATGTTACGAAGACTTCTTGAAATGACATAAAATAGTTCATTATTGTTTTTTTTTAATTTTTTATATCTATTCTATTTAAATAAAGTTTTTCATTATACGTGTCAAAAACGAACTTCGTCTGTATGATGATATGATTAACAAAAACTATATTTGTTATGTTATTATCAGTATTATAATATACCATTCAATTTTTATTCTTTTTTTTATTGTATTTTCTATTTTATTAAAAGTATAAAAAGTAAACATAATAAGTTCCACTTGTCACAACAAAAATTACGTTTAGCAGTAGTTGATTAATTGAATTTTGATTTGACTTTGATTTCAGTAGCAACGATATGCCGATAAACCACTTGATTAAAGTACGCCCTAACCCCGATCGTGGACGAGTAAGAGGAGAAAAAAATGCTTACGGGTTTTTGTTGCTGTAATGTTTCAAATGCGTTTCCCGAATGTCTATCCTTATGTATTTAACCTCATGCACGTAAGTTCGCAAACAACCCTTTAGCTACTGATTATGATGATGTGGTGTGTGCGGTGCGCGGATTTCGCAAACGCAATGAACTTCACCCGCCAGCACTCATTAGCGGCCAAGGCGGCAGAGAAAGGATTTTGCGTATTCGCAACGTACTATCGATCTTGCCCACGCATAGCCGTGCCAGCACAGCCAGCATTGTTACAATACCGAGCCGACTGCTTCTACTACGGTTACGGTTAACCTCAAATGATTATTAAAATACACCATCCTTTCGGTGAAGCGATAGTCGCCTGGTGAACAGTACAGTTTTTTTTTGCTGACAATTCCCAAGCAATGTCAATGACCTGATGTTGATGAAGAACTGGGTACGAATGATGGATTTTTATCGCCAGAAGTGTTCACACCAGAAGGACTTTTTTGTAAGCTTTAGTTATGACAAAGATAGTAAAAATTAATAATATGAATTAGAATTATTACAATGTTCCGTAGATACAATGTATTCAATTTTAAAAGGAATTAAAATATGTATAAAATATAAATATAAATCGAATGTTGAGAAATTTAACAGGAAAAAATGCAAAAATATGTGAGTAAACAACCTATTTTATTAATTAAAAACGCATAAAATGACGTAGACAAAATAAAAAAGAGAAATAATGTTTCTATTGCATTATTTTATAACGTTAGCTTATCTCTATTCTCTCGAATTAAGAATCCTTACCTTGGAACTAAAACAAAAGTTTAATAAATAATTCGTATGTATTTAAGTATGTAAATGTATTTACGTATTTTACGTATGTAAATGTATTATGAAATATTCTTGAGATGTTCGTGAAACAATTCCGACAGTACCATAAGTAAGAAATTTATTTTTTTTATTTTAAATTTAAAATTAATTAAATTGTGAATAAAAATAATTAATAAAATTAAGATCTTTATCGAACCGCAAAACGGTATATTTTCGTGGATAAAATAATAAATTTAAAACACCTGTACTTCACGTAAAATGGAAAGCAAATCAAAAGATTGCAGCTTACGCAAAGTAATAAATACCCAATCAGTCAACAATTCAAACATCAAAAGCGTACACGAACCTGGCGGGGACAGCATTTTAACGGGACTCTTGTTTGAACAGCGGCAGCCTCATTATGTTTCGCTCTTCGCGTCTAAGCGAGAAACCTGGAAAGCAAAAATTATTGACTGCAACAATGACCGGGCAAGATCTGAAAATGGTCACACCGACAGGTTGTACGCATTGTTGGACGCATCTGGCTGGATTGGTGGATTATCTTCGACGAATGAATCGGTATTTGTCCATGGCGTGTCGCCAGCGATAGATGGTGGTGGCAGGGTTTGTTAGAGCTGAACGAGCGACAAAGAGCAATGGGTTGATGGTGTGAAGACGATGTAGGCAGTTGGGTCCATTTATGGTTAATATGAAACATAGATGCAATTTGTTGTTTTAGGAGAGTGCGTGAGGCACGAGTCCACATGTTAGGAAGAAGTGTGTTACAGTGTGACAAGATGTGCTCACCACAGCAGATCTGAACATTGTGCGGAACAAAACGAAGCGAAGTAATACTTTCAAAGCCAACGAGTATAGTCAATTTGCCAACAGTGGCTTTGTGAAGTACCAATCAATGTTTCTTCGAAACTGAAAGTGATGTTTTTTTTTCTTCTATTTCTAGCATATAATATGGATTTGCTTATTTAACAAAAGAATAAGAAGCACTATAGAGCCACGCTTAATATTCGTGTGTCATGCAGAGTTAAAACATAGTGGATTTTATTTCACTTATATTTGAAATTAGACGTTCATGCATCATTTCGATACGCAACTTGACATCGAGGCTTGCAGCTAAAAGCATGGTAGAGATTTTAATTTCAACCCATCAGAGCTGTATTCGGTGCGACATGCGTGCCTCAGAGTGCAGAGCGCGCCGTACGATGCAACGGCCAGCGGTTTAGTGTCTTGAGCGTGAGATGGTGACGGTTTTGTTAATATCAATACCGATTTGAAGAGCAGCAGTATGCAACGATTATTTCCACGGTGACGGATTGTCGAGTGCAAAAATATTGGAAGCGAACTCATCCTTACCACAGTTGTCACCATTGAATGTAGGCTTTGCTATAGTTTAGGACCTCCTGGAAACTGATTTTTTTCTGTTTGCTTGAGAATGGTGTAGCTAGACGATACTGGGGATCGCCCGATTTTACCGGAAGGAATCGTCAACGATTTTCTCAACACTATAGAACCATCGTGCCATCATCATTCATCTCGCGTGTTGACTGCCTTACTATCGGTGAGTCTTGTCAGCAGTAATGATTATTCTCATCCATCCACAGGGAGCTCAGTGTATCATTACGTGTACCATTCAGGGAGAAGCTGTCTACGCGCGTTTAACGTCCTATCCATCTGTGTGTTCTCGCTGTGATTGTTGTTGCGGTATAGGCGCTGAAGGTCTGATTTGCTTTTCAGAGGCACGAAATGTGCTTAGCCTGGTGAAATGTGCAGCTCTGAGATGTATATTTTTGTGCGTTATTATGTTTGGGGCTTTTTTTCTATTATAAGAGATAAGTCGAATAGATCGGGTGTGGTATTGCGTTTTGTTTCATAATCGGTTGATTCTTCGTTTTGATGAGTTTGTCGTTTTGTTTCGTGCTCGTACAATAAATGCATGGGATTACGTATCGGTGTGTGAAATAAGATAAAGGATATTTGAATAAAATGCAGATAATTGCAACGATCTGCATGTTGTGCCATTTTCAGGATTGTTATGCAACTGTTGATAAAATGTTTTTTTTTTGTTTTTTTATGTGAGAAAAATATCCATACAGTTATTAATGTGTATTTCATTCTTTTTCACTGCAATTGATTTAAGATTACAATTTTATTGCTGATTATTATAAAAGATACCGAACATATGAGTATGTAAATAATTATTTAAAGTTTCTTCCTTATATAAAAAACACTTCATTTTACGTTTGCGAGGAGTCTTTCGGCAAAAGAAGTAGGTGAATTTCATACTTCCCCTAATTTTATATTTTACTTATGCTAAATGCTTTCGAGAATCATGAATAATTCAAAGTAATCTCGTTTAACCCTTTACATTCTTTTACTGTTCTATTTGGGGACGTAGAGAATTCAAAAGGTTGTTTATGAAATACTATATCAAAAGAGGAAACCAATATATTTTTCAATAATTATGTTAGATAGATGTTTGAACAAAATTTAAAATAATTTTGATGTTTGATATTTATAATTGATTTTCTTTAATGGTCTCAAAGTTATTTAACATGCAGCAATTCGCGGTTTAATGAGAAAATTCTTATTAAAACGTTTAATTACGTTTATAATGTTGTTCAAAACTTAAAGAGTTGATCAATTACTTCTTCTTTAACTTTAAATTACAACAACAAAAATTATTGCTGTTGGTTTATATTTTATTGTTATTCATAAATATTAATTTAATTGACAAAAATGTTGTCATTTACAACAAATAATTTGATCAAGAGTTGATCAATTACTTCTTCTTTAACTTTAAATTACAACAACAAAAATTATTGCTGTTGGTTTATATTTTATTGTTATTCATAAATATTAATTTAATTGACAAAAATGACAACCGTTCAAAGTCTAATTTCATAAAAACAACTAAAAAATAATATAAAAATTTATAATCTAACTGTAGATAGAAACTGGAATACAATCAAAATAAAGTAAACTAAGGTTTTCAAAATTCCTGAATGTAAAAAAATACGGTTTACATATGGCAACGCCCGATAAGTGCGTAAGTTTTTGTTTTCTTCTGAATAATAATGTCAGCCAAAAACTTTCACTTTTAACGAAACCCGTTCAGATGTACATCCTGTCGCCGGCGCATTTATGAGCACATTTTGGTTGCATTTTAAAACAAAACGCATCACTTGTGCATGTACGTATACAGCGACACAAGCGAAACCTTGCCCGCTAGCGAACGAAACAAACGAAACAGACAAAAAACAGAACCATCCGTAAAACCACCGGGAAAGCCTCCTGGGAAGGACCTTGAAACAAGAATAACCATCCAGCGTTTTGGTGGAGCCATGCAACAACATGATGCAAACAAAAAGCCAATGCGGAATGAGTATGCACCGGGCAGGGTGCAGGGAGAGGCGACGATGCCAAAAGAAAGAAAAAGCCGTCGAAAATTGCATACAGACAGATAATCATCCGGAAAAGGCAACTACAATAAAGACCTGGTGCCGAGTTTGTGGCTTGCTTATGCTGGTGATTTGGGGTGAAGTACCATAAAGCAGACATATGCTGCCGGACTGGGGAACCGTAATGGGAGCTAGGAACGAAATGGGACGCTGATGGCCGGAAACAAAGGGAAGAGGGAACAAATTGTCCAATCGTTTTGGCGTAAAAAATAAGTACTTGTTCAAGGTTGCCGAAAGAGAATGAGGGATGAGCGAGCGAAGAAAACAGGAACATCAGCAACAATCAGCTACAAGTCGGAAAAGAGTTTTGCGTTGCTGCTTTTGTCTCAGAACGTTCTTTTGTAATGGTTCATCAGTTGCATGTAAATGAGACTCTTTTTACTGTGAGTTGTAATGAATTGTACAGTAATAGTTTTTAAGCAATTTGATGAATTAATACGAATTTTGATTTGAGCAATACATTATCAAATTAAGATGAAACGTTTGATCTATTTGAACACAAATGTTACTAATTTAGTAAAAATAATGTATTTTATTATTTATTTGAACTACAACCTTTAAAAAAACCATCAAGTCGTCTGATAACAGAAATGTTGTATTTACAAACACGACTGATAAATGTGGGTTGATTCAACCGATTAAAAATAATAATTATGTGAAGAAGCAACTGCTTAATGTAGGTTGTTTGAAGGACAGTTAAACTAGAAAAAACGTGTTAGGTTACTAATTGTAGGTAACTAATTGTATTTAAGTACCAAAGAAGAACTTAGCATTATTATATTTTTCTATTTCCTTAAAAAAAGAAAACGCCTAACATATTAAGTTTGATTTTTTAAATATACGGCAAAAAATCATTATTTTCTAATAAATTACTTCTCTATCTAATTGACTTCTTAATTTCATACAATACTTCCTATTTACTTATCTGTCCTTACAATCACTTCGCCATCTTGACCTGCTGCAAGAGTTCTTCAAACCAACTCACAGTCGAGTGTTATAGTTAGTTAATCCATTATACTGAACTGTTTGGTGGATATGGATGACCTAAAAGAACTTGAAAGCTGAGTCAGCTGGTGTTATAGTAATAAACATTTGATCCTCTCGAGTATAATTATTTGCAAAACTTGCGGCTTTTCTATTGTCCTTTCACTTAAGAGATCAGTTCACTTTTAAGAGAACAAGTCTAAGAGATCAGTTGTGAAACACGTCTCAGAGGTGCAGAAGAGAAGCGAGCTAGTAGTAGAGCTGCTATCTTTCCCAAGATTTCCCGCATGGTGAATATCTCATCAGTGATTTAGTGGTTCAATGGAATTGATGGGTTGATGAAGTAATAAGAAATTTAAGAGCCATTAAAAATCACTGACACTGGTTCACTGGTTCAACATATTATATTGAGGTCATACACGGTACTCCAAAGATCTTCATAACAATCGAATATAGTCTCACGAAGTTCCTGAGATAATTGATGAGGAATATGCACTGCAATTAGATTTATTCTACGGGTAGCATTGAAAAGAAAATCATGGTGGAAAATTCAACATAAGCTCTTAATGGTTTGTGCTTAAAGAATCCAAAATTTTCTTGGAAGATAAAAGGGAAGAAATAATGAAGTTTGTACAAAACTCGCATATCGTGTCTTGAAAAATACAAGTTCCACAAATGCACAACTTTTAAAACAAGATTAATGTTATACCTTGAATCTTTTATTTGATTCCTTAGCCTATTTTGAAGCTCAACAGTTATGCTGTGGAACAATTTACCATCCTTGATTGCTGAAGTAGCTAATTAAACGATGAGCTTTAAACAACCAGAAACATTGGGTAGCAAGATTTCCGATGACAAGATGCTCACCAGTCGTACCACTTCTAGGTGTTAACGAGATGCAGAGTGAAATGCTCCCACGCCAAAATTAGTGTACGTCCAATTTCTTCCTACGTGCATCTCGATTGTCGATGACAGACGACGGGTGATCGTGTATAGATTCGACGAAATTGCGGCGAGTTTGTGTCTCGCAAGCCAGCAGAGGATCTGCGAGGTTGTCCCGCTCGCCTTGGTAGCCCAGCTTGTTGTACTTTGGCCCGGTCAAGGCGCTTCGGATTACGGGTGGTTTTGGATGCTCCGAGCAACGTCTGTCAAGCTTTAATTTAATTACAAATTCGAGCGTAGGCTAAATGGCGCCCTCCAGGGACGGCCGTGCTTGGAACGCTATGGTCAGTGCAGTCGATGTCCTTCGAAAGAGGATGTGCCATTTGGAGGGATGGCTGTTATTTACAGTGTTACACGCCCAATAAAAATGTCCACACGGAAAATGTGTTTTTATGAAGCTGTTGTATCGCGCAGTCCAGAGTTTGAAAATGATCGGTGCAAATATATTTTATACAGTGTATGAAATATGATAGTGAAATAAATTGGCTTCACCTTTATGCTTTACGAAACACAAAACGGTATAGACTAGCAGGACACGATTTTTATATGATTGCTATGCTTTTGTCATTTAAGGAAGCAATAGCTTTCGTTATACGAAATAAAATTAAATAACAGCCAGAAAAGAAATTTTAAAATAAATTATTTCAAAAAATTAAAAAAAAAACAAATCAAGAATATTGATTAAAGTTTAAGGATATTCTTTATGATTGCAGACACAAGATAATAATTGAAATAAATCCCAGAGTGGTCCTTAGTGTTGACGTTACAACTATGTATTGTATGTATCAAGTTTTGAGTAAATCCAATAAAACTTAAAAAAGAATAGAATTTATCCAAAGTTAGAAACAACAAAGGAACTATTGATCAACTTAGAATCTCATCATTTATACAGCTTTTCAAAACCGTGCGTTGTACTGGTGTCGCAAATTTACAAACAAATTTACAGTGGCAATTTGTTATCAAAAGTTATCATCGCGTCAAAAAGCGTTTGTTTCACTCTTTCATAACATGAGCAGATTACCGCAGACTCGACTGTGAAGAAAGGTATCACAGTTGCTGTCCGGCGACCCATTCGTGTAAGTGTTTCCTCTTGTCTTTTGCTCCTTTCCACAGCTCGAACCACTTCCCAGCGTGTAGTTTATCTCTGACGAAAGCCAAACGAGCTTCCCCCCGTTTTCTTAGCGTAAGCCATCACATTCTTCTTCGCGCAAGCAAACAAATGTGTGCAGTCCCACTTCCTGTTGTTGGGCGCAAATATTCTTGTGCTAAAATGAAACGCATTTCGTGTCGAGCCAGGGTGGAGGCATGAGAAGGCGGAAGTGCCGGCGGAATGGCAACGATAGCGAAACGTCGCGCACTCCCAGTTCCAGCTTTGGCAGTTTTGCTTTGGGCGCAGTTTCGCTTCACCAAAAGCAGGCCTGACCAGACATCCGAAAAAATAGCTTGGCCTTGGTCATGCTCGATGCCGTTGTACTCTGTTGCATCTTGCATTATTTGCTGAACATTTGGGGATTGGCCCGAACATGACAACGAGAGTGCGAGGCATCTTGGCGTGCCGTGAAGCACAAGGCATGACTGCGTACGCGCGCGCGTATGTGTGTGTGTGTTGGTAAGAGTTTTCTGCCATGCGACTCCATCTTTATGTTTCGTCTGAAGGAGGTTTTTTTGTCCGTTTCGCACAAAAGTTAATTTTTATTTATGAGTTTCTTCGTCGAGTCTTTTGCCGTCCTGTACGACGCTGCAGCCGCAGTTCGTCGTTTGGGTTTGCAGCGTTGTTTTGTATCATTTTTTGTCGATTTATGTATTTCTCATTTTTGTTACATTCGTTTTACGAGTTTTACTTCGCATCGGTACACAGGGGGGGTGTACTTCTGGCAAACGAGTAGCTCGATGGAGTGTAGATCTAGCTGTGTAGATCGATGTGCAGAACGAGGAAGAATGTGTGGTTCGTTTCTTTATGTTTTAAGCCGACAGCGAAGACGACACCCCGACAACGTCATGATGACGACGACGATCGGGTAATGACCAGCAGAATCTCTCCGGGGTGTAACGTTTATGCGTGTCGCAGTGCATTTGAGATGATCGTTGAGTTTGTGTTAGTTAGATGGCATTTTGGGTGGAATTGATTGATGGGCAGAGTTAAAAAATAATTGATGTTTGTGTATGTGTGACAAAAATTTAAAAAAATATTGCTATGTGAAGATAATTTCAGTAATATTCAAATTGATTAAGGGCTTTAACTCGTAAGCAAGAAAGTTTATTTATTTTATTAAATATTTGCAAAATGATCATGTAACACGGATTGCACAATTAAAAGGTCATGTTTTACAAGTGATGCCTTTTAAAGGTATAAGAAAAGAATTGTACAAATAATATCATAAACATCTCACACCGGCACGGGGAGGGAAAATATAATTGTTTTTCATGTATCTCTTCGTGTTCCATTGCATCGACGACCACACTACCAAAACATCAACCTGATCGTTACTGTGCAATGTTTGCATATCTTTTTTTTTCCTCTCATTGACTTTACATCGACACGAAGCTTTGGCTTACTGCATCCACAACCAATGCGATACAATTCAACGTGGAGCGGCGAACTTGACCTAAAATAGACGGTATACGGACGTTTCTTTGCCATTTCGCGATTCGATTCGGTTTTGGTTTCTAGTTTCAGCCACTCTTGCACGGTTTTGCTGTAAGTCTTGTTTTCGTTGTTACTTGCATGCACTGCCAGATATATCGATGCAGTAGGAGGTCTTACTTTGAAGGTGGCAAAAGTTGATTTTGAACTAAATTACCACTAACGTTCATCTATCCTTCGAAAGGCTTATGAAACAGTCCATAAGGTGAGAAGCAGGATTAAAAACAAGCGACCAATATTTTGGGGGGATCTATTATACGATTAGTATTCTATAATTAAACTGGTGAAAATGTTAAAAATTCGGTAATTTTAAAATATTTAAAATGAGATATCAAACGAGATCAAGTTTGATAGAGAAAAGCATGGAAAAATATTTTGAAATAACAGCTGCATATTGCAATATTAACTATCATTTTTATTACTAATGAAATGGTTTAAAATATAATTAACGTTTACATATTTGTATTTTATTTGAACGAATAATGAAAATAAATTGAACAAAATAAAAATTGGTTGTATTGATGGTACTAAATTGGTACTAAATTTTAAACATATACATATTACCATACAATGTGGGGGCCCGGTGGTTTATGTGATAAACGGCGCAAGTTCCATACGACAGAACCTTGTATCAAATCTCATCCGGACCGTCCCCAAGTAGTAAAAACTGACTAAGGACTCTAGTAATCCAGAAATCGCCGGCATGACCTCTAAGGCTCTAAGGCTCTAAGAAATTGCATTTGTCTGCTTATTGAATATTGTTTTGAAGTAAAGCAAGTAAATATGTCATAAATGCAAAACCTACGGAGCGTAGTTTAATGAAATATAGTGAATGAAATCATTCATTGCTCAGTAAACAAAAATCAGGTGATTTGTATGTATGAAAGGGGGGGGGCCCTTCATTGGGCCTATGCAAATGTTTGAGAGCATTTCACAATGGTTCAGGTTGTTTTAACAAAATAATTGTTAATGTAAAATTATCACAATTACAGTGTAATGTTTAGGTGATGCATATATCGATGTTATGGAAATGGAATCACATCATGATTCTAGCATTGCCGCACTAAATCTCTCTTTGAGAGTATGGAGGAAATGGTGCAACAAAAACGCAAAGATTGCAAAACAGATGCATTGGAATAGCTTAAAACCATAAACACTATAGTGATTTTAACATGAAATATGAAACAATTTTAATAATGCAAATACGAATTAACATCCTGGGACATTTGTTTAACGTCATTGGCGAAATAATATCAACCGACAGAAAATCAATAACTAAGCACATGTTTTTTTGTCGTCCATTAATGCAAAACTCTTTCCCAGTTTGATGGCTATCGTCAGTGTCCCCAAAGCGCCATTAGACAAAAGCAACATTTGTGCTGGTGTTTGTTCGTCAATTTTGTTCAGTTCACCACTTCCACTCTGTCTCTCTCTCTCTCTCTCTCTCTCTCTCTCTTCCTACTCTCTGTCGGTGTCTTAACGGATGGTACGTTGAGTTAGGTTATGTTAGCTTTGGCCAACTGCTCGCTACGAAGCCAGACGTAGGAGCTCTTTGTGATTGTCATTTAACTGCCTTGGTCTAATGCTCTACCAGGGTGGGTGGGCAGGATGATGGACCAGTGGCATGAAAGCGACATTGTGGGGCAGCTGAATGTAGTTTTTTTGATGATGGTTTTTGGGGTAGAGCAGTTGCCATCATTGTCATCATTGTCGCTCTTCTTTGGCCATTAGTTTGGGGGCGGGTTCGGTGGATAGGAAAATAACGGAAACCCGGCTTCGGCCATGGCAGGAAGATGGGAGGAAGTATGGAAATATTGCAACTAGTCGTCAACCTCCCCGGCGTCGTCAACGATACGGTTGGATTAGAACGGGTTGTGATGGTTCTCGGGTGGGTGTTTTCGATGGGAGGGGGTATGGGAGGAGGGAAGTAATGAGCTTAAATTACGGGGCGATTGACATTTGGATGGCACACTGCAAGGGTTTCCCGGCGACGAGCAACGCAAACTTCTGCATTTCCTCGCCTGCAACTGCTTGTTTTTTATGTATGTTGGTGAGGAAAATTCGTTAGTTGATGTTGTTTTTAGATCATTTCGTTTGATTGTAGTGTTGTTATCGTTATGTGAAGAATGATGAAGTTTTTTCTTGAGAGCAATGTAATCATCTAATATGTGAAATTTCATTACTTACTGAACAATGTCATACGATATCGAGGTGTCGTTTAATTTATTAAGTTACTGTAATTTATTAATTTCCGCTGTAATGTTTTATAAACTTCATCAAACATTATTTAACATAAATTTAATCTCAGCACATTGACTATATACAGTTTCATAATGGTTACAACATACGTGGTAAAGGTTATGCAAAAAAGGTTAAAAAATGTCGGTCATTCGTAAATGTCACCCAATGCCCCGAAAATCCTCCACCACGGGGGAAGCTGTAAGGACCCTGGCAAAATGAGGTCATTCATATTCGGGATCCATATTTTGCCGTGTCCCCTTTGTGTCCATACTTGCTGTCCTGCATTGCACAACACGGCTCAGATGCGTACCATTTCTTTGCGCACTGGTCGAATATTGATACGCGTGCTAAAATTTGCAGGAAGCGGTCTTTAAACCTTTAAGCGAAATTGAGATAAAAATGGGCACAACGAAAAAAGGGAGACCCCACCATGGGTCATAAAATTTACAAAAAAAAAAAAAACAAAAGAAAATCGAACAGACCTTGAGGGCTGTCGTTGCCATTTACGGCAAACTACACCCATGCCGTCTGCAAACAATAATACCAACGTCAACACCAGCAACAGCATGGTTGACAATGATGAGGCCAAGAAAGCATGGAACCGATGTAATGTTGGAGCATCGTTGAACGGAGCCATGAGTGGACTGCGGAAGGTGCGAGATTTTTTTCTTCCCCATTTCGCTGTCGTGGTGGTGAGATTGCACGAAATGCAGAGTAAGTAATGTAACATTAAACCCCCGGGTAGGAAGGGACAAAGATGGAAAAACGTTAAATTTCAACGATAAAGGAAATGTGCGTAAGCATTATGCGCAAATAAAGGACGATAAGACGATAAGAGAAAAGTGAGTGCTTTGACAATTAGATTACATTTTTATCCTGCCAGCATGCATGTTAATTATCTGCTTTTGTATCCGAGTTTTATTTTTGCTACATATGAAAGAGATGCCAAAATAATGTACCAGTGCGTCCGATTGAAAATCGAGTAGCGTGACCGAGGTTGTTGGCCACGTTCGACAACCCCACACAAGGTCAACAGTAGTGTGCTATTTTTTTCGTTACTGCTGCTGCACAAAACCTCTTTACGGAGAGAATACGGACAGAAATAACTTTCGCTTTCGCTGCAACCCGTCAACACACGTGCACTCTTTGCCAAACTGATCTCTGCTCCTCTTTTGTCCCAGAATGATTTCGTCACATTGTCCCAGCAACGGTCAGTGCGTTCGCTTACACGCTTACAGCTCACTTAATTCCGGCCTCGAAACCAGACGGAAGCTGATGTGGTTAAAGTAAATGTGATAGAAAAAAAACACGTCACTACAATTTGCATCATTGCGAAGACTAACAAAGGTTACAAACTTTCTAAAAAATGTGTTCGAAGCAGATGCACAGTTCCGTAAACATCGAAATCATAAAAATCTGTGACCGTGAGTATTGTATTAACACATTAAATAAATACAAAAAAGAGTATCATTGGGTTGAATGTAATTATAAAAATGAGTAAACCGCTTATTTTGGGATGCGTTTTTAATTCAAATCCATACACCCACACTCCTTCGTTAGAGTTTCGTTAGTAATATACCATATAATGACGTCAAAACTCGTTTGTTTGCCCTATCTAACATACCGCCAAACCTTACACGCCTGTGTGCGTGTGTGTGTGCGGAATTGGAAGAGTATTTTTCAAAATATAAGTGCAGTCTGTCGCTTCTTTTTGTGTTCCATCCAAACCAGCACCTCAATGAATAAATGCGAAAGAGGAGCGTTTTTGGGTTTGCTGTTAGGCAAAAGGGGAAATTGGGGAATGGTCGCAAGGAGTACGTACGGCGGAGTAAACAACTCAGAGTGTATATGTTTTCTTGTTTTCTTTTTTTTTTTGGTTGGCTTGTACACTTCCTCACTCACGCACTCTCATGTTGCTGTGGGCACATCTTTTCCCCATTTCGTAAGCTTTTGCGTGCGTATGTGTGATCATTTTTGCGCAGAAGAGAGGCATCGTTTCGTCGCTTGTTTTGTTGTTTGTGGCCGTCTCCTGTACGGTCCGACCCCATACTTACACTCACTCGCCGCTGCTAGTGCTCGCCACGAATGTTTCGTCGTCCCTTTTGGGGATTTTCGTTTCGCTTCGTCTTGCGCCACGGGTTGCCGGCACATGCAGTTGAGACTTTTTTGACCTACACCAACTGTGGCCGCGTTGAGGTTGGGGCAGATGGTGTTTCCGAAAACGACTGGCAGCACCACACGTCGCACCATCACCGCTCTGTACCGTGTATAATTTTTTTCTGGCCAAATGGTTTTATTTTACTTTCGTTCTTTGTACCCTAGTGCATGACTGCAGCCCCGAGTTGCAGTGCATTTCGGTTTCGGGCTAAAAAGATTAAAATAATTTAATTTGTCAAATTTGCCAAACAGTTGTTTGAAGAAATTTTAAGCATTAAACAATGGCTACAAATGTTTTGCATAAATGCCATATTTGAAATAATTAAGTACGATATTTGCTGCACTGAGTAGCTATGGCGTATGTACACACAACTATGCACTTGTTGAATGTTTTTCGAACCATTTTTCATTGGTAGGGCAAACGGGAAATTTGTTAACATAATCGAACCTGTCTGTTTCGACAGGGTTACCGTATGGCGAAGTTCCATCGAGTTGGCATAAACTAAATCAGAACTAAACCGACATGCACACGTGAACCCTCCCCTCTCTCTCTCTCTCTCTCCAATTCTTGGTCCCTCCATCGAGCCTATCAGCAACGGAATGGTGAAGCGGAAGGAAAGGACACCTAAACCTGGGTGAGCGGAAGGTGCTGAAATTCAATTTACGTGACTTCCTTGCTGGTGGCACTTGGTACGGTGGTGGTATCGTGTTGCTGCCGGTCCATCATCCCTTGCGATATTTGTTGAACCTTGCTGGGGCAAGGCAAGGCGAACCTGCTTGGGGCCGTCAATCAAAATCAACTCGTTAGAATCCTTCGTGTGGTTTGGTCAGGTTCGAACGGGTGTGGTCGGACGTCATCGGATGATAAGCTATAGAAGCATAATGTTCGATCAGTTGGCTTGCACGTACAATGGATGTCGTATTGTGGGACATCTTTTCATTGTTCGAAACAGTTAATCTATATATTATTTTAAAATGCTTTATTCAATGTTTGATAACTTTTATTTTAAATTATAAATTTGCTGTAGAATATTTATAAAGCAAAATCACAAACACTTCGTGCTCATTCTTCCGCAATTCACCAAAACTGATGCGATAGTGTACGCGACCTACACCAAACACTCAACGCACGGCACGTTCACACACGATCGTTGGGGGTCAATGTCTTCAGTTGTTGATGCATTTGGTACTGAAAAAAAAAATTGCGCATTCATTTCGGGAACGGTCTGATGCGGGCGAAAGCATTGTGTGTTCGCGGATGCAGAGACTTAAAAAAAAATAACAACAAAAACCCCATTCTTTACCACCCTCGAATACTCACTCCCCACGGCTACCCACACAAAATTAACCGTGTGGCAGTGTTTGTAGAACATAAAGCACCAGAACCGTACGCCAAAAAGGAATATATGAGCAGAATATGTAACCGAAACGAAGCGAAAACGATCATCGTACATTGGAAAAAAGGGCAAAAAATAAACAACAGCCCAGAAGCATCGCTGTTTTGTACGGGAAAACACCGTTTGAGCGTGTGGTGTGGTAATTGCGGCAGGGTGATCACCATCGCCAAAAGGGGTGAGAAAAGGAAACGAATTATTAGAATGCACACACAGTCGTATCCACACACCGTTTCACAAAAATGTTACAAAAAACGCACTCAATTTAAAACTGCTGCAGCGTTTCAGCAGTCACACAAACAAACACACACATACACGATCGCATTGAGTGTGTGCATTTTTTTCGTTTCGCAAATTATCATCACCATCATCATCATTTTCGATGCCGAACGGGCCGCGGAACGATCGCGATCACTGCACAAACGATGATGATGATGATGATGATGGCAGCAAATGGCCGAAGCGAAAAAGATGACGATAAAAGAATAAATACGAAATGTGCAGAGTTGGGTAGAGAAGGAGGAAACGTTCTATCCGTTTGGTGGGGATTCTCAAAAAAAAAAAAGAAAAGCAGAAGCAACATTTGTATGATCACGCATCAGCATACGTAGAGCAGCGTAGAGTGATCTTGGTGATCGTGCCATTTGTAAATGCGTGCCGAAAAGGAAACGGTGCTGAATTTTGTAATCGATTCCATTTCCTGCCTTTCGTTCGCAGCTGCATGAAGTACATTTGAATAATACATTTCATGTAATAAATTCACTTCAGAACAATCTAGACTTGACACTGAAAAAACTCCCGAATAATTACAAAATGGTTGAAACATTGGCGAACAGGAACCAGAACTGCTCCCATCCTATGATCATACACAAAAAAACCTTTTGATAAAACGATAAAAACGAAGAGAAGCAATCGAAGCAGAAAAGGGCAACTGTACAAAAAAAAGTGACTACGAAAAGGAAGAACTGAAATGCCAAACAAAACTAACCTCGCGCAAGACGGAATTCGTTGGTTCTTGAGGCAACCATATTTGTGCCATGATGAGAGCCGCACTGCGACGCGCCCGGGTTTCTTGCGTCGTTGCTTTTCGTCTTACGATTTTCAACCCTTCTTTCCCATCCCCCTCCCCTCTCTCTCGTTCTCTCTTTTTTTACCACCTTCCAAAAGTGCTCCAGTGCCCCACACCGTTCCCGAACGTCTTCAGCAGGCGTCCGATGCACTTTGGTGGCTGCTTTCGTCCATTTGACGCTTGTCGGTTCGTTCTCCCATTTTCCCTTCCGTTGGTCATCGGCTGCTGCAATGTGTGTGTGTTTTTTTTTGTTCGTTCATTTTCCGTCCTTCATCTCCTTTGGGGCCAGCTCAAGCTGGAGGGTTTTCCCCGCGACACTACCTCTCACACCTCTCATCTTCTCCCCCGGCTGTCCCCATTCCTCTATGCCATGTAAGAGCACAAGCACATTTTTTTGCCTTCACATTCTCCATATTAATTTCTTCCATCCGTTCGTTCTGATGGATGGTTTCTTGAAGCTCGGTACCCTCGTGCGATCATGCACACAGACATACACACACACATCTATTATATACACACACACACATATATTATCGGACGGTGGATGAAATGGGATGCCGAGGGGTGCATTTCTGATGTGCCATTTGGTGACTTTGTCATCAACCGGATTTTGGTTCGCGACCGTGAGGCTTTGCGTCTCTATAGCCCTCACCAGCTAGTCCCTATGCCGCGCACGCACGGTACCCAACAAACTGATGGTAGACGAGGACCAGCAGTCGTTTGGCTGCCGTGGCTGCATTTGGGCAAGACGGGAACGGGGAACACGTTCTTTGGTTCGGGCTCGTTTTGCGAAAACGGGAATTCAACTTTTTTTGTGTGTGTCTTTTCTTACCGCGAACCGGCCCTGCACTGTTTTGTTGCGCATCCTCTCGAACCGCTTTTATCACGGTTTAATTGCCAAAGATAGTAATCCGTCTCTGCATGATGATGATAATGGTTGGTGCTGGTGCAGTTGCGGTGTAATTATCGTCTTTTCCATCCGCACAGCGTATCGACGAGGGCACCCGTTTATCCTTATTCTTGCATGCATCTACTTGAGTGAGTTATGTATGCCTTAGTATACTTGCACTCTTTTCTAAATTGAAAACGCTGTACAAAAAATTTGAGAAGTATGTAAATGTTTTAATTACAAAAATAATTTATAACAGTAGAAAGTTACAAGGGCCAATTTGCAATTCCATTACGCGTAATTAATCGTATATTTAGGACGTGGACATTGCGAATTGAAATTTTGGGGAATTTCTGGAATCGTTGAATCAGAGTTGAATCATAACGAATTTGACTGTGTATGTTGTTCGTGGACAACGAAACCAAGCTTATCCATTAGAGACGGATCATCGATCACTCTCAATATTGCATGAAGTAAAACAGGAAGATGCAGCTACTAAACTGGAACGATTGTAGGTCCAAAAGTAAACCACAAAGATTCTGAGGTAAGATTTACCTTTTTATTGTCCCAATCCTGTAATGTTCATAGCAGAATATTTAAGAAAAAAATCGATAATATTAAAGACTCATTTTTGGTACAATCAATTTTTTTTGTTTATGTTTTCTTTCAAGAATATGATTAAAAAAATTTATAGACGCGAAAATTTTAGGATTTTCATGGATCCACTGTACAGTATAGAGCTGTATATTGGGGACTACGAGTAGTTTTTGAGAAGTTGATTCCACTTATCTGATATGTGTGTTTTTTTTTAATTCTCCGTTAGCAAATTTTGAACGTACAACAACATTAAAACCATTGTATTATCTCTGAGTCATCCGTAGCTTTTACTGTCAAAAATAGTATGACGTCGTTAAGAACAGGTGCAATAGAAACGGTCCTAGATAGCTGCCTTAAGGAACTCCTGACGAATGGTCAAAATTTGGTGTATTGCCCAAAAGTAACCTAATAGAAAAAAACCTAAGCTCTGTAGCTTTGGAATTGTTGTATCGTGGATTATGTTATCGAACACTACCTTTCTGTTTGTATAATTGCAGTCCATCCATCCTCAAGCAATTCGAGAACGGTTATGTAAAATATAGTTGTACAGAGAAAAAAAATAAAATGTTCATTGTTTAGACATAAGCCAAAATAATAAGGTGTAATTTCAATTAACAAGTTTATTTAGTTAGAGAATAGAGAATATCATTAGCAACGTTTAAGCATCAGTGCCCTTCAAACGGAACGAGGTCTTCTGCATATCGGTTGTCGCACTTTATTCTTACACATTCGATAGCTCCTCCGAAAGCCACTTGATATTACTTTGATGATAGCAATGTCCGTGTACTGCCATCGTCATCATCGATATGCGACCGGCATATGTGTTTATTATCGAATCATTGAAGAACCGTGGAGAACAACAAGCATACCACCGAGCTCTGCCGTCTGTCTGTGCGAGACGATAGTTCATGTTGCTCGAAAAGCGTGCAGCTCATCTTTTGGATCGTTTCTTTTCGTGGCACTATTAATCCACATGTTTGTCGAATGTGTTGTGTGGTACGGAATATTCGCCGATGCGTAATATTTTGCCATCAGTCAACAAGTTTATCTTTGCCATACGTCATAGTGTTAGCGTACACCGATTTTCTCAGTGATCATGTAAGCGCTCAGCTTTCGCTTCCAAATCACGCCAATCAATTGCACCACACTGTGTTATCGTGCCTGTATGTCTTACTGTTTTGTCTCTAGCCGTTAGCATAACGATGCCTCGAATGCCGACGACTAGGATTACGACAGCAAGCGCTGCTGAAGTTTGCGACACTACGATGATGTCGATGGTTGGCGAAAGATAAAAGGGAAATAATCGGAAAAAGTGTCAGAAAATTACGTGTGTGTGTGTGTGGATATACTTGTTTTCGGTCCAATGCAGCGAACGGTTGCAGAACCAGCAACCAGCTTGTACTCCGGATCGTCCGGAAAGGCCTAGAGGGTTTTCTTCCGGGCGATGGTGAAAAGATCCAGCAAAGCTAGGAAGAATGGCCGGCAGGAAACCGTCGTATCCGGTTGGCCACGGGTGAAGGATTCGGGTTTGAAGTGTAATCAAATGTTGGGTACGTACCGTTACCGCTTTGTATCGATACATATAGGAAAGTGCAGCCAACGAGAAGGATAAACTCGGCGTGCAATATCCGTGCACTGTCGACACAGTCCTCTCCCTCTCCCGATCCCTCCCATAACCCTCCCCACACACGCACATATCGTATGAAAACATCCCCGACGTACGGAGACTAAACGAGCGCAAAGAAGGCACGCGCTGTGTACGCCTGTGGAACGTGGACCCATCGGTTGGTACAACCTTTTGAAGGTGTTCCGTACCAAGCTGGATGGGTGGGTGGGATATTTTTAGGTGTCGTTTGGGTTTTGGGAAGCGATCGGCTATATCGTCGGTATCGGGTCTCCGGCGGTATGCACCTAATTGCATTAAACGGTGCAAATGAAGCGAGCGATTTGGGTTTTCCCGATAAGCCCCCCGGGGGGGTTAATAGGTTTAGCAAGGACGTGTACGTGCACACCGGATTCTGTGTGTAGGTGTGTATGTGTGTGATTGGAGGTGTGAATAAACGGTGTTTGCACAACGATTAGGAATGTTTTTGCGAGAACAGTGCTTTGATAACATGACGTTGCTGTACATCGATGATTCATGGAGGAATGGCTCAAACGAAAGGTGTTCAATGGGTGGAAATGATTTTTTTTATATATTACACTTATCCAAGTAAATACTATAAGGAGTACCTAGATGAGCCAAAAGACGAGTGTTCCATTCTTGCGTACAATTTTGTAACCCTTTACAAACTCGACTATATGGACGCTATCATTACATGCGTTTTATGACCATTTGATGATACATTTTGTTACTATCTTTCACAGAAGTAAAAACCAAACCAGTTCCTATCAAACCAAGCAAAAAATCGTACTTGCAATTGGGTGTTAATGGTTACAGGGCTAGGAAACAGTTTTTAAAAAAAATCCACCAATCCACACACCAACACACATGTTCATTTCGGATCGAAATATTTTTCGCGGTCAATCCGCTTTCTCAGGGTTACCGAAGCGGACCGCAATGCGCTGTGTGAAGTGTGGTGTGGCTAGTTCGTTTTTTCCCGTATCTTGCCTTTATTTCTTCTGTCTTCCTGTAAAGAAAATAATAAAGAAAAAAATCATTATATATATATGGTTAGCCCTCCCAACCGTCTGCGGCCGATCGCGTTGCAACTCGCATAAATTCACAAACACATTCCGAAAGCAGACGCATTGTCCGAAATGGGACGAAAAGTTGTCGCACCGCACTCGGTGCATTGTGCAACGTGCACTACAGACCAACAACAACAACAATGAAAAAAAAACAAAGTGCAGAGGAAATAACATACAAATAGAAGAAAAAAAGTCCCGCAGCTCACGTACACTGTTCTAGTAAATTCCCACAAACACATCACAACAGTTTTATAAATTGCAGAAGGCAGAACTTGAATAGGCCCCGAATTTTCGGTCTCTTTCTCTTTCTCTCACTCTCACTACCCAATCTAAGTGCAGTGCTGGAGAATTTCGATTTTTTTCGTTGTTGTTTTTGATATTGTTTTGTACGCGCGACTGTTCCGGCGTGTGTGCCTGCAGTTGCACCGAAATGCAACTCGCTTCCCTCCGTCTCATACCACTCCAATACCTTCCGCCCCTGGTGCAACGCCCGTTTCCCCGTAACCAAACCGACCAAGTGCAGCGGGGCGACGAGAGAACAAGCTGCAATTGCAACTGCATCGAGCTGCGGCGACCAGAGACCTTGAGATGCAGTTGAATGAGTTCCTCCCTTCTTCGGCGGGTTCTCCCTTCTTGTCCCCTCTCACCTTACCCTCTTCCTATCCACCCGTTTTTCGCAGTGCGCTCACTAACTTGTCCCCTTTTTTTGCTGCCTCGCGCTTTTACTATCTGTTCGGTTCGGATTCGCTCGAAACGTTCCTTCGGTTTGGCCGTTTCGGTTCGGTTCGTAACAGCAAGCTCTGCTGCTGCTGTTGATGTTATTGTTAATTTATTTTTCGAGTCGTTCGACTTCCCGCACCAAACTGCGGGACCACATACACATATGTGTGTGCGTTTCGGCGATCATTTCGAGGCCGGTCGAACCGTCGCGGATGCGGATAGACGGTGACGGAAGGGTGGCGGTGAGTCAAGTGACGAACTCGCAAGAAGAAGGAAGCTTTGTGGCGTGGTTCATATTTTCAGAAAACCATCGGCACAAGCGAGAATAAAGTACTGAAATGACGCGCGTGTGTGTGTGTATATATTTTTTTCTTTCTTCCAAAACCTATGGCAGGCCAACTCTCCTGTTTGCGAGTACGCACATTTTTATTCTCCACGTTTGGCCACCAGTCGTAACAACAAAAAAAAGTTGTTTTTGCATGTTTGTGCGTTACGCGCATCGGAGATTTGCGTGCGTTTCCATGGCCTTTACAATATTTTGACGAGGGTAAAACGGTGCGTGCGTTTTATTCGATCAAGCGACTGGCGATTGCGATGATGCGAATGGTTTAAATTGCGCACAGAGAAGCAACAACCACAAAAAATGCTGCAAGATTATGTGGCAGATAAGAAAAAAAACATAATGAACCATTTTATGCTGTCGAACGGGTTTAAACAATGAAATGAATGAAATGGTGATAAAAATTTGTGACGTTAAAAAAATTTGCTCAAGCCATGATAAGGGGAAGAAAATGCTGGTAAACCCGCCAGCAGTTGTTCAGAATAGCGTTCTCGGAAAATAAAAGGCAAACATAAGGATTCCAGTTCCTCGTGATTCACGTTTTTACGAATCTTGAAAACAGCCATCATCTGCATGCGTAGCGAGACGAATGTAAACTTCTTCCTTCGCCTTGCTGCGCTGCACGTTTACGATGAAACTTGCAAATGTAACAATTGATAAGCAACGTTGTGCGTGGTAGAAACGAATACAAGAAAAAAAACGTTGCTTCCGCATTGAGACGCATAGCCGGCTGCATCGATCAATGTTCCAAATACCGATCAATGTGAACGGTGTGTTTGTAATCTTATCAATTGTCTAAATCATCACTTCCAAGCCTGGAACTATTTGCTTTTAGTTTTGAGTTATGCGAACAAACAATTCGTGAAGGTTTTTGCGTTGGGCGTGATAACTAGTCAGCTCATGTTTCCACACATTCCACACAAAATAGGGAGTGCAAAAAAAAGTTTTTGATTAGTTTCTTATTACAGATTGATGCAGAATGCTCTAGCAAAATTGGAAGACTAAAAGGGACTGAAATGGATTTTTGTTTTGCTGTTTTGCTGAGGAATGTTTCTATGTATAACTTTGGTATAGCTATAATGATCGAAAACCAAATCGTTATATTGTCAGAATCGATCGAGAGAATGGCATTGGAAGGGAGTGTAAATGGTATTTGCCGGATAAAGTTTTTGTTCCGTGCTATTCATCATGGAAAGCCGGTTTTTGTCTTCGTGTGGTGCCACCACGACGCATTCAAATCATCAGCAGCTATCATCAGCTCTCGGCACTGTGTTAGGAATATTGAAGCATCCATCTACTACTCACTTGTCTATCCGGCACCAGTACAAAGAGAGGCAAACAAAAAAAAAACAAGACAAAACATTGCCCGAGCGGGATGGATAGACCGAACTGCAACGGGTGAACGAGATCAGCACTGTGTTGAGTTGCATCGCATCACAACATGCGTTGAGATGCATCTCACGATGCACGTGCATTTTGGTGTTGTACCGATGAAGATGCCGGTTGTGAGCGCCACAAAATGTGCTATGTTCGAATATATGGGTGAAGTAAAACGTACGGTAGTGTGCGTTTTTGCTTACGACACTCACCGATCAACCATTTTCCCCTGCTGGCGTTCACACCCATTGTGAGCGGCTACATTTATGCGTGCCCCTTTCTGTGTGTGTGTGTGTGTATGTCAATTCGTGGGGAATCGGTGTGAAGCTTTTTGGGGAACGCTTGAGTTACCGCTTGTGCGAACATTGACGTACTCAGCGTGCGCGATCATGTGCGATCATGAGAGAATGCAGTTTATCGTTGTGTTGGTTTCCATCTGCCGTACGAGACGGTTCAATGTTGACTGGGTCAGTTCAACGCTCAAGGATGCGTTAATCTTGCATCCTTCAGATCATCATTGCTACGCAACGGAACGCATTAAACAGAAGGAAATGTTTGAATATGCGTGTTTGTCGGCCGATTAAAAGAGCGTACGAATTATTTGTGCTAATAATGTTGGTAGCTGTCACGTAAACATACATCCACGTGATACCGGCATTCGCACCGATCGATCACACAAGTGGCCATTAGCAAAAACGAAACCATACAAGTGCCATCGGGTTTAAAGTTGCGGCGCTTAGTTCTAGCGCTCTAGCGTTCAGTCGTTCCGTGGCTGGTAGCACCGAAAAGGGCTTGATTCAGGGCCGATCATCAAACCATTTTGGAGATTGTAGCAGACAAAGTCATCGTTCACGGTCCCTACCATAATGCGGTCGCTTCGTACGTATTGGTGTTTAGTGCATGTTGGCGCGTTTCTTTGGCGCGTTCGAGAGTACCAAACAGCCGTGCGATATAAAGCAAGCCTTGGCTTTCGGGCACGGCTTTTGGAGGGAAGTGCAGTGTAGTGGACAAAAGGGCGGAATGCACTTGTGAGTGCCGTGCAGTAGTGTGCAGTTTGCAATCGCATCAAGCAAACAAGTGAGTCACTGGCAAGCCACTCAGGCGCGCGAACTGCCAAACTGTTTACCGACGTTCTCTTTCACGTACCAGGCGACTCCATCGGTGTTCTCTCCGTGCCGTGGTCTCCGTACGATCGTACCGTCTCGTTCTGGCTTGAAACTTGTGGTGGGATGGAACTCACCAAGATGTGTTGAATTGACGGGACGAATTTAAGGGTGAGTTCGAACAATTTACTGCTGCTGCTCGATGCATTCTGCTTATTGGTGTGCGTGTGTGAAGCGGATTTGTTTTTTTTTTGTTTTTTGGTTGTGTTGTGCACGTTTGTGTTTGACCTTACGCTAGTGCGCTAGTAGTAGGTTGCTGTAAGTACGAAATCGTGTGCATCGCATGGGGTAAAAGGTGAGGGCGAAGCATACACGGAATGGGATGGCGTCTGTAGCTGCGTCTGGAGTACCTACGCGCACCTCGTTCGTCTCGCCCGCGTCTCAGCGTTGGTACTGGTCCGCTGTTCACGAAACGAGTCAGCGTAGCTTTGAAGCTTTCGGGCAACAGGAGAAAGGGATGAGGTGGAGGATGCAGAGGGAGAAGAAGGAGGGGGAGGGTTAAGGGCGGTTCGCGACGACGGTCGACCACGACCGGGGGCAGTATAGGTAAGGGTTGTCGGTTGTTGTTTCGGTTGTACGACGCTGCAGCAGCCTGCACTAAAACAGTTGTGGCGAAGTTTCCGAAACGCCGAGAAGTGTAGTGAGTGAATTTTTCTCGTGCGCCCGCTGCCGCCAATTTTTGCTCTACTTCGTTCAACCGTTTCGTGTGTGTATGTGTGTGCGTGTGTGTATTTTTTGTTGTTTTGTTTTAAGTTTTTACATTTGTTGCATTCTCGATCCGGGCAAAGGGTCGGAACAACACAGCCACAAAGCCTACTATCCTAGTTTCAAACGTTCTTTCTCTATCTTTCTCTTTCACTCACTCTCCCTCTCACGTTCGATTCTCTTTCTTCGTCTTTCTCTTTCGTTGACATTTTCTTTTCTTTCTCCTTCAATTTCACACAAATGATCGAAGTTGGTAAACAAAAACGAACCCATTTAACAAAATGCAGCAACATTCAAACCTAGCATCTCCTTCACGGCCACATTTATCGATGGCTGTTTGGAGCAAATAAGGTCACGAAATCTGTCGCGAGACAAAAGGAAAATGAAACACGAAAGAAACATCGCCACTACCGCCAATCTGTACTTACGGTGCAGCATGCCAATGGGGCTCGATTAGTGTACCGCATTCGCTTGACCGTACCGGTTGACAGTCGATTGTCAGCGTGTGTTCGCCCTCGAACCGATTCAGCCAACCTGTTGTTGGTGCATCCGATGATTTAAGTGCGTGTGTACGGGCGTCTGTGTATGTGTGTATGTACGAACGTGTTTGTGTTGGAGTGGTTTGTTGATGATATTGTTACCTCATCTCATCTGCTCCATGGCTAGCCACAGTGCCACAGTGTGAGTGTGTGTGTTGGTGGTGATTATGTGTTTGCGTGTGAGTAGTGTAAGCGAGTGTTGGTGCGATGTGTAGATCGTGCTATTGTACATCCGTTTCCGGCATTGCGAGTGTAACTTCTAGCTGATATCCGTTTTCGGATACTAGTTTGTCCTTTTTCCATGCAACATTTCTTACAGCTGTACTCTCACGTATACACGCTCCGTATTCGTTACCGTAAGGGGAGGTCCAACGGGTTGCACACCACTACACGGATACGAGCCTAGGAAGCAGAGTGACACGGGGTTGTCGGACTTGGAGGATTCTCCTTGAAAGAAGTGAGTGCATTTAACAAACAAAAAAGTATGCTACTTGTGCCTCTTGCACCTACCTACCACCTCCAACCAACTCATTCTCAGTAAGCCTTGACGGAGAAGCACTGTGCACTGTGGTTCGATTTTTTTCGATCATCATCTATTCGCGTAAAAAAATCATGATCAAACCTGACGGGCATGGATGTTCTGAAGTCGTACAACGTAATTACTTTGCGGGATTATTAATTGACAGCTTAGCATTATCAAAACATTAGAATTTAAATAAATGTGCCTAAAGTTCGACCTTTTCTTACAGAAAATATTTTACGGCCTGCGAAGAATAAAACACAACTAGCGATCGTTCTGCCAGGAGCAACATAAAAAAAAACCATTTCGGTGCCTTTGTTCCACTGTGTTGCCCAGTAACTAGTTCAATTTTTAGTGTGCGTGCGTAGTTGTGCGTGTGTACGTGCGTGAGTGTGTGTGTGTCTGTGTAGTGGCAAATATTGCGCTCCCTTGACCTCGGCCGCAATGGCGCCAATGGCGGGCGCGTACAATGCGCGGTCCACACCGAACGTTACCCATTTTCGAAGGAGCCCAAGGCGTGCACGTTTGCAAACGGCATCATGATGCACTGGCACTTGAGCCACCCTGGAGCTGTGTGTTAGTGCGAACGGTTGTGGCACGGTGCTGCGGTGTTAGTGAAGCTGCTATTGCATAAGACGCAAAGTGAAAAGAAAAGGGAAAAAGCTCCCACCCGATGGACCACGCCGGAGCTACAAGCGGAAGAAAATAGACAAACAGCACGCGGCCAACACGCTCGATCCGGTGGCATTTGCCGGCGATCTTTGGCATCGAAGCAGGTGGCCCGGTGGGTAGGAAATGTGGCCGGTGACGGACCCATCCATGACCTTCGGTATTTCACTGCAGAGGTAAGTCTCGTGGGGGAATGTCTATTTCTATGCGAACGTGTAGTTCGTAATGTAATTCGTATTCTCATTGATTGAGTGATTCAGTGCGACTGTTGCTAGGGATCGGAAATGCAAACCATTTGGGCTGGGATTCGAGGAGTTCGCATCACCGTGCATCATCTTGTAGTTGCCTCCGAAAAATGCACATCGGTCACATCGAATGATCGTGTACGTGGACCGTGGAGCGATAGGAAAACGCCTGCAAGAGGGCACTTTATCGCTGAACAACAACAAAAAGAGGTCCATCGTTAGGTTTAGTTTCGTGGGGCGTGGCTAACAGGCTAGCTGCCAAATAAAAAAAGTTTTAAATGCGCCCAACCAACCAACGCACGGCGGAATCACCTTCGCCACCGACACTGTTTGTCGGCATAAGGCTACGGATGGCTCTGTTCTACTTGAACGCACACGCGACACGACACACACAGGCAATGCTTGCGATGCCGTATGTACGCACGTCAAATCGCAACGCACCACTCTGTTGGGGCAGCTGGGCGACCGTTTCCCGACAGACAAAGAGACCTCAAATTTGAGAGAATTACGGTAAAAGATCAAGAAGAACATGGAAAACGACGGCGAAACCCGAAAAAAAGCATGAAACCCTTGATTGTGTGTGTGAGCCGACAGAGTTTGTTGAAGCTAGAATTGTTTCCATCTCGTTCTGACCTACATTGTTATCCTGCGTCCTTACTCTAGCGTTCATCCCACACTGTGACGAGCTCAGTTTGCTGTGCGCTAAGTCCAGGGTGGACGTGTTGTGGGACTTAGCAAATTTTATATTTGTTTGTGCGTGGATGATGCGCGGAAGTTTGCAAGTATGCGCGATTGCTTTGTGCAGTGCAATATGCTGACCAGTGTTGTGATTTATGTAGAGTTGATGTGCCTTTTTATGCCATTAACGTGTGGTGTTAGTTTTTTCCCTACACTCCGTGCTTGCTTCGGCAAGCGCATTGAAATGTAGTGAGGGAAAAAACTTTCGGTGCATGTTGTGGAAACTTCTTCCCCTTTTTTCACGACTATGAATTCTGTTGGTGCTGTGTTTGGTGTGTGAATGTTTATGCGTGTATTTTGGTGACAAATAGTGTCAAACATATTGTACGCGTTGGTACAGGATAGTGTTTTCGTCTTCCTTTTGTGCTTCTTTTGTGCTGCGTCATTCGCCGTGCGCACACTGTAATCCTGTGTGCAGTGAAGGATCGTTTTTTCTTCTTGCGCTGTTTGCCGCATCGTACGCGCACCCTAATCCAGTGTGCAGTGAAGGATCGTGTTTTTGTCGTCCTCTTCGGTGTTGTTCGTGTGTCGTCGTGTTTGCCATGCAGCGAAGCATGCGACATGACACACACTGTTACACGTCTTACACTATAATTGTAGAGCGGTGCTACAGCCCCGCCTACTTAAAAATCATGTAAAAGCTCAAAAAATCAAAAACAGAACGAGAGGTCGCGATACGTTTTTGAATACGGGCGCGCGAGAGGCACATAGGGTTTTCCGATTCGAGCAGTGGCTTCGCGTCAAGTAGTTTAAATGCCCATATTTTGCTATACGGGTTGTTGCTAGCCGAATTTGGATGGAGGGCACAGAAGGAAAAAAACAATCTAATAATCATGCCGTCCCGCTTTGCCTTTTGGCCACGGGGATGATGTCGAAAATGGAACCGAAAGTGTACGATCGTGATGATGATGATGATGATGATGGTGATTAGACGATGGCGGCCGTTTGCTGTTGTAGCTTTTTGGGAAGAGATCTAATGGCGGTGCTATGGATCTAATGGACGATGGACAACGAGAGAATGGCAGACATAAATTGTAATTATGCCTTCTTTACAAAGTTAATATAAGATGCAAATTCATGGGAAACTGAGCCAAAATGAAATACAATATAGGAATTAAGTTACACGTATAGCTTTTAGCCTGCAAATTGGATTTTGTAAACACTATAATAAATCTATAATAAAACCTCTATTTGGGGTATTAAACCCTCAATACTTCATTGCCAATAAGGGGTTGGTCATATCTTTGGTCATATATAAGGGGTTGGTCATATAATGAAAGCTGCTGCGACTCTCGATTCCATACAAACGCATGCGGCAGAAGCCTGATGAAGCTATGTTTAAGTCTACTAGTTTTTTCTGTACGTATTTTGACGTTTGGAGGCTTATCGGCTGTTAGCTTAACAAACAATTTGGCAAGCTACGTTATCCTGCGTACGAAATTTTATGTGAGCTGCAGGCTCTACAAACAAAGATTTTTTTTAACTGGTAGAAGATCGTGTTTCCCATACGTAAGAAATGTAAACAAACTTTATGTAAGTCAAGGTTTTATATTCCCCAGCCGACAAACGTTCTTGTTTTTGTAAATTTTTACATAGTCATTTCGAGAAATAATAAATGGTGTACAATAAATAGTAAGTAGTGAACATTTCGTTGATTTTCTTCGAATAAACATAGAGAAATAAAATTTAGCATTTTCGAAAACTAACAGAAACCCGTTAAACTCCGAGAGGAGTTTTCGTTAACGAAACGAACTAGAAAACATTTACGCAAACAAGAAAAATTGTCAGCTTGGGCAGGGGAGCATGGGAGGATGTTTGCTCCAAAAGTAACTTATATTAAGTGGTGAGTTTACATTTCTGGGGGTCCTAAGCGAACATGTGGGGCCCTAAGCGGGCCGCTAAGTCCGCTTACCCCGCTACTACTTATATTACATTAATTTATAATGGAAATAAAATTTTGAAACCTGTATAAACTAATGCAATGATACATGTATGATCGGATATGAACTTTCCTAGGACAGAAAAATAATATTGCTAGAATAATATTGCCAATGACGGATTGAGGGTTTACGATACCAACACCGACTGAAAAGAAATGCACACTAGATAATTCTAAATTTGTTGACTGGTCTGAAACAGTGACGACTGGGTGACAAAAGCTGTTCTCTTAACTCACCAAAGAATTTCCAAAATTATTTTAATGTTCGTGTTATTAGGTTAACAATTGATCCTGCTTTCACTTTAGCTTCTGTCCAACTTTTTTACAACTATCATATCGTGAGAGGCAAACCGATTCAGTCGACAGACAAACTTTGATTTTGCCTGATCCACATCTTAGCTCTGGCGCAGTTTCAACAGATTACTAGATTCGCCGGCTCATTAGCTGACAGCAAGTTCAAGTCTATTTGAAATGTGACGTTAGTTTGTGTACGTTGTTAGTGTGAATGGTTTGTAAATCGTGCCTCGACCATCCTAAAAGGGTAATTGAATTCATCATCCCCGAAAACAAAAATGGCTGTACGAAGCAATGAATCGCTTCACCGATTTTAGTCACGAGCTGTACACGTATTGTCCACGTTGAATTTTACTTCAGTGTCATTTGCGCTCCCTTCGAGCAGACCTTGAGAAGAAGATAGACCTTGGGTACGATCCAGCCCTTCGATGGTGACGATATGGAGCCAAAATGAAACAAAAACGAAAACATAAAGGTAAGGGTAGGAGCAGAAAAAAAACACTCACTCGAACCGGTTGCACGATGTACGAGTGCCACACACTGGAGCCGCTGTAGTATAGTAGTTTGCGCGCCTTCCTTATCCTCTTATACAATCAAGCTGCTCCGTGTTTCCTACCCGCACGAGAGGACTCCCGTATAGCAAAATATGGGCATTTAAACTACTTGACGCGAAGCCACTGCTCGAATCGGAAAACCCTATGTGCCTCTCGCGCGCCCGTATTCAAAAACGTATCGCGACCTCTCGTTCTGTTTTTGATTTTTTGAGCTTTTACATGATTTTTAAGTAGGCGGGGCTGTAGCACCGCTCTACAATTATAGTGTAAGACGTGTAACAGTGTGTGTCATGTCGCATGCTTCGCTGCATGGCAAACACGACGACACACGAACAACACCGAAGAGGACGACAAAAACACGATCCTTCACTGCACACTGGATTAGGGTGCGCGTACGATGCGGCAAACAGCGCAAGAAGAAAAAACGATCCTTCACTGCACACAGGATTACAGTGTGCGCACGGCGAATGACGCAGCACAAAAGAAGCACAAAAGGAAGACGAAAACACTATCCTGTACCAACGCGTACAATATGTTTGACACTATTTGTCACCAAAATACACGCATAAACATTCACACACCAAACACAGCACCAACAGAATTCATAGTCGTGAAAAAAGGGGAAGAAGTTTCCACAACATGCACCGAAAGTTTTTTCCCTCACTACATTTCAATGCGCTTGCCGAAGCAAGCACGGAGTGTAGGGAAAAAACTAACACCACACGTTAATGGCATAAAAAGGCACATCAACTCTACATAAATCACAACACTGGTCAGCATATTGCACTGCACAAAGCAATCGCGCATACTTGCAAACTTCCGCGCATCATCCACGCACAAACAAATATAAAATTTGCTAAGTCCCACAACACGTCCACCCTGGACTTAGCGCACAGCAAACTGAGCTCGTCACAGTGTGGGATGAACGCTAGAGTAAGGACGCAGGATAACAATGTAGGTCAGAACGAGATGGAAACAATTCTAGCTTCAACAAACTCTGTCGGCTCACACACACAATCAAGGGTTTCATGCTTTTTTTCGGGTTTCGCCGTCGTTTTCCATGTTCTTCTTGATCTTTTACCGTAATTCTCTCAAATTTGAGGTCTCTTTGTCTGTCGGGCTGTAACTGCACTGTCCTATTTCATGCATGTTATATTCCAAATGTTCCCTTTCCTCTTGTCCAAAGTGTCACGCAAATGGTGCACACACAAAAAAAAATCGAACTGAAATGAACAACGATTGTCACACATGAAGACACACACACACGTATAAATATGGCGACATTTTGAGGACGGTATTTGATGAAAATTCGAACCAACTCGTTCATACAACGTTGCTGTAAAAATAGTTTTTTGAAAATGTCCGCCCTCCCATTCGTGCACACACAGTCAAACTCACACATTGCATGCACCTATTTTTGTGTTAGTTGTTTTGTGCCGTATCATTTTGATACGGCGACATGTTGTTGTTCCGTTTTCTTTGTTGATTTTGCAGATCCACTCAACGGGTCCTACTACCGCCCTTCCCACCGCAGGGTTGCGTCTGTCTCCACACACAATCAATTCATGACCGTTATCCTATTTGGGACAAACCAACAACGGACCAGCGCGCACATACAGACATCCCGTGTCCCCCTGGTACATGGGGGTTGGGGCGAAAAAAAATAATTTTCCAAAACCTTTTACATCGTGGACAAAGCCACCGGTGCTCTTTTCTAAAACCCTGCACGGGGCCCTCCTCGGAAGCCGAGAGTTTGAGGGTCGTGCTGGACGGCGCAGGCAATCGGCTTCGTTTCTTCGTACGCCTGGATCATTCGGTTCGTTTGTTATCAAAAATCAAACATTACAGTTGTTATTTTTCTTTCCATATTCCTATCATATAAAACACATCCGTGCACACAGACACACTTACGGAAATACAAAGCCAGCACCTCCCTTACAGCTGCAATGGCAGTCAGCGAAGGCAGTGACACGGTAAGAGGGTGGGTGCTCCAGGGCATGTCAGAAGGGTCATAAGGTTCGGTGAACGGTTTGTGGGCTGGGGTGGTTAGTTGAATCTGTGCAGTTGGGCGAGTGGGTGAGTGGCATAAGGAAGGACACACGCTCATGTGCTTGGAACGTTTGGATTATCATTCACCCATAGACTCAGGAAAGCTCCGAAATGAAAGGCCTGCAGTCGGGATGCCACGAGAAATATGGGGAATTTTTAGGAACTTTCCAGAGCCCCACAAATGACGGGGGGGTTGCACTGTGTCAGCCCAGGTCCAGTGATGATAGGGAACGAGGCAATGAGGCAAGATAGTAAATTAGTTTGGGGAGGAGGGTATGTATGTGTGCCGTGGACAGTGCGAGCGACTAGTTTTTCGAGTTGATGGCAATTAGTCGATCGCTCGTTATTTGGTCGTGGCCTGTGCTGGTGATGGTGAGTGATGGAGGAGGGCTACAAAATGTGCCGGAGACGCGGCGGGAAAGTGACGCACGATGGGAATTTTCGAGAGGGTTAACGATTGACGCCGCAGGCAGCCATGGATAGTTGGTGGTTTAGTTGCAATTGAAGGTTCCAGGCAACAAAATGACGGCTGTGTGACGGTTGTGCACTTGATCTCGAAAAAATGCACCGAACCGGTTTTTTGGTGCGCCGTTTGGCGTTTGTACCCCACCGTCCGGGACCGGATCCGTTCGGTGGGTTTGTGGAATGGGAAAGGGTGGCTGAGGGTCGCCGATGGGGTTAGTTGTGTTTTTTTTCTCCTCCGTTTAAGTTTTCCTTCCTGCTACTTTATTCCAAAGTAAGTTGTTTAGCAAATGATCGGTGATGCAGTGAAAGCCGCGTGCATGAATAATTGTCTGTCTAGGTATTGTTTGGTTGTTGTTGGTTGATTAAAGATGAATGCATTCTCGAAGGAATCATTTACAAAATACATTAATTTATAACAAACGGATATGACGGTTTGATGGGATAAAATATCTTTTTATTTATATAAAAGCTTCGTAAGCGCATAAACGTTCAAACTTTACGAACAATCATAAGGGGTTTTACAGTCAGCATGCTCGTAAACATTGATTATTGATTGACATATTTCTCAAAACAATGTTTTGTATTTCTCTATTTCCGCATACCTGTGAGCCGATCGATTTAACATTTTTATTAGAAAATCAAAAAAATTGCACAATTTTAAAGGTAATTGCCATATGCTAGTGAATTTAAATTGCTTTCTCTTTGCTTTACGTGATTTTCGATTTTTACATTATTCATGTATTTAAAATTAAATCAATGTACTCAATGATAATAGAATAAACCGAATTCAACACAGAAAAACGGGTAATAACAATTTTAAACAATTTACTCAATTAACAAATATTTTAACAATGGCACATCACGTTCCACAGTTCGGCTTCCTCTCACGTTATTGCTTTCAAAACCTAATGGTCCATGCAAAACAGCTTAATCGAAGCCACGAGCTGTTTGGGTTCAGGGCTGATGTAATTGAATTCCCCTGCCCATTTTGCCAACACTCAGTTTTATTCGTTCCCTAATGTGTTTTGAACTCGGGCCCCCTATTTACCACCACGTGCTATCGAATTTTATCGTTACAAAAGTTGCATCGGGCGTTGAATCTGCGGGTACCGCTGATGACCCCGGTGCAAGATGATGATCGGAGAAAAGCTTAATTTTATTATCGATGTAAGCCCAACCGGAGTTAATCGATGCGAAATCGCTCCCGGATTGTGTGTCAAGCTAAACGAAAGACCAAAGCGGGGCGGCTGTCGGGTTTGCTTTATTTGGACACGATGTTACATTCTCTCGGGATAGCTGAATGTGGTCGTAGGGTCGTTATCCGAAAATAAGGTAACGATGAAATGTACGTGAAACAACGGTTCAATTGAGTTGAGGCAAATGTTGTTATTTTATAGGCTATCAGATCAATAAGCATCCTTTCCTTAAACGGTTTGGAAACGAAAAACGAAATTGAAAAAAAAGCACTCCCGTTAGTAATATACCCAGTGCTTTTCATGCCCTGGTTTGTTAGTACAGTCGGAGAAGGATGATTTTTGAGCAACAAGTGTTTTGATCGGTTCCATGGTTTCGTCCTTGGGTTCATTCGTTCAGTCTAACACACTCAAGGTGGTCGGTTGGTTTCAAATGTGTGAATCGACTTCTGGTTAGAAATTTAGAAAGAACGATATTCAGTATTCTTGATATCGTTATAAAATAGAAACACAAGTTTTAAGGACATTTTTAATGTTCTTTATTGTGGTTGGATTCAGTGTTTTTTTTAAATTTCCGTTTTTGGGTGAACAGTATCCTTTGATCGAATTCCGCAAGCAGTTGAGGTGACTTTCCATGAAATTGAAATGCTTAAACCATATAAACCTAATGGCTTTCATTTTTGCAATTAACGCTTTCGTGGACATGTCGCTAAGCGGATCGAGTTGGCAGATTGGAATGCGAGAGTGAGCACATAAGAACATGGAAAGTATAAAAAGAAACTACACAGACTACAGGGAGGACAACGAAAAAAAGAAAAAAAAAGTTGAGTCAGCTTCGGTTAAATGCAGAGGGGTAGGAATTAAAATTATGAAAAACGATGCAAACAACGTCCAAATATAAAAATCATGTTCAAAGAAGTAAAAAACTGGGAAATAGTAAGTAGAAGAAAACATGCACAGAGAGCTCAGAAGCAGGATACACTGTAAGAACAATAGAACCGTTGTAGTGTTTGATAGCGGGAGGAAAGTGTAGATGAAAATGGGAAACATCCCCATAGGACCAGCAAACTAAGAGAAATAGAAAAAAGAAGTTAAAAAAGTTAGAATTAAAAAAATACAACCCAAAAATGCAAGCAAAGTAGAGTACAAAAAAACCCCAGCAGGCGATGGAGATGGTTCGATCTTAGCAGCAGCAAAATAAGGATGCAGCAATGCACCAGTACCGAGAGGATAAGATGACAAGTGAAGGAACGCACTGCGAGGAGTAAAGGGAGGTGGACGCAAAGGGTGAGAAAAAATGAACTTAAATTATATTAAAAATTCTCGTCTCATCTTGCGAGTGGTCTTTTTTTTTCGCTGTTGTTGCCTTTGAGCACACTTTTCATTTTCCAACGTCTAACCCCCCGTAACCGCTGGCCTATCTGTTCACCGCTCGCCAGTAATACCCGCTTCGCCTAGAAGAGTGTCCGCCAAACTGACGGCACGGATGTCACGCAGAAAGCTATGCACAAGAAGAGTGAAGCAAGAGAGATGGACAGGGGGAGAGAGAAGGAACGAGGGAGAAAAAATTGGTAATGCAGAAAGATGCAACGTAGTGGTCGTTTCTTGAGCGCAGCCATTTTTTATATATTTTTCTCCACTCTGCCTTAATGCTGTTTTCCATTTTCACTATTAAGGATCTTCAGCCGGAAAACCCGTGGGGGGTATTCCGGGTAGCTCACGAACTGAGGAATTGTTTTTTATCAATCTTTCTTTTTCGCTCCTTCTCTTCAATGTGAAAAAACAAGCTACCTAAAAGCAGAATGGAATAATAACAAAAAAAAAACACAACCGATCCAAATCCTTGAGCAAGTGAAGGAAGCTGAGGCTGTCAAAATGGGTGTTGTTCGCGGTGGACAGGAAAAACTAAAAAAAAAACGATAAAGGAAGTCCAAAGTAAGGCAAAAACAACACCTCGGAAAGAAAGAATTAATTTCCTCTCGTGGTGCATCCCGTGGGTGTCTTTCCGCGGTACACTTTCATATTTGAGGGTGTGTGTGTGTGAGTGAGAGCTGGGGTTGGGGCATTTTTTGTTGATGCAATCACCCCGCCTAGCCACCTTTCAATTCCTCCAAAACGTTACACTGTGTAACAGGGGGCACTGAAGGAAATCGGACCGAGTTGCAGCTGAAAACATTGCAACCGGTTGGTGCGGAAAATAGGAGGAGAAGAGGAAGAGAAGGTGGTTGGGTGCTGTTGATGATGTTTTGCTGCAGGTTTCTTTTTTCTTGTTGTTGCCTTTGGCTACGTGTTCATAGGAGAGTGAAGTGTGGATATCGAACGGAAGCAGTGGCAAGAGATTTGGGAGCAATGTGCAAAAAAAACGAATAATACCACGTCTTTTTCCCCAACTATCCTCTTTTGGGGGCGGCTGCACGGGATTCAAATGACTTCCTGCAAATGGGTCTGCAGCATACGACAACTAAAATCTCTTTGGCAAGAGAAGAAGAGCCAAATGGTACGATGCTTGGAGCAAAAATAGAAAAGTACTGTAATAGAAAATAAGGATCGAAAAAATAAGTGAGCAAGAGAGAAAGATGGAGAGAGAGAAAGAAAGAGAAGGAAGGAAAATGTAAAAAAACAGACAATAGCACAAGCGTACAAGAGAGAAAAAGTGTGGAAAAGAGAACGAAAAAGATGGAACACAAAACAGAACAAAAAAGTAACCCCTGGATGGACTTTGGCCGTCTTCGGTGAAGATGGATGCGTAGTGAGTTGTTTATTTTTCACTGTTGCTAGTAGGATGGCATGATAGTTCTTTTTTTCGTTGGTCCAGGTCTAGCTAGCGACCCATTTACTTTCGTGAACGAATGATTTTTACTTGAGTCAACGCATAAGATTAACCGAAAGTATATCTGCGCAAAAATGAAGTATCCTAGGAAAAGTAAAGAGTTATGTGGAGAAGTAAATGATATTTTATCATTTTTCTACTGTCATGCCACAAGCGTTAGTTATGTGGAGGGCCAAAAAAACTTAATTCATAATTCTACTATGTTTTGCATTTTCTGTTCGTGTTATTTAATCGTGGGTGTGGTTCTTATCTTGATGATAAAACCTTATTAACTACATTTGTAAAAACCAAGTCAGTTATTGCAGTCATCCATTTTGTTTCGCTCACTCCTCAGTAAGTAATAAATTTATTAAAAGAAAAGATACAAAAAAATTCACACACTATAAGCATGAATCATGCAGCTTGACATCTATGGCAATTGCAAAGAAAATGCAAAGTTGTGGGAAGGCATTAGGAATCATACCATATTTACAAACGTAAAAAAAGGCCAAAACTCGTGTTCATATTCCTAAATCACACAAAGTATCCAAAAACAAAAACCTAGTTTTGTTCGTTTTTCACTAGAATAACTCAACTTCGTGTGTGCGTGTTTCACGAAATGCATGGACAAAAAAAAAATCGATAGTGCTGCATGTATTTGCTACCTCAATGAATGCACATATGCAACTGGCGTACATGCGAGGACACTGGCGAAGCGCGGCAAACACTGGTCGGCCGATCCCAGCTTAAAATGAAGCACACGAAACTAATGCGCCAACATGGGACGTATAGTCGGGGTAGCGCCAAAAAGTGTTGAATAATTCACACGAGTTTGGTACACCTTTTGGGACGTTCCGATGTCTGAAGTGTATGTAGAGGAGTCTTTTTTTTTGTTTGTTGCTACGCGCGGGAGTCATGTACAGGAGTACGCCGTACTTTGTTTGTGAACTTCAGCCACAGGACCAATGGAGGATGAAACCGGGAGAGGGGTTGCATTCCGGCGAGGAAGTTTGTCTCGTATCTTAATATCTGTGCAAGGTAAATTCGTTAGATCCTTCGGGCACTGGTTTAGTTTCTTGGCGAAAGGTTCGCCACCGAACCGAATCGTTTGAAGGCATTTGACAAAAATTACATACGGAAAGCGATCGGAGTTTGCGGTTCGTTTTGCATTTTGACTGCTTGTTCGGTACACATGCAGCTGCATCTGCTTGTCCCAGTTACATGTGGGAACAGGCTGCCGATGAACCGATAACGCAACAGGGTGCTCTACTAACGACAAAGCAAAGTCCGAAAAATTTTACTTCGCTTTCGCAAGTAGTGGCGACCTTTTACAATTCCGACCTGAGCATTGTGATGCATTTGGCAGTTTGCAAATATTTCTGAATAACGTTCAGCTAATATTTTGTTAGTTTCCAGTGTGTTGCGAAACTGTCAGCAAAAAATTGTGATAAAAAAGTTTTAGAAAAAAGTCAAGCTTTTTCATGTATAAAAAAAAACTTCTTCATATTTTGCAGAATCCAAGTGTAAAGTAAACGACAAATTAATAATTAATGATTATAATTATACTCTTCATCCAAGCGAGCGTTCTAACGTTCGATCACCGATAGTTATTCACATTCATCAATCAAAACCGTTCGTCTCAACCACTCATAGCTAACAAAGCTAGTATCTATGATCGATATTTTTCATTACGTTTCCAGACAGTGTTATCGATCGATTTTTACAAAGTTCGGTTAATTTTCTCCATTCTTTTGTGCTCATGCAATGGGCAATGGGTTTGGTGGCAAGCACTTTTGGCCAAAATGAAAGGCAATGGCGAATGAAGACAAACTCACGAGAAAAAAAAGATACAAAATCAAACCATCGCCATGGCCGAAACGAAACCCGTTAGAACAAAGACTTCCTCATCGCGCTGTCTTGGACAATTTTGCTTTTCGCATACCCAAAATTTCCATCCGCCGGTCCGCTACCCTACAACCCCTTTCGCGGGGTGGCCTTTGCATCTCCTGTCTGGTATTGTGTTAGCAGCAGGGAATGCGTTTTTTTTTGTTGCACCTCGAATAGATTTTTCCATTCGTTGTGTACCATTCTCGTGTAGTAGTACCACGATGCGTTTTGTGATGATGATGATGATGGGTGGAAGATGAAAAACGTTCCCAATTGTGTTGGATTGGGCGAAAGCGAGCGGTGTGTTGAAAGTAATCTTGTTTTTTCGCCAGAATATTTCCGGCGTTGCATGATATTTTCACCACGCTATCAGAAGGATAGTTCTCTCTGTGTGTGTGTATGTTTTTTTTGTGTTTTTTGGTCCAGGGTCTAGCCATATTTTTTTGAGGTGCATTTTTTAACCGTAGTTCATGGATACTGTTGGATGAAGGCGAGGTCGGTGTTCTTTCGTTAGCAAAATTTTTCCATTTCTCTCATTTCCCTTGGTGCACACTGGTGTCTTCGTATTGGCGTACACTGGTTTCTTTCCTCTGGTGGCGCATTTTAATTTTCAATTTGTTTTCGTGCTCCCGTCGTCGCCGTCGTCGTCATCGCCGTCGTCGTCATCGCCGTCGTTCACTGTTGATGGTTTCGTCTCCACTTTTTGTCCATCGATTGGATAAATTCCCATTTGCACCTTCTTTTGCTGAAGTGGGACGGCATGGGAAGGTGCCGGAATGCAGGAGAATCAGGAAGTGATGGTAACAAAAAAATCTCACCTCTCGGTGAAGAATCGGTACTTCGTGACGATTTTTGTCTCCGTCACATGCCGAGCATTTGCATCCCTAAGGAGTTGCGAAGATTTTTTTTTAATTCAGAATTTACCATTCCACTCGATCCAAGCTCATCAAGCGGTTCTTGCATACTACTTTACGGTGAATTATTTTTTTTGTATTCTTTCCACAAAAGGTCGTGAAATTTAAAAATGGCTGACATATTTTTTGAATGTTTTTGGCATGTAGGGGTCTTTTTTGCTGGTATTAAAAATTTTTCACCCGAATGAATGATTTTGAAAGTTTGTTTTCTTTTTTTTGATAATATTAAAAACGATGCGAGGTCTTTTATACAATCGTGACGTCAATAATTAAGAGACGCTTGAAGATATGACGTTTCGTTCATTTGTTTCTAAGTTTGATAACAGTAACATATTAAAAGAAAAAATGAAAATTGTTTAAGTAGTGTAACATTAAAACGTAATCCCAAACTAGATTTTAAGCGTTGTTTTCGTATTGAAATAAATGTTATTTACATAGAATTCTAATCTGTACATGAGGCTTGAGAGATTCCCTAAAGGTTATTCTTGTTGATTATTTAAGAATATTTTGAAAACATTAATACTTGTTGTTTCTTCAATTGTAAGTGAGGAGATTATATCAATGCACCATATCAATGACAAACACTGGCTTAACGGGGTGAAAGTATGAACCAACAAAAGCCTTTTGATTTGAAATCATCATTGCTATTGATGCGTATGAAAAATGCTATTCGGCTGTAGGCGAACCAGCTCGTTGTTGTTTTCTTCACATAGGCATCAACATCACCATCACCATCATGATCATCATCATCGTGATTGGCGCCATGATCATCTCAATTGCAAACTGTTTTGCGGACGCGTACTTTCGCGAATCCCGTTAACTTGAGAGGAACCGAATGATTGTTTGTGGTGCCTCTTCGAAACGGTTCGGCATGTTTGAGATGGCAAGTTATGTTATTTTTTTTTGTTGCTGTTGCTGTTTTTTGTTTTGCTAATAGTTCAAATGCACACACACGCATCGACTATCTCTAAACAAGGAAGGCGATCGGCAGCACCGTTACACGCGGTATGGCTGTCTCGGAACATTCGCAAATGTTCGATGAGAAAAAGATGGTAGCATGTTGTGTTTTCTTTGTTGATAGTAGCAATGAAAAAACTATCATCGAACAATTAGCATAAAACTATCATCATAGTTTAGAGTATGTGCTGAGTTAGTTGAATTTATTACATTCTATAAACCTTCGAAGCAGTTAAAAGTGATATTTGCATATGATAAACACTGTCGAAATCCCTCACGTTATACAACAATAACTTGTTTTCGCTTCCGTGTAAAATGTGTCCACGGATTTTGTGGGATTTCCCATCAAATCACACCACTTGCCCTCTCTCGGCAAACGTCGTTTCGTGTTTGTGTGTATCGAAACAAGGTATGAGTTATCGAAACGTTCAGTTATTTTCCGCTAGCAAATAGATTTAATTATCCGCGCCATTTTTAAGCGATGCGTGGCTGCTGGATACGAGATTCGCACCGTTTAACGATCGTACTGGTCGCATGCTTCTGGTCATAGATCGCACAGTAGCAGAATATTAGTTGTATAATCTGTAACTTGATTTTTTCCTCAAAGTTTGAAGATTTGTTATAAAATATGTCAAAACAAATTATCTAAACAAAGAACGTTACTTGATAGTGATTTGAAAAAATACTGACTGCTGTGTAGTGTTCCATTTAGGTGGTTTGTTTTTTGATGCTCGCTTCAATTCGATACCATTCTCCTATGAAGACTCGTAATATATGACATCGTTCTGATCCCACCATACGCAGAGCGAGATTTTCTGAGAGAGAATATGTCGCTTTAGTGTCGATTAAGCTGGTGTTGGGGCGGTGTTGGGGCATTTTTTCCGTTTGGGATAATTTTGCTCAACAGGTTTCTATTGATGTTTCAAAAGTGGTCAAATAAAACGATGCAATGCCATGTTCAATGCAGATGTCCATTAATAAAAATGACTCAAGAGATTTAACATTCCTACCCGTAAAGTGTCAGCATCTTCGAATTTCATTAGGAGATGGACACTAGGGAAAAGATGGGAACTTCTTATAATTAAAGGATATTAATTATTTCGATATTTTTAAGTCATACGATCTGGCCAGCCTAATAAAAAATAATAATATTAATAAAATTACGATATTTTTCAGCAATGCAACTTAAACTCTGGCCATGTAACAAATGTTTTGAGAACCAAAGTTCTGTAAAACTCGCTGATCTATCATATTTACACATTACATAATTTTTTTTTGTGTGCACGATAGTGGATGTAATTTGGTTACTGTGGAAACTAAATTCAATTGCATATTTAATTCTTATTTCCGCCATGTTTACTTAGTGAGCGAGTTTTATTCATTACAAGAGAGTTCATCAAGAAAAAGAGCTGGTTCAACACCTCTTGAACTTAAAAAGTGTGAGGTTCTACCATATTTTTTAAGGAACCGGAAAATGGCTGGCCTTACTCATTCAACAAGTTCACCTAATTTGGTGGCAAGAATTAGCAATTTCCTAGGGCAAAAACTTTCATGGCATTCCAAGGTTTTTGATGATAAACCGCTTTATAGATGTACTAGGAATCGCATAATATTAAAACAACATAAAAATTCATGTAGTTTACATTTGTTTCCATATTTGTCTATCTTACACTTCAAAGTGTCCATCTTTCCCATATCAGGTGTTCGTGTCTTTTTCGAACATGTCAAAAGTACACGTGACGAAACCATCATTTTGATTGATGACATAATCATCAAATTTTAGTATCAAGCGTCAAATAATTTTCTAATAAATAATGGATGTAAAATAATGTGTGTACAGCTACGGACGTCTTTACCTACTTTCCCTATTAGTGAACTAATACTAATATTTTCATTCTCTTAAAAAACATAAAACCTAGATTCATTAGGGTAAAGATAACATTGTACAATTGTATCTTGGGTGTATTTTACACCTACCGACTAGAGATGAAGAATGAGTTCACACATTGACAAAGTGGCACGCACGCACATGGCGTGCAAAAATGTGCAAATTGAAACATGCAACATTTTGAGAGAATATGCTAGTGTTGTGGTTCTGCTAAACGAGCAGCGATTCTTCCCCATGACAAAGCCAGCTACCCAAAACCGACCCACGTGTTGATTAGCATTGTCCACGGGCAGTCAGGGGTGATTTCGGTTTGTTTTTATTTGTTTTGTTTTTGCACTGCATAAAAGCACTAGCATTAGGTTGGTAGGACAACAAACGGGTCAAACAAATGCGCTCCGGTCAGTTTTGTCCGTGCAGCATTTAGAATGCATCATCAGAAATGGTGAAAGCGTAGCAAATAGTATACCGTACAAAAAGCGAGTACACAGTAGAATAGAATGTAAAAGAAAGTGCAAAAATTAGGGTGCATGAAACAGACAAAAGAAACTGGTGCAAATGCATACCGAGCCCGGCACATCCACGTTCCGCAACCGGGCCTAGATTGGGCCGTGTAATCGAAACGAGAATAAAAACTAGAACTCGACTAATCTCGACTAGCCTGCTCAAGCGATTGGCCACAGAAACGCAGTCCGATAGAATAGAAAATAATCAGACCGCATACGCATCGTCAAAAAGTGCATCGCAGCACAATAACACCTCACCCACACCGCTAGTACTACCACCAACCATCGTCAGAAGCACGAATTAGGCTTGAACAAATGCAACATCATCAAGCCTAGAGGCGTGTGTTTTTCTCGCGCCGGGAGATGCATAGCCGAGTGGTGGTAAAATTTAATTTGCTTCGTTGATTCGGACGGGTGTGGAAGGCTTCCAGTTGGTGCATTTGCAGATAATTTTGCCGTTCGGGTTTGTTTTTATTGTGCAATGTTTGTGTGTGTGTATGTGTGCTCGTGTGTGGCGGTAGTGGTAGGAGTTTTAGTTAGTGTTTTGTTTGTTAGTTTTTTCGGCTGCCAATCAAATGAAAACTTGCCGAGTGGGCACGTGAGCTTTGGACCTTGAATGTTAATGATCACTTCTGACATTTTGTTTTGGAGCTGATATCAGTGGTGGATGCCGTGATCACGTGGTAGCTGTATGCTTTTGTGACGACTGAAGCTGCAACAAATGGTAAAGCAATGTAGATGGTTATTTTTTTGAATTTATCAATCATTTATACTTACACTTCGGTGGCAATAAAGTTACTGAAATTGGAAGGTTTTATTTCTTACACAATAATCAAAAGTTTATATCATTTCCATAATTATTATATTTGTAATAATGTAAATAAGACGCATAATTAACATTTCAATTATTGGCTTTATGAAAAACTAGCTGACTTGAAAAAAATAGTTTGCTTGAATAACAAAGCCATTGAATTACACAAAATGAATCGTCAATGCACTTTAACAAAACCCACTCCTAGCTGTTATGGTAAATACGTCTCTCTAATAGATGGTAACAGTTGCTAAATGAAAAAAAAAATGGTGATGATTGTCCATATGTATTTGTTTTTATAATTTCAATTATGTATTTTTCATATTAATTTCAAACTGCCTGCAATATGTTATGTCCTCAAATATTTCCTTTATTTTCAATCGATTAGCAACCACTTTATTTACGACTATGGGATCTGAGGAAGCAAAGGTTAAGATGGAGGATGTTATGGGACGGTAGGGTAACCAATCAAGATTTTAGAATTTAGAATACAGCATTTGTGAGACGTGCGAGCAATTCCATCGCAAAGGCGAGTTTGTGAGGAAAGCAGCGAGGAAGCTTGTTTCGAGTGAAGGTCACCCTGTTTGATGCGGTAGGAGCAAAAATAACAAAAAGACAAGAGCAAGTAACTTTGCGTTTTTGATATGCAGCAATGTTAAGAAAAATATGACGACAAGAATAATATTGAATTGTTAACATAAAAAATTAAATTCCCAATTTAAAATGGGAGGACCTGGTTTCCACATATCCATGGAATATTTAAAAAAAATATAAGAATTTAATTGTTTAATGAATTTTGTATGTTCTTATAAACGAATATTAGCAGATAAATTGTTTTGTAAATTGTGTACCAATCCAGGCTTAAACTACTGCACTGACTGTTTGTTTAGTTGTTTCTCTCTCTCAAAAATTCCATCTCAGTGTGACCAAGACCAAATCCATTCGTATTCGGGCAAATTTGTGGGATGCATGGTAAACGTAGGGGCAGGGTGCGAATTTATTTGGTTTTCTAATCAGTTTTAACTATAAAGACGACAGCGAGCCGAGCGACACACGAGCGAATGTGCAAAACTGCATGTCAAACGAATTGCTGTCAGAGTGTGCGAGCGTGTACGAATGGCCGAATGCACTAGGTTTCCGTAATATTAGAGGTTTAATGCATTTAATACTGATTTAGGTGGAGTTAGAAAGAAATGTTTGTACAGTATAATGCTATTAATGATGTACATGGCATTTATCTACGTTTATTCATTATTGTATAAACGATGTTTATTTAATTGTAAAAGTTGCTTGTGGTTATTAATTACTATTTTAATCAATTTAAATAATTTAAAAAAATCCATCGTTCTATTGTGGCTTATCGAATGCATCACTGTGACATGCAACAAAACAAAACAATACAAATAGTTATTTCACAACTGCAGCCCCCGGCTGAAGTTTGTGCAACAAAACACGAATAGTTTACGCCTTCGTTTCGGTTGTTTTCGGTGCACTTATCAACCTACATGAATGAGAGGAATCACTCTTATTAGGGGCACGCATACAACGCTGCACAACTAAACACACATATGGCACGAATCGGACGAGCATTCGAGTGGACGAGTATGGCAGTGGATGCAGGTGCAGTGGATGCACTATTTGTTGTAACGGCGCACTGTATGCGAAGTGTGTGTGGTTGTGTGTGTTTATGTGTGTCATTGCTTAGTGCCGCCTTTTTGGTTCGTTTTTGGTACAGCACACGTTGGGTGGTGCAACGTGACTTAGATTTGTGAATGTGGCCGTAGTTGTTTTGGAGAGGCTTTTATTAGTGCACCTAGTCATTTTGGGGTTTTTCCACTCAATGGTTGTTGTGTCATTTGATTGTGACGTGGTTAGGCATCCATTTTTTTGTGTGTGGCTAAGTTGCCACTTTTTTTTGGTTTGCAGTGTTATATGGATTGATTTTGATAAATAAAAATAGAGTTTAAAATGTGACTTCATGAAAACCTCTTGAAGAATACCGGTTTGTTTTAAATGTATCCAAAAGCCTAGTGGTTTGTTCTTACCGAAATTAGGGTCATTTAATCAAAAATAATCAAAAATTTATTGTGTAAAGTGCAATATTCAGTAACATTTATTACTGTATGTATTCTGGTTTATTTTGTTGAACCTTCCTTCGCTCAACGGAAAGAGGGTTAGGGTGGAAAAAGGGCCCGTCAGTTAGTGGGCACATTTAATTTGATTATATATTTTCACCCAAGCCGCTAGCGGATTGCGGGTTGCAGCTATAATCTTATCTGTGCATTTCCCTCTTCACCTTTCCACTACCGTCCCTTTCCCTCTTCTTTCCCTTTTTCACCAATCCAACTCCAAGTATCAGGCGACGGAAGAAAGTGTGGCCACCGTTTTGCAGGCAGATTGCGTCAATGTTTGCAATTATCAGTGTTATTGTTAGCGCTTAGTTTTGGTTCCTCGAGCGTACACACACACGCATGCAAAGAACCAGAAAGTAACCTTCTTAAATAGTGCACAATTTTCGCTCGTATCAACTATCAGTCAACAAGGGCTTACAGCATGATTTATGGTACGAAATTTCAACGCAAATTGTGACGCCTTTGACGGTGCTGCTGTTCGGGGTGGGGTGCATCTAGGTCAGTGTTAGAGCTCGCAATTGAAAATGGCGTTTCTCAAATATGGGTTCATTTGTGGTATCGTTTGTGGCTCTTAATGCTTGCGGAAATAATTGTTTCGAAGAACTTTTAACGATACTCGAATCAATTATTCCGTAAATTTTGTACATTTTGTGAAAAATTTGTGCAAAAATTAGAAAAATACGATTCCATGATATGGAAAAAATTAAAATGTGAACTTAAGTTGAGTCTTTCACATTTTCTATCCTCTATACTCCAAAAGAGAACCAGCACTAATGCAAATGGCTCATGACAGCTCGTTTACCAGATTCAACTAAAACCCCTTTACTCAGAGAAAGATGTAGAAGAGCCATATGCAAAAAAAACCTTAAGCGATGCACAAAAGGCAGAAGTGACTTTTTTCCAATTAAAAACGGAGCGAATTATTTATTTTAGTAACACCCCAGCACCAGCAACAACCCTATCCATCTGCCCGCATGGTACATGGTTCTAGGTATCACGTTGGCTACCGGCGAGCTTACTATCGTCCAGGATAGTATGTATAAGTTCGTCTGGCAATTTTTGCTACTCCTTTTGTCTTTTCTGAATCTTCTCTGCCCACACCGACATCACAAAGACATATAAACTGTGTTTTTTTACATTCTCGTCCTTCTTTTTTTCACTTTTTTTCACTGGACAGTTTCGGACATCGGAGTATTGTGTGTGGAGAAGAGATAAAAAAAGAAAAACAAAAAACCCAAAGCCCCCGAGATAGAATGACCAAAGTGGACTGGTCATAGTGAGTGTTTTGTTCTGTGCCCTCGTGCTTTAGCTACCGTCGTGTCGAGTGTTTCTATTGTGTTTTGGTTCGTCCTTACGAAGACAACGCTGATCACGTTCAGATGATACTATGTGCTTCAGCATGACGATGCTTATGTGTTTGTGTATTTACACTCGTTGAGGTCTTTTCTACTTCGCCGTCGACCACCAACCATGGGAAGCTAGCAATTGGAAATGACATAAATGCTCGAGAGTGAAGAAAAAATGTGCATCCTTCCATAACCATCATGATATTTAGTTTTCCGGTGAATATCTTTTATGCTGTGTTCAGGAGTTTTTCGATTTGCTTTGAATATTTAAATATTGTTGAACTTTTATCTTAATGGAGATGATGAGATGTGAATTTGGAAAAGAATCACACCGAGGCTAGCTGCACGTATTAATTATATTTAAAGAAGATTGGAGAAAAACGTGCACAAACTAGCTGTATTTATGAAATTATTGAACTTTTAAAATGATTTGTTCGTCGTTAACCACCATCCTTCTCTGCTCCCCATTGTGTAACATGTCAAGGTTATGCCTGCCGTTTTATCCTGCCCACGATTAAGATATCTTCCCGCGTGAGGGCTAGCGAATTTCAAATGAAAAGAAGACGGAAAAATGAAAAGCACAGGCTCGTGAAGGACAGAAACTTAGTGGGACAGCACGGAAGAACTGGTAAAAGTCATCGATCGCGTACGACACCTATCGGGACTAATTTCCGTCGCCTGCTTCTGTCGTTTCAATCGATTCGAGGTAGCTTCCAGGCCCGACTTTGGCCGCCATGTCGACGACGCGAGATAACGGGCGCGTCTCTTTGAGCATCGTAGACACGACACCGAACATGGCCGATGATGGTGCAGGCGGTGCCGAACGTTGATACCATCTTTCATCGTTAATGGAATCCTGCTTGCTTGCAGCTTCTTCGTGCAGTTCAAGCCCAGCCAGGCGTACCCGAGACCAAGTCATCCATGCACTTGATCTCCGTCCATGGAATGGCTTGATCCGAAACTTCAAGCCAGTTCTGGGATCGAACTGCTACCGAACTGCTGATTGTTGGGTTGGTGGCCCATACAGGGCCGTGCGGCTGTGTGTTTGTGCGCGAAAAGTCATCTTTTCCGTCTTCCTAACCTTGTCCAGCGTCGGTAATCGATTTCCTCTTGCCACTGGTCTCCCTTTTCTTGACAATCCCTTTGTTGTATGTTTTTTAACAGGCTCGTGCATGAAGATGGTGGGTCCGATGAGAGGGAGGAAGTAGTTGAATAGTTTAATCGTTGGTTGTCTTACGATCGCGCCACCATCGACGTGTGGATGGAAGAATGGAGAAAAACTGGTCCTAACCGAATCAGATTGAATCTATCAGTTGTTAGCTTCGCTGTTACTACAGTTCTCCGGCCATCATGAGTGAACGTTGGTCTGGGGATCTTATTTTGTAGCGTCAACGTCATTTACGGAAAGATCTTCTGCTTATTGTGTTGGTAAAATTAAAGCCATTGAAGCAGTTTGTGGATTTGGTCTATTTTAAACTGTAAAAATGTTTTATTTTGTTAAAATAGTAACATTTTACAATTGACGATTCATTGTTTTCGTCAATACGATTAACAAAAAGCAATAATTTGAAACTTTAAAAATACTATAAATACAAAATTCAAACTTACTTCACAAAGTTTCGCGCTACAGCACTTAACCAGAAGCTTAATGTTGTGTTTGTCATTTACGATAGTGATAGCGCGGCCTTAGTAGTAGTAGTAGTAGTAGTATGTGTGTAAGAAGGAGGACGCAAACGAACGGATACAAATAGACAACATCTCAACAAGCAGCTGCCGCCAAGCACAAGCGATTGCACATAATTTGATCGATATACAATATATCTATTATTAAATTGCGCTCTTTTATCTACCATCTGAGCCTAAGCTGCCCTTCGCCTCTCTCCCATGGCGTTGGTGCGGTTTGCAGAAACCTTCACAAATGTGCTGTTTGCCCTTTCCACCATTTTATCATGTCCTACCCCCACCCCTATGCGTGATTCCTGTGTCACCAAACGCACTTCGTTTCGAGGGCTCCGTTTTGTTGAAATGTTGCAGCCGATCTTTGGACAGAGCTCTCTGTAGTTCTTGGCACATGCTTCGAGGAAAGGGCTAGCGAACATAGCGATTTAGATGGGATACATTCCACTCTCTAACATCATTCGCGCTCACACCATAGCATCGGCAGTGCTATGCTTTCCACGAATGGATGAGGGTGTGCGAACAACCTGTTCTCGCTAAGTTTACTATCGCCCAGGCAAAATAGACAAAACGCTCGCGCAGTTTGCGAGCAACGGAATAAAGTACGGACATAGAGCTGTTGGAGCATTGGAACGACATCGCGATCCATAAGGTGACCAATAAATTAGCATACACTTGTCTTACTGGTAGGTCCGACTGTACTATGAGATCGTGTGCGGAGAGGCAGATCGCGTTTTGCGATTGTGCACGAATTATTTGCAGTCGAGATATGGCATGGTGGTCACGAAGGGGGAAAGGGTGCGAGGGTGACCTTCATAAAATTCGATCGTGAGAAATCCCGACCGCTTGAATTAAGCATTGAGCTAATAGGTTATGTTTTAAGCTAGCAATAATACAAACATGAATTTCCTCTCAGTAAGCGAAAAAGCATGTTTTAGTGATCATGAGTGTTTGAAGCAAACAAACAAAAAAAATGTAAAGGTGTATTTGTTAATAAGGGATGGAATGGAAGTGTTTCAAATTGTTCTCGAATAATTTAGTATGAGAACTAAAAGTCGCAAGAAACAGGTTGATTTAAATTTATGTTAGTTTGTGTGCTGGTAATAGTGTGAGATTGCATAACAAAGTAAATCTGCACATAGATTCGACTTCAAAATCAATGTCTAAAATGCGGACAATCATATGAAAGCAAATAAATGTATATAAAGAAAATAAATTAGTCAACAGACTGTAGTCAACACGCTGTAAAAACGAATTAGACGACAAAAAAAAATCGAAAAATGATCTTATTTACGTCATTTCAGCTTCACCGCAAACAACTCGTTCTTCCTGGAATAAAGACAACTAATTTATTCCAATACTATTTCTGCTGAAGCTTATGCTCTCAGTTGTTTCACCAAAAGTGGTTTTCTTACTCTGACCACACGTGCTTCGACTGAATGGTAAGACATGATATTGTTATTAGGCACAATCAACTCCACCTGCATTAATGGCAGGATGTTGTTAGCTCATGTAAATGAAATCAATAATACCGCTACAGGTATCGATAATCACGAAGGAAGGAAAGCGAAGAAAGACTCGGGTGAAGTTGGGGCAAATCATCAATTCCGACGAAAGGGGGAGAGCAAAAAACAAAAAGGCGAGTGGCGAATCATAGTGTAGAGACAAAAGCGAAGCAAACCGTCCTCTATCACTTTGTCCATTCTTGCGATCCTCCAGTGCTACACACAGGGTCTAGCCAAACAGGAACTTCTCCCGTTATTGAACATCGTTAAGAATTACGGTTAGATTTCTTAAAAGTGGATGAAACATGAAAATGCGTACGAGCGCACGAGAGCACAGAAGGTGGATTGATGGGGCTGGATCCTCGTTACGCCATTCATGCAGGCTGTTCAGCTTCCTTTCGCTTCTTTTTTTCTACCCTTCTTCAAGGGTCTTCTCCGGGTGCTCTTGATCTTGCTCTGTAATCATTCAACAACTAGCCGGTCGGTCGATCAAGCTACCAACATCGACACACTGCAAAATGGCTACCTAGCATTCTCGTTGTTTCTAAAGGGAAGGGAAAACTCCCGCCATTGCATTGCAACACTTGGATTTGGAAAATTCTTGCTTTGCAAAACGTACAACACTTGCGAAGGAACTGGAATGGGGCGATTCTAGTTGCCACTTAATTTCGAACCAATTTCAATCATCTCCATACGCACTGCTCTTCGACATGTACGGGTGGCGTGTGTGTGTGTTTTTTTTTGTTATGCGTGTTTCCCTTTCATGAACGTAGTGGAGAGCTTCATTTCATTGATTCATTCCATCCGCCGCATGATGGGGGGTTGGAAGACTTGGACGACTGCTGCAGCAGTTGTGGGTACTGCTATCGATGATGATGATGGGGAAGTTGACCGTGGTCAGTATCTATGATTAGAGTTTTTGTCTGAAGAACACCGGTTGTGCTCCTTTTTCCTCATCGGTCTTATTATCGACCTCCGGTGGTCAATTGAATAGGGTAGTTGGGTCGTTTTTTCTGTGCAACATAAACGTCATTGCTATAATATTAGCAGAAAATCGTCTGGAAGTAGGAATGTTCAATTCCTTCAGTTGGATTTATTAAACTTATTTGTTTTTTTTATATACATACGGTTAATGATGATGGCGTTTAGCCGTATTGTCAAAGCCTCAAAGGGGTGAAGTGTGTACAATTTTCACAAGGCATTTCCTCCTTTTATTTTGCCTTAACCCGGGCATAATCGGTTTATATAACCTATATTGTATTTATTGGTTAGAAACTAAGCTGTAACATTAAAAATACCTAATACATTCTTAAGAAATATGTCTGCTCATCGCTTTTTCTTGCAGTTATTCTTTTCTACAGAAAGTAATAAAAAAGTTAATAATAAATCGTATATCAAATGCGATTCAAATCAATTGTATTCAAGTTCCCATTTTTTGTCGCAAGTAATTCCAGGCCGTATTTTAGACTTATTTTTAATATGTAACCGTATAGTCCGGCTCTTTTGCTACTGCGAGACGGTCTGAATGGGAGTGTGGAATCCGTTCCTTTATCAAACACCCTACTGGGCCACCCCTTATTTCGAGTTCTAAATAACTTAAAACGCAATCAGAAGTAAGCAGCTGTTGTTTAAGTGAATATTTTTGAATGCATTTTTTAGTAAACTTCCGTAGAAATTACGCGTATACACGACGCTTCCTGTTAAAAAAAATGGTTTAGATTTTCGGGTAGAGACTAAAATTTCTAATTGGAACGTGTTGGGCATAAACAAAACGCTGAGTAAGAAAACATAAATAAACATAAAAAAATCCCCTTCCCCCCTTTCCATCATTTATTCTTTCCGCAGAACTAACACGTGCCGGAATCACAGAGAGCTATTTCCTACTGATATGTCCATACCATGTCCACCCGCTTAGGCTTTGATTGTAGCGCTGTTCGGGCCAACATGCCGACGGCTGGTAAGGTGGCAAAAACACCTGTTTTCTCACAAACCGCACAAGTTGGCCCGGTCGCTCGATAACCCGATAGCCCGAGACGTGTTCCGTGACTGAAAACGTAAACATCGGCAGTCCACCGACGCAAATTGCAAGCATCGACCGCCACATGCCACACCATCAGCCGACGTTGGTTTTGTAAGCACATGAACATCCACACGGATTGGTATGTGACCGAGATAAGCTCCGTGCCGACTTTGCCGGAGCAACGCTCAGTGCCGCACCGTCGCAAACACCTGTTGCCTCGTTACCTGGTTCGGGGATAGCGAGTGGTCGGGAAATCGTTCTTTAGCGAGACAACCGATCTGTCATGTGCAACAATCGCTTTAACCATTGTTGCCGGATAGTCTGATAGATGGTTTTTAGGAATGAAACAAAGCAACAGACTGTCTTCTATTTTTTTTCTTTCGGTTTGCTGGCCAACGAAGAACACGTGTGGTTTTCCGCAACCAAGCTTTGTGTGGTCTTTAGTAGTAAACAATTCTACCTACAAAAGTGTGCGTTAAATAAATTGTTTAACCAACACGTGTGGGCTAAATCAATAAATATTTAACAAAGTTTTTAATACATTTATTTTAATCACATGTGAAACGTTTCAGAATGACAAAGTGTTTGATGACTTCAATATGAAGAAAAATATTATCGAAAGATTAAGAGATAATAGATCGCATCAGAATGATCTAAAAGTGGCGTTTTTTTCGAAAATTACTTTAGTTTGAGGATGCAGATAATGGATTATGATAATGGTTGAGGATAGAGGTAATGATTAATGAATATATCTTACAAAGTGAAAAAAGCACTCACATCGAAAGTCGAGGTTGATTTTTTTATCTAAAAACGTTTATGCTATCTATGGATGGGACCAAACGGAGTGTAGTATATTATGAGCTGTCAAAACCATGCGCAAAAATTACAGGAAAGGTCTACTGATGTCAAGTAGCGGAAATTGGGCCATTTGTGCCACCTTAAGCTTTTCATTCTATAACTAACTAAAAACTGTTTTGCAAAAGCTGGATATACTTTCATTGCCATTTTACAGTTGTATTTTTACAATTATTCCATTCAAGAGAATGTTATTTAAGTTTTTTGGAAGAACTCATGATTTCATTTATTTTCGCTTATAGTAACGCTAACGCTTATCTTCGTTTATAGTAACGCACCGCTTTGTGGTATACTTTTTCTTTTTTTTTGTTTAAATTTGTTTTTAAAATTTGTTTGATTCGGTTCAAGTTTTACAGGATTACGCACAATTTTGCTGATCCGCATAAAACAGAGGATAAAAATGAAGAAAATGACCATTTTAAATATAAAATTTTGTACACTGTCAGAAACAATCAGAACAGAAACAAAGCTATCTATCTCTTTTAACCAAAGAATAAAATTTTTACTTACAAAACTGCCAAGTGGTTCAATTGCTGCAGCTTCTACTATTGCTTTTGAGGAACTATAAAATTATGCTTAGTTATCCAAAAATTAATCAGCAAATTGTAAATTTAAAAAAACCTTTTCTTTATTTTTTCATATATACATTTTTGTGACTTAAAACTGTAAACGGTAGGGTAAGTAGCCATCAATTGGGTAGTCGTTGGGCATAAACACTAAAAAAAAACTTCACGTACATACGTTTCTTCAACTTCTATAATCGAAAACGCAATTTCTACATGATTACAAAATGAATTCCAATTGTCACCGTCCACCATCAATATAAGCTAATCAAATTCATTTTGAACTTAACACCGTTCTCATAAATTGATTCGTTACAAATGGAATTCACTGGTGGTATTCTGTTCCAACCATCGGCTGTTGCAAAAAGGCATGATTGATCCCAGGAGCGGTTGTTCTAATTATGCTTTCACATTTCACAACAGTTGTGCTAATGCAAATCACTCATTTGGCATACCGTACGATATTTCCTCAACCATCGCATGGGCCCATTTTCGTAGGTGAAGGCCGATTTATGAATAATTTTTGATTGATCACTTAACTATTAACTCTCACCTGCACCACTGGAAATTACCTGTTCCAAAAAAACCCCGTCCAATCGTCAGCTGATAGAAGAACGAACGACCTATTTGACAACCTTCGACTCTATTGCTATTGCCAGGTCGATTATTGGATTAAAATTGCCAGCCCCCGAAAGTAATCGAGCAAACGTTTCGATTCAACCGTTTTGCAAAACGGGTCGTTCCCGTTCCGGCACCAGTTTCGAACCTAGATTTGGGATCCTGTGGGAAGGGTGACCAATTAAAGACATCCACGTGTAGCGGACCAAACTGTTCCCTGGCAGCGTTTCGCTGTGTTTCACCATCACGAACTAACATTTGCACTGCTAGGATCTAGAGTTATGCGATCCTGCCACGACGCAATGGCGGTAGTCTGCTCGCTCAATTGCTAATTATGCAATCTGTTGCTGCAACCGTTGCACATCGGTAGAATTGGGCGATCGGGTATAGCATGTGGGAGTGTAAACGTCCACACACACACACCTCTAACCTGACCTCTCATCAATTCATTCATTTTCGGAAGGATCCCCATTTCGGTGTCGGGCTTGAGGAAATCCCTTTTCGATTTTCGTGTTTCCTTCCGTTGTCATTACGATCCGGACGGGTATCCAGTCGCGTCCTAAACGGTCGAGATGCATGTAGTGCCATTTATCCATGCTGCCTGTTTGCTGCTGTACAGCATAGTGAGTGCTCCAACCGTACGATGCAGACCCAAACGACTAAGCGAACGAATGATCCCCGTTGCTGCAGGTAGTTGCAACAAAAAGGTAAAAAGAAAAAAGAAATTGCTTCCCAATGCCGTCACCTCACAGGTGCAATGAGTGCATTGATATCCGAATCCGTGCAACAGTACGGCGGCTAGAGTTCTCTGCAGTCGGCGAGCACCCAACTAAAGCACTCGTTATGTGATGCGAGTCAACTTCACCGGCACCATTTGGTCAATGTAAACCGAAAATTAATACGAATTTAAAAGCCCTGCTCCCTGCATCGCAACTCTGGCTCGGAGCACCGATACGAGTCTACGAATCTGAAATCTTTCTCCTGCCCGGGGAAAATGCGGTGTGTACTACTGCCGTACTTTGCGTTCTCGGTGCTTTTGGGTATGCCACATTGCTAAACTTTAACTATACACATTCCTATTCCGGAACTCGTATTGGACCGTGGGGAATTAGGGGTGGGAAGTGTGTCCTGGCGAAGAGGTTTATCGTGCAAACCAACACTCCATAAAACCGGTCCCAAATCGTTTAACTTCTCGTCTGCCAAACAAAACCAAATTACGGCAACCTGGGAGGTTGGTTGGAACAAGCGGAAAACCGTGAAGGGGACGGGCACGGTGTAAGTGGTTTGGTGACGTGTAAATTTTCGGCATTTTAACGTAAATATCTTTCCTTTGTGCTTTGTGGATTTCCCGCTTGTGGTGAAGGAAACACGTGAATTGATGTTGCACTAACGAATGGGTCGGGTTCGGGTGTCTGTTAACAAAATTTGCCCGAAAGCCACTTCGTTCCAGATTGCGCTCCTCCGGAGAGTAGATAACGAAGTGGAACATTTGATAGTATTCAAGAGTGCTTTCGGTAGATCATATTATTCTAACCTGTTGCTAAAATGTTTCATGCTTTTTTTGAAATATTTATCTAGATGTGAAGGAAAGAGTTCCCAAATATCCGATGCACACCTTGTAGCGTTTATTTGACGTACACTAAACGTCTTAAGTTGATGTTGTTAATATGAGAAGCTTTCCGTAAAAAAAAGACATGAGCGTATCAAACGTTGTGTTTTATGTTTTGAATGTGTTTCGGAAACTGGTTTCGAAAACTGTTGCTTCGATATGATGATGGCGTTCCAAGTGGCTGCACTTGAGTGTTAGGCAACGGAAGTTTATTTCCGCCCGTTTGCAAAAGCGTTGAATAGTTTTTTTTGTTTCGCGCCGTAAGGGATGACAGAGATTATTGTAAAACCTGTTGAATGTTTTGACTGACACACTTGCACGTACGTTGTATTGATATACCGTTTTGGTCGTAGTGGTTGAATGTTAAGCTCGTATCTTGTGCGTTGTATTTTTTCTTTACTATTTCTACGTACTTACTTATCATAAAAGTTCTCGGGAAAACAAAACTTTAACAATCGACCTTCGTCGTTCGTAAATCCTTAATTTGTTGGCTAGCACATTCCCGTCTCTATTACAAACGAGTTAACGCTATCATTTAACCGCGATGAAGCCCTATCGCTTCTTATCTATCCTTGTAGGTGGGATTTTTTTTCTTGTTTGAGCTGGTTTGTCCAGTATCATTCTAATGGCATTACTAATCCCAAACCACAGTGGGCAACGGCCATACAAATGCCGGGATGAAAATCAATTGTATGAGCCATGGTGGTTATTTTCTTCAAACATGTTTGATATAACTAAATAATGTGTGATTGCATAATTGTTCATTTTTTTTCTCAAATAATAGTGTTTTCAATAATTAGTACAAATAGGAACTAGTATGTTTGACAGAAGCTAGTGGAGTTTGACTTCAAGCATCTAATTGAACAAACAAAGAACAAATTATGACGAAAATGTACTAGGTTTTAAACTTGAAAAAAAAAACAATTAATTATTAAAAAGTAACTAAATAAGTAATATTTAGGCAATTTTACATATAATAATGAATAATCAATCAAAATCTTTTCGTTTAAAGAGCGACGCCGCTATCATATCACGTATTAGGGTCTTTTCAGAAAAACTTAAATATTTTTCACGGTCACGCATGGTCGCAACCAATTAAATCAAAAATATATAGTAAAACTGTTGGCCTTTCATATGATATATGACACAAGAGTTAACTCGAGTGCAAACATATTTTTTTTCATTGTCTAATACATCATATCTGAGAACAGCAAGACCTTCTTTTGGTTTTTGATAATTTTTGAAACGAAAACTATTATATTATCAAAACAATGAATACAAATGAAAAGTATATTAAAAAACCTATTCAAAAAATGCAACGCTATTAAAATCGGTCAATTTGTTTTCTCAATACAACGGTTTTAATGTTGCTTGCAATATAACATATTTTTGAAATAAAACATACCACCTACTATTTTGAGGTACTGTTTCTCAAAAAGTTTCAAATTTGCAAATGAGATATTTTGGTTTTATCTTAGTTAAAGTATCTACTTTCCAAACATGTATTAAGTTTGCATGAATGACGATGTAAGTTTTTCGATTTTCATACAGGCATTTGCCCACTGTGCAAACGAAGCTTAGAGAATTCAACAATTGTACAAGCATCGTATATAAAAAATAAAGTATCAGCCCGGTGACTCTTACATCAAGTATCAATGGCTAACAGATTCGGAATATATTGATATAGAATCTCGTGCCATTAATATGGAATGTCAATTGGATAGACTGTTTACATATGGGAGGTTTAAAGAGTTGAGTTAAACATCTCAATCTCATCTCATCTCATCTCTTCTAAAGAAATTTTAAACAAATGTTTTACAATATAAGAAATTAAAATTATTATTCACAGTTTTTATTCACCAACCGCTTAGTTCGTATCAACTTTAAGCTGAAAAATTTATAAATTAACTGTTTCACGAACAAAAACACAACGAGAACAATCGTATGAATCTGACATTCCATATCAAAGACAAGTGATTCTAAATTAACTTTTGCCGAATCGTTAACATATTTGGTGTTGCGTTAGTAACTGCCATGTATTTCATATTCGTTTGTTGTGCTTCAACGTTATGTTTCGTTTTCAACGTTTCAACGAACACCAAGAAACAAAAGCAAAAACATAAATATGTGTATTAATATACACTTATATAGTATATACTAGCTTACCCGGCAAACCTAGCTTTGTCCTTAACCAAGTGTTTTGTAATTAAAGCAAACATTTTGAGTGTTCAATCTTGATTCGTGTGGTATTATTAGAACGGCGATTAGAGAATATCGTCCATTATTTGAAAATTCTTAAATTATTGCCGTTATTAATCCAAGTTATATTCGCAGTCAAAGCCATTTTTCTTTTTTTTGTGGCTCATCTTCTTCTTTCCTGCTACTACAGGAGGCATTTCTGGCTTTCCTTGACGATTGGGATTTAATACCAGGTCCAAATCACTAAATAGCATTTTTTTATTTAGAACTTTTTTGTTTCAGTAGTGTTCAACATTCCTCTTCTTCTTCTTCTTGGCTTAACGACCTTACAGGTCACGCCGGCCATTTCTGGCTTGTTAGACTTATTTTACCACGTAGCCGGATAGTCAGTCCTTGCTACGGGGGGACGGTCCGGATGGGATGGGATGGGATGGGACCCGAGTGTTCAACATTATTCGTGTTGAAAAAATGGTTATGCCTACTTGATAACTCCCGTAGGAAAAACAGAAAAGAACTCATAATGTCGGCCAGAGGCCACCTAACGAAACGGAAAGTAGCGGTAAACCTATTCTCATACCTAACGAACATTCAGCGAAAATTTCATACAAATCGGTTCAGCCGTTTAAGACGAGTTTGCACACTAACACCGCGACACGAGAATTTTATATATATAGATTTAATATACATACAAATGATAGCAAGGCCTATTCTTTAAAAAAATAAACTTGAAATTATTAATTGGACTTACGTTAAATACAATAATATTTCAGGCTGAAAACGAAGAATTAATGGAAGCGTGTTACGAACATCGTGATACTAAACCATTTTCTTCTTTCTCGTATCATTCCAGATATCATTGTGCTGCCATGACACTAAGCTAACAGGATCATCGTATTGGTTCAAAACGAAAATCCATTCCCTGATAAAGTAAGTACTATTGGAACTCGCGCAAATTCCCGAAACAACAACGTGCATTCGTATGAGTTTATTTTTAGTATAATAATTTCTCTCCAAAGCTGTCTCACCCTTCTATTTTCTTTCTTTTTTCGCTCTACAAAAATCGAACCAATTCCTCTCTGTAAAGGGTTATAATAGGCAACACAAAAAAAGAAGAAATTTAGTGGCAAAAAAAAAATCGAGCCAATGCAAGTGCGATAGTAACTAATGCCAGAACGCGAAGGCGTCTTGCTGTCGCCCGGAAAAATGCTATTTCTCCAACCGCCCCCCATGTGCACTCCATGCAACTGTGTGCACTGGTAGTAGTGGGTGTCTCCTTTTATAACAGGCGCTGCGTTTTTATTTTTTTTATGCTGTTTATGTATGCGTGTGTGGGTGTGTGTATATATTCGTACACAGGCACAGATCGTAGAAAGCGTCCGTCCCAGGCTAAGTAACTGCAGCTATTGCAGCCGTTTAGTGGCCGACGTTGCGAACGGTGGCCAAGGATTTGCTGCGCGGGTGTGTATACCAACGAAGTGTGTGTGTGAGTGATGTTTTTTTCTTCTTCGTTATTTCCACCCATCCCATGGAGATGCATTTTTCGTCCGGCCAGCAGAGTATGTGTGCCGCGTGTATATGAGCGGAAGTGGCCCTCGTTCTTATACCGTTTCGTTTATTTTTTTTTATTTCTGCACCACTTTTTTGAACGATTTCTTTTCATTTCCGGACTTCCAATTCCCTGGCCAAGTTGCTTAGGAGTTTATGTGGCGTTTCGTGTTTTTTTTGTTTTGTTTGTTTGTCTTCTTTTCGTTCGAGGAGTTTCGGTTTCTTTTTTCTCCCAACGCCATACAAGTTAATGTTGTATATTTCGTTTAGTTTTCCACCCTCCGGTTCATTTTCCTCTCCCGTTGGTTGCAGGCAGCGCTTATGTTTTTCTTCACTGTGTGCAATACTTTCTGGAGCATTTTTTAATGTATATAATTTTTTCCCGCACTAGCATTTCCGTTTGTATTCGAGAAGTGCAGCAGCACTTGGTGTACAGCAGGAAGGACAGTGTTTGGCAAGTTCCGGACTCTTTCTTTGCGCGGCATCTCGTTCGTACGGGTGGGTGTTTTTTTGTTGTTGAATTTTTTATCCACCAGTTCTTCCTACTCGTTTGCGCACACCCATAATGGTGTAGCGGCAAACGGGTATTTGTACGCTTTTCAAAAATCCCGACCACTTGTTGTTGATGGTATTCTTCTAAAATATTTTCCCATTATCTTATTTTCCCGTTTTGGGTGTTGTTCGTTTCTCGTTTTTTTATTTTCAGCCCCCAATCCTTCTCCATCCAGCACAGATAGCAAACATCTTCTGCATCAGTAGTTGTAGCCACAACCGTATACCGAGTGCTCGCGTGTGTTTGTGTACGATTTTAGTGGGTGCTACTCTTGTGAGCTCGTGGTTTTTGCATTCCATTTCCGGCACGGAATCACTGTAACGTGTTTGCGAGGGTGTGAAGAAGATATCAGCCCTTGTGTGTGTGTGTGTGTGTGCTCTAAAGCACACGAAGAAAATAGTCGATAACAAAACATATACAGCAACAAAAAAAAAGAAAGAAACTAAAACATAGCAGTTGCAGTGAAGTCGGTTCCAGAACATTGCAACAGGTGTGATTGCGTTGGTGCAATTGTCGTTGTTGTTTTTTTTTTCAAAAACCTATTTTAGTGAATTGATGATACTGTTGGCGAATAGCAGTGAATCCGCTCCGAGCTGTTGTAGAGTGTAGTGTGAGAGCGCGAATGTGCAGCGAAGATTTTCCAGCACACAACAAATTGCCAAGCCGGAACCACCTGTGGCTTCTTGGAAACGTGCCCTCCGGTGCTGCCGTCTGCAAGAACAACCTTCCACAAACGCAGTATCCTTGCGGCCAGTACGATGGCAGACTGTTCGTACGCTCGCTGTGTTCAGGAGCGGCGCTACATAAGACGTGAGCTGGCCAAGTGGACGAAAAATATGGTGCATATAGTCGGTAAGTGTATTTAATTTCTTTTTAATCGTTCGAACGTCCTTTGGGAGCGCTGCAAGTAGTGAGTGTTCTCCAATAAGCGTATCCCAACCTTTCTCATCCATTGCGGTTTTGGTAGAAACAAGAATCGATTTTACAAATGCACAAATTTTGTCATTCGCACCTGCTGATGGAACTTTATGGCGGAAAGTTATAACATTTCCCAGCCTTTTCGTCTTTTGTTGCCAAGCCGAAACAAAGTGTTTTTGTTGTTGTTGTTGTTAGTCATGTCTTGAAGCGATCCGGCATACGAACCTCGCTGCCAGACACACCTCGCAAAAGGCAATCGGCTCCTCCCGTGTCGCTCAGCAGTAGTAGTAGTAGTGCATCCTCACGTTGGACGCGCGCAACAAGTGAAATTTTCCTATATTTTCGAGCTGCTTTCTGACGTTCTTTTTTTCTACCTCTACCTTTTTGGTGGTGGGTGTGAGTGCATCCCTGCACAGTTGTGGCGCACGCAGCCAGGCGCTGGGATGGGAAACTTGTTGTTAGCGGCACGTACCAGTTCGTACTGTGTTTCACTTTTTTATTTTATTTTTTCCTCCATTCGTTAACGCGTCCTCCATCCCATCCCAGCTGTGCATGTCCTTTGGTGGAACGCGATAGTCTGTACATGTCTTGCAGGCGCACCCTGAAGGCAAGGCTTTGTTCGTGGCGGTTGTGCGAGAAAGAGAGAAGAAACAGCACCTTCCCAAACACTTCCCGTTTGGTGGATGACGGACCCGAAGTGCAATCGCTGGGCGATGGCGTACACACAGAAAGAAAGTCGTTGTATATAAAACGAAACTCACCGTCTCTGGGTCTGGGTGGTTGCTAGGGCCTGGCGGCTAGAGCTGCCGACCCGGGGGCCAACCGACGGTGGAGCCACACTCCTTACGGTGCAGGAAATATAATCAGGTTTCTGCGCTTGTGTGTCAGCCGTTTCCGCTTTTCGTTAGTTCCGTTCCTCATCCTGCGCACCCTTCCGAAAAGGTGATGGAGGGAGGGGGTGCAGGACTTTTTACTGTGAGTCGCTGCTTTCGGTGTGGCCTTCCTTGGGCTTCCTGTACAAACACGAAAATACCGCCAACTCGCCGGGGAACGTTTTGCGCCCCTACCCGCTCCGAACCAGCTTGCGAAATGGGGCATTGGTTCCACTAATTCGAGCTCCTTGTTTCACCCGGCAACTTACGGGTGCATAGAGAAAAACGATCAATTTTTGTTGTATAACGCGGCCCGCATCAACCAGCACCCGATTTGTCTTGTCTTTAACCGAAAACGGTTGGCATGAAAGTGCTGGGTTGGTTTGGTGCGTCAAGGAAAGACTCACCACCCACCTCCTCTCACATTCAACCGACCAAACGAAGTGGAAAGCGTCCTACTTGAACTATCTCGCTCTGCTTGAGAGGAAGGCAATAACAAAAAAAAGAAAGAAAGGAAAAAACTCCTCCTTGCGATTGGTATATTTTCGACTGAGAAGGTTGCACTTTTCTTTATCGCCTTTCTGTCGCCTCGCCTCTTGCTTGCCGTCTCACCTTGGCACCTAGCAACCAACACCACTTCACAGACAGCAGCCGGCTGTCTTCCGAATGTGGATCGAACGGAAAACTTCTCCCCAAGGAGCAACGCTACCTTACCGAAAAATGCACTGAGAAAGGAACGGAAATGTCACTTCCCAGTGAACCTGCACTCGCTCCCAGTCGCCTTCCAGTCTCACAACCCCTCTGCCCCTCATCCCACCAACCCCTCCTTTGGGGTGATCTTATCCCGACGGTGACGGTATAGGGGATGGTAGTCCAATTTTTGTTCGCCCCGTTCCATAACCTTCCTGCATCCTGCGTCTTGCACACAGCCGCTGGATTCGTTTTCTTCCCATTTTGCCTGTGCGTCCTTATCGGCCGATTCGTCGATGAAGTTGGCTCCGTCTTCCAGGGGTGATAGGAGAGGGTGACACACGGGTGCCAGAAATGGAATAAAACACGTGACTGTGTGGTGAAAAAGCTTCCTTAACCGGGTTTGAAAGGGAAGAAATGGTTGTGCTAGGAGCGACAGTCGTGTGGCAGCCGTTTCCGATGTTGGTGGTGGTAGTGGTGGCCGTACAACACCACATACACACAGCTTTCGAACAGTTGTATGCAACGGGCAACAGGTTTCCGTTTCAAACACGACCGAAAACAACGACAAACATCGACAACGGAACGGAGGGCAACTGGGGCTAAGAGAGAGGGTGAGCGGAAAAGTTTTCTTTGCAGCACAAAATCGCTCTCGAAAGTGTGCGTTGTTGGTATATCCCCGTATGCGCGTTCGTGGAATGTCGGTCGGTTTTCGTACAATAAACGGCTGATGGCGGAAACAGATGGTAGCACCATCGTCTTTTCACACACAAATAAATCAATGAAGGATTTTCAATATTGTACCGGGTTGATGGATGGCAAACCGTCTCCGGCCGAAATTGGTGGCAGCGCACAACAGCAGTTGGATAATGCGTTATTCATTTCGTTGCAATCGATACCACTTTATCACGAATTAGGAGAAGCTTTGGCGCAAAACATATCAAAAGCGAGCTTTTATGCTTTCTGCTTTGTTTAGTGATAAAGCTTGATGAGAACAACTTCCGTACAATTGTGTTGTAAATGCTCTCATTTTATGAAACAATTTTAACTAAATCTCATCAAACTCATTTCGTTCTCGTTCAAACTTTTAATTCGTTATCGTACTATTAATTGGCAGGAAACATACTAATCTTTTCCATAAACACACACACACACGTACACGCACGTACAAACAAACACCATAAACCTCAAAAAGCAACTAGTGGTTACACTCTAAACAAGTGTTCCTTAACCTTCACTATTATTGCACCAGCACAACCATGCCTGGGCTGGAAGTGTGTTTGCAATGGAACGCACGAAAATCACTTAATAACTTAATCCCTTTAACCGACGAAACTGACGAGCGGCCAAAAACATTTGCCCAAACAACCGAAAACATGTGCCCAGCAGACAGATGTCGACCGTACAGGCTCGTAGACACTCTTCTCATGGCAATCATCGCAATCTCGTGCATACATGTGTACGGGCAAGCGAGCTTCGGCAAACGGCCGGGCAATGCAACGGAACGTGGCAACACGTCCCTTGCACCGCCCTGTTTCCAAACCTATGGACGTGTAGGCCGAAAGTTAAATGGCACCAAAATCTGAAACGATCAACTTTTTGCAAGGGGTGAACTTTTTGAAATTGATAGAGATAACCGGACCCGGTCGCATGCATTCGTCCGCTTCAGCCGAACGGTCGTGTGCATGTGAAGGTATTTGGTGGAAATTCTAACCATTCCGAAAATTACCCGTTTGGGTGTTGCGAATGGGCTCGCCGTCACCGTTTAGCAAAGGACCATTTTGAACCAAACGATAAGGATGCTATTCATTCCTTTTCGGAATAGATAAACGATTGAAACGGAGTGAAAGCGTCCGGGGTTGTCTTTCGTCAGGATGGCAACTAACTGTTTCAACACTGTTCGAGTCTCATGTGTGTGTGTATAACATTTTCGGACAAGTCGGCACTTTTTGTATCCATTGAGCAATCCTACTCAACCTGAAGTGAGTTGTATCATAGAGCAGTACTCGCATAAGCATAACGATGGAAACGAGTGGAATCCCATCCAGTGGACACCGGTGCAAGGGTGAGCATGGTAGAATTGGATACGATGCATCAACAAAAGCCGTCCTCTTGGATAGTTGGTCCGGTGTCCGATCCTCGGGGTTTAACTTTTTTCCACTGAAACGGCACTCAAAACCGTAACCATAAACCAACAGAATTGACCATTTTCGGGGTAAATCTGTTCACCCGTACGAACGTTAAAAACCTCTCTGTACCAAACCAGGGCGAATTGGTTTCGAAAGCAGGCCAAACCGTAAGCAAACCCCTAGATACGAACCTCCAACAGCCTTAGCCTGTTGCACATCTCGCTGCAACGAGTAAGAGTGTAAGCGCCAGAAGAAGAAGCAACAAAAAAAAACAAATAACAAAAATGGGTTTTCTGTTTCAATGCAACTGGGCAGAGAATTGGTTTCAAGCCCGGCCTGTACCGACAAAACGGAAGCCAATTTTCCCATCACCCACCCGCTCGGCATAGAGATTCAGCTTTTGACTAGCTGCTGTTTCCTGTTGCTTTATTTTTGGCCACCGGAACATAGGACAAAACCGTACGCTCTGTGAGGAAAAATCCCACAAAATCCAGACGGAAACATGCTGGCAGACTTGTTGCATGTGACCAGTTGTGGGCTGTCGGTTACGTTTCCTATGATATTGCAATGATTTTCGTGTGTGCAACGTCTGTGCATCGGAGAGTAGGAGAGCTTTGGAAGGTTGCTCCTGGAAACGGAGTGCCCACCGTGTGTGTGTGTGTATTAGATTGAACAACTTTATCCGTATCAGAAGGTGCTGAAGTACCTGTTGGGAAAACTTGTTTTGGCCTACTTTATTTTCGTACCGTATTGTTAGTGTTCATTTAATACAATTACCTAAAGCGGTTATGTTTGTACATCCTTTTTTTGTAAACTTTTTTCGTTTCCATATTGTACTTGTGCTAAAGGAAAAAAATTGCTACAACATTTAAGGCTTGTGCAATTTCACTGAACTGCTTTACTTTGTATGGCAGTGTTCTACCAGGCGCCTCCATTGTCCTTAGAATTGAAGCTTAGAATTGAAAATTAATTTTTATTCCTCGAGGATTGCTTTAACACACGCCAAGTAAGGTCCATCGCATGAACTGGATTATTTGCAAAATAGTTCGAAAGTTGATGTTGCGCGTAAATGTTAACCAAATATCAACCTACACCAGCCAGACAGTCAACTTCCCGGAAGGAGGCATTTTATCTGAAGTGTCTTCGCTCTTCTGTCATCACTTTTTGATACCCGATTTCATACAAACCATTGAACGGCATGCGGAGTTTTCGTGCCACGCAACGGATATTGTTTGTTTACGCTTCGACCAAGCGCACCGTTCGCACCAAAAAGCTCGCGACATGGTAGCAGGGAACACGATACGAAGATAATTTCATCCCGTTGCTCTTGGCATGGGAGCACTTAGAAGCTCGTCTCGTCATACGATTCCGTGCGCTAAGCGCGTCAAGTACCCTCCAGTGGTGGTTTGGCGCGTTTTGGGACGATGGCAAATAATGGCGTGATGCCGCAGCTGTGTGACCATCAGCATGGAGCGCACGTTGGCAGCATGCCACAAAACCTTTTGCCTAATGGCGATGGTGAGCTTCGTCTGGTTTCGCTAGCGGAAACACTTGTTGATGGGCCGATCCGACACAGTCTGTGCCGTGCAGTCTAGCAGTGGTAGTATACCGTGCCGCCCTGCCGCCGGTAACATATCTTTGTCGAATGTAGGGAAGCGAGCGGAAGGCCTACTCAATGCGACCCTTACCCGCCGGTGCGAACAGCGGACAGCGAATGGTCCCGCAATGGAACATACGCCAGAGCAGGAGATAGCGTCGTACTCGGCCGGATGAATGGAATGTTGGCAAAAGTTTATGTATTTCTGTTGCTGTTGTTGTTTATGCTTCTGCTTCCGGTCTCATTGGTTGGACAGCATTTAGTTGACTGCATGAAATAGAAGCTCCAGAGAGAACGGGAACTGTTTCAAACTGTGGGAAAGTTATGGTTCGTTACCAAACAGCTCGATCGACTCGATCGCCATCATTACTAAAATGTTTCCAAATTACACAATCAGAATATTTGTCAAAATAATATCTGATAACAAATCGGATACATTTTATTGGATACTGAAATATTTCACTTTGCTAAATTGTTTAATTAAAATGTGTGCCAATAATATACAAAAGACAAGTTATTATCAAACACAAGGGTTTCAAAATTGTAATGTTTTCCCCGAACAATCAACAGGATGTCAAAGTCATCATCCTTGTAGATCTGAGCTACTGGTGAATATAAGTCTCAATGTATTCGAATTATAAATTTATAAATTGTAGTTTGAAATTTACAACCCACTGTAATGTTAATTAAGTGCGATTCAATGTCTAGGATTTATATTAGGCAAAACAAAAAAAATATCAGTTTTAGGTTCGAACTTTGCGCCTTATTTGATTATATTGGATTATAGTTTGATTATAGTTATGTTTTCCTCAAACTCTGTCTTCTTTTTTATGCTGATGAATGCAAATTAGTAACCGAAGTAATAAGCAATCCTTTTTTTATTTTTTTTCTGTGGTGAAGTTTAGACAAATTTTCAAAAATTTAAAACAATTGTTCCCAGAAATTCATTAATTTATCTTGAGTAGGAAAGAGCTTCCCCCCCCCCCCCCTTTTCTCCCTTTAATCGTTCAGTCAAACGACTGTCAAAAACGCAGCTCAAGTCATTTTTTTTCACCAATAGTGTCCTTCATGTCTGGATATTTCCACCAGTTTCGTTCGTCCAGATCCATCAGGGTGGACACTCTCCCAAGGTAATGCTGTGAAACTTTCAGCCGACACCGACTTGCTTTGGCCCATTCTCTAAACCTCATACTAACTCTTGCTGAAAGGTTCCTTTTGGCTCCCCTAGTTTTGATCTGGGACGACGATTTTTTACTTTCCATCACTTTGCTCGTTCATTTCCGTTCTTTGTCCAATTTCGAAGCCAATCCGTACAGTTTTGCTTTCCAGGGCAGTGAAAATCGAAAAAAACGTCGCTTGCGTCCCTTACGCGTCCCCTCAGCTTGTAGGTATGGTCCCGGACACATGCCCACGAATACGAGTTTGGTTTGCTGAAAAACATCGCAAAAAATTTCCTCATCCCATTCTACTTTTGAACCGTTTCTTCATTAGAAAGTCCCCAGTTGCAGCGCTGTTCGTGGGCAGCTAGCGAGAGAAAAAGAGAGCAGCTCAAACAAGAAGTGGAAAAGCAATACGTCCAGCTTAAAATATACTCACACTCGAACAACGTAGTGGAGATATACACCCTCCCTGTAACGCTCCAATCGCATCCCCACTTGGGACAAGGGAAGCAAAAATTAATGATTTTTTTCACAGCACATCCTTTCGCTTCCGACAGCTTCCTGTCCTTGTTTTATCCTTTTCGCGGCATTCGGTTTCGGGCAGGATCTAATTTTTTGCCACCATCCAACCCCCACCATGGTACGCATGGTTTCGCTTCTTCTGTTTGAAAGTTTTGCCCAGAACCGGGACCACTTCCTGACCGTCCAGGGGCGAGAGTCCCGGACATTGCACAGCAACTGGCAACGATGCGCTTCCTTATGTGCTTATTTATTATTCATTTTCATTCTACACGCCACCGCCACGGTCGACGCTGGGGATGGAACTCGGTAACGAAACGCGATATTGAGTCCTTGCGCGCTGCACCCTTGTTCCCTTATGGCCGGAGTTGCCACCTAGCTCTAATTTTCATGTGTGGTTGTGTGTGTCTGGCTGTATGTGTGCGAGAGCGGTCCAGTCTGTTCTACCAGTGTAGTTGAGTGCACTCGTAGGGTCAATGCAAAAACCGAATATCAAAGTACGAGCTGTACCACTCTACCTCCAAGTCCGATTCCTTCACCATGTACCACCAAGAAGGCAAGAACAGAGAAGTAAAAAGAAAAAATGCCACCCCCTTTTTGGGGGGAGGAAGTGAGAAAAGCTGTGCTTAAAAAATAGGATGGTCATTCGTCTACTTCTCCACATCCCGGATCGTTCCGTTGCCCTGTGGTGCGTAGCGTTCGACTGGACAAGCTGGCCGGAGCTTGCATCTTGAGCGAGATGTCCAGTTAGGTTCGGATTTTTAGTGGGGAACAAACAAAAAAATATTGATGATATCCGCTTCCACCAATGCAATGCCAAGACGCAAACTATCAACCTCGGTTCGGCTGGCTACGGCGAAATTGAAGCACACAAACACACACGAACACAAATGTATTTATCCTTACAAACACTGTCGCACTGTGTAGAAAAGGAATAGTGTATAAAAATTGCATCAAGCTTCTTTGCTGCTTGTCCTCTGTCCCTGCTCCGTGGTAGATGCACGGAGAATAGGGGGTTCATGCAAGGGAAGTCGATTTTTTTCCCGATACGCTCTTTAGTATATGTATGTCTCTGTTCCATTCGTTTATTCGTACGTTGATGCCCCGTGTTCCTGTTCCTTTCGGTTTATCACGGCCTCCAGCTGAGTGTTTCTTTTCCTCAGCTACGTTAGCTGAGGTGTGTTTTTTGTTGCTTCTGTACCGCCATGGAGATTTTTCTTCATTGCATTTTCCCCCAACATAGCGTAAGAAAAAAAGCCCCGATGCGATTTTAGATGAAGTAGAAGTTTTTTTGTTTCATACATTTTATTTTTTGTTTGTTTTTTTTTTTTTGGTTGGCTGTTTGCTTTGAGTTGAAGCTTTTTTGTTGTTGTTACTTCTTTTCTACGCTCAATGAGAATGATGCGCATAGCGCAAATGCTGCTCCACACGAAACACCGCACAAATACCTATGCACCGGCGAAAGTATCCTTACGGTTCGTGTTTGTCCAGGAATTGGCGTCCAGGCATTCATCTCATTTGAACAACTTCCAGAATCCTTAAGTATCTGCTTCACTGAAGTGTTATACAATTTTTGCAAACACTTTTATCGATAACCTTAATGGCCGGCAAATGTTGAGTTTCTTAATTTTTAATATTCCATATATTAATGTGACTTAACAGATGTGAAAAATTAATTTAATATTTTTAGAGTGATCCGCAGCTTACAGTAACTATTATTGTGTATAACTAAAATATATTTTTCCAACGGATAATTTGATTATTTTCTTTATTATAAAATAAAGATATAATAGGCAATTGCTAGACATCATGAATTTCAGTTTTTATCAAAAATACTTAATTTTTAAATTATTCTTTAAAATTTCCAATCAACAACCTGCTCCATACACCGACTCGTACCCAACACACAGAGAACGTGCATTGCATTACGGTTGGCACTGCTCCAGTCAATATGCATCAACAAACCACCAACAGGTGGTTTTACCCTAGCGTGTGCCTTTAAACGTGCTGCATCTCATGCTAGTGAAGCAAATCCGTACTTCCACAAAGGAAGCAGTCAATGGAGTCGCATGGTAGCGATTTTAAGACGTGTGCCGTTTTTACTTGAGATAGTGTGTTGTTTATGAAAGCAAAATATAAGACTAATTTAAAAAATTGTAGAACTTCATCCAGATATCGAAGGTACAAAAAGCATTTGATTTACGTTTTCATTTGCTAATTCAATTTTGTTCTAAGACGTAAGATTTAGAAAGAGATGGACTCTTACTGGGTACACTTGAAATTGCTTGAAAGCAGTAGAAAGTTAATAAAGAAAAAGCATAAAGCTCACAAAGAAGGAAATATAATCAAAGAAATAATTAAACATGGATGCAGTTCCTTATTTTGATAACAGAAAAAATGCTAGCGACAGCGAAGCACCAAAATATAAGAATTGCACCGGACGTCCCCGTTTCCTGAGTCGTATGTTGCTATGAGAATTGAAAATAATAAAAAAACTGGTGTGTATATAATAACATTTGGATGCATTATGTAGTTTTCTTGCTATAGTTTTCGCACACAGCGTCAAACAGTTCAGCAGAGCGCAGCTTTTCTGTTTTCCGATTTACCGCACGTTATCCAGCGTTACCCATTCCCTGTTCCCGTAAAATTTTTATAGGATTTTTTTTTGGTATCTAGTCGGTATGGCTTACTCTTTTGCCCTGGTTGCCATCTTACCACCCTGCCTTCAAGTGCTAGTTTTCATTTCCTCATTTTATTATATTTTTAGTCTCTCTCTCTCTCTTTCTCTTTTTTTCTCTCTCTTTATCTATCTCTACTGGGCACTTGCGTCTCCTGGCCCATTTCTTGAATCACTACTTAAGCTGTTAGTGTTGGTGTTGATCTTCTTTTCCGTTCGCACACCTCCTACAGGCTGGGAAAGAATTCCGTGTGCCTTTTTTGTTGTTGGTGTCCGTGGTGCCTGCTGCTGTTATTACTTTTCATCTGCCCGCTTTCGTACGCACGCTTTCCACCGTTCGTTGATCGTGGCTCCGTGCTGAAAATGTTTTTAGTTATCAAGCTTCCGTGGTAAGAGTGCCGTGGCGATTTGGCTATTTTTCGTTCGTCACTTTTCGTTCGTTCGATTCGACGCTCGTGTGCAACCCTGTGCTCGTTCGTTCAACCGTTCGTGGCTGAGGATTTTGTTGTAGTCTTCCCTGTTTTTCTTTTTTTGGAAGCACCGAATCCCGAAGGATCCTGTTCGTATTTGCCATTTTCTAGTCGTCTATTGCATGCTCCGCGTCGCCATTTCTTCCCATTTCTGTTTCACGATCGTGGTCTCTTTCTCGCCTGCACACAGCTGCACCTTGCCATTGTATGCGTCGGTGCAAGTCGGTGGATGGGTGGAAATACGTTTTTTTAACTCTTTGTTTTGTACATTTTTCAAGACCTTCCTTTACCACCCGTGTGTGAGCACCCACGATCGTGTAATCGCGATGCATTTCGGCTTCCTAGTCGCTTCATCGACTTCGCGTGCTGCTCTCTCGTTTTCACTCTCGCTGCTGTTCTCTCGCTCTCACACATGTGGACTCTTTTTCGGATGCATTGGCACAAACACTACGGCATCCTTGTTATGATGTCGTTGGAAAAACTAGCCGCTAGGAGCACCTCCTGTTTGGAGCCTTGCACCCGTCGCTTGCTAGTCGAAATGTGAATTCGTTTGGGGTTCGTTCGGAGTTCGGCAGTTTTCGGGTCGTCTCACCCCATCTCCGCGGCCAGCTAGCCCGGCAGCCTGCCACCAAACTAACGAAACTAAATACGTTCGTGCCTCAGCCCCATTTTTTGTGCTGAAATGCTGCCGGAGGACTGTTGCATAGGTCGGCTAGCGGACTAGAGGAAGATGTCGAATAGTGTGGCACTAGACACCAGCACGCTAAACCCTAGCACTGCACCTCCACCTGATCAACGGGCTCTGTACGTTTCTTCTGGAGCGTACAGTAGAAGTGCGGGAGAGTGGCAACTTGGAGCAATTTTTCGGAACCACCGAACCATCCGCCACTTCCTGTCACACTGTCCGTTTCCTTGCACTTCCGCATTCTCGGCAATGTCGTCGCTTTTATTTGGACAAGTTTTTCGTCGATGGCGAGTGCAACAAGTGACTCTCGCCCGGACCGGGTCGATTCGGATGTTGTAGTAGTTCTCGAACAACAATACCGTGCGCTGCTAGCGATCCTACGAGTGTCCAATCCAAAATTTCGACCGTTACAGAGACAGTTTTAAAGGAAAGTCCACTAGTCCAAAAGGGTCTTGAAGGAGATGGGTATTTAGGAAATTTTACCCAGTATCAGTACGTGTTTCAGTCGCAGTCTTTTAAATACAGTTTACTTTTAAAAGGACTTTGGAATCTAATGAAACATCTCGCGTATGCCACCTGTTGTTTGGTCGGCCTTCAAAGGAAGTTCTCTATACTAGTGATTTATCAGCTGACTGGAGAGACTGGTGGAGGCGCATGGTGGTTTGTGGCAGGGTGAGGATTAGGACTTTTGTGGAGCAGCGTTAACCGTGTGCATTGATGAAATTGTGAATCAAAACTGTAAAAATCCCATAAATTAACCGTCTGTTGCTTTAGTGCAGCATTGTAAATGCATAAAGTGTCCATCGTGTATCAAATGTATGGCTTAATAGTAGAGCAGTGAGCGTTTTGTGAAGTTGTTTTAAAACACTTGATATAAAATATTAAAGTTCCCATGAAAAGTGGTTAGTGCGAAATGTTTTGCTTTGGTTCCGAATTTACATCTTGCACTAGAGGTGGATTTATCGAACAACAGTCTAATTCTAAATGCCATCATTTTCATCAGCGCGTTCATCATTCGTCCATGGATCAGTTACAGTCTGCATCCTTGCATGATCTACGCCCAATTGAAAATTCTTCAGACAAAACGAACAACGTTGGTGAGTGATTGCTTTACGGAAATGTATAATAACTGTATTGATTAATGTGTTTCGTTACCGATATTTTTAAATATTGTCAAAGATTTAAAAGAACTTATAAATCGATACTATTACTAGGAATGGAATGCTAAACGACAACCTGTTGAATCGTGTGCCAATACTCTACGTCTCTTAGCTATTTTCTTAGAATTAAAATTATCTCTGTGATGTGATCATTTCAATTCTTGTGAATTGTTGAAGTTTGACGTTGAGTTTGGTATATCGCTTCAACTTCTAAATAATGTTTGCGTGACGTATTTCGCAAGAAAACTTTTTTTAGATTGGTAATAAAATAGGACACTTTTTTTATTTTCAACCACGCCCCACATGTCGCCCAGTACGCATTAGTTTCAGTATTCGATTCTGCGGATTAAAAAAACAGTAAATAAAACTAAAAAATAAAAAGGGTCAATTAACTCAACTATTAACGTTTTTTGGTAAAAAAAAGCTAAATTAGTTTTAAAATGTTTCTTTCAATTTATTAAAATTGTGCAATATGTTGTGATTTAAAAAAAATGAACTGATCAATCTGATTGTGAAATGTGTAAATACTGTAATGGTGTATGTTTCTATTCATCCTTCTATTAATTTGAAGTAAAGCAATACCGATTATTATTGAATTATACAATAGTTCCGTCGTCAATGACATACGATCAAACTATGCGCGAATGAAACGGATCGTTTTTACAATCATCCCTAACATGTTTGGATGAAGCCGACTTTATTGTGACTTTTGCAATGTACATTGTACCCCATAGTTTATGTAAACAGTCGCATACACTTCAGTGCGCTTATCAGAGTGTTGCATTTTCGCAACCCCAAACGCACACCACATACGCACACGCAATAAACTATTCTTATCAAAATAAGTCTCCGCTCAGAGACACTAATCACAGATTCGCTAACCAACTTCATCAACAACTGGAAAAACGGTGCGTCTGTGCTTGTGCCGTACGGCAACGGAAGATTGTGTTGCACCTATCAGCGCGTAAATTCAAGGTTTTCTGCGAAACCATCAATACTAATCCTTCGCTTGGTTATTCCATGTCATTATTTTAAAACATTATCGCTTCTTCCATACAAATAAAGCGACCGATCGAAACCATACGGTTGAATCTATCCAAAATGGTTTGTATGCTAAGGATGCATGTCCCTTTGTCATTATTTCTGTCGTGTCGCTTGTCTCATGCCGATGTTGTGACGCATTATTCTTCGACCACAAACCATTTGTTTGTTGATGACCAGGAAAAAGGAACGCGCTCTAAGTAGGCAAGTGTAGTATGGCTTATACTTTTTCCTACTGTGTATCATCTTCCCAGAGACACCCAAAAGCAAGAAGCAATTTAGCAAACAGAGGAACCATGGAAGGAAGGGCTATGAGTATCGAGAAGTGAGAAGCGATCTCACCATGCTGCTGCTGCTGCTGCTGCTGCTGTTGCCGTTTGGTGCACTATTGCAAGATGCAACAAGTTTCTTTATCTCGCTCGGTTCTACACTGTGCAAGCAACATTTGGCAACTCTCTCGTTCCGTTCCATCGGTTTCATTTCATGTCCTTCGAACTCCTCTACTCCACATCACTCCATTACAGCGTGCATCGTACTTCTCTTTGATCGTCTCTCTAACCATCCTCGCTTCCTCCGCCCTTCTCCCGGCATCTTTTTCTCTCACATACACACGCACATGCACGCAGGCTTATGGAACAACGTTTCGCGACGCATCATCATCTTTCATCGTCACATTATCGTCGTCGGTTGGAAGACTGCATTATAATTCCAAGTACGCAAGAAGTGCCAATTTTCTAAGCACGTTCCAGTTGCATGGGGCACCGTAGTGCTTGGGCACATTTCGCGTGAGCTTCTTCCGCACACGATGCAAGCTCCAGTACAGATTTGGGAGCGAAAGAACGAGAAAGCAACAGGCTGAGCAATCGTCTAAGAGCGAGCAAAAAAAAAATAAGACCAAAAAACCGTTCCGAATAAGGGTCCAGAAGGGAGAAGGATAATTCCAATTTGTGATTCAACCTCTAACACACAACCCTTCCACAGTGCAGGGTGTAGGTGTTTTTTTTTTTGTTGTGTTGTACGAGTTCGGTAAAGAGAGACATTTTTTAGACCACTAAATTTAGTCTCCCGCAATTGTGCGGGCGAGAGAAGACACCATCGATGGGCCGATGGGTGGAAGGAAGTAGTGAGGCGGAAGTGCGCCAATCTTCGCCTTACCACTACCGACACAGAACGCACACTACAGTGATCATTACGCCTGTGCTGGTGTTTGTTCCGACCGTCTTCTATCTCACGCTGGTGACTTCGTTCGTTCTCGGAAATGCGCATCTATCGTTATCTCGTTCTAAAGTGCATGTGCAAGGGGCAGGCTGCACCACACCTCGCTGCACTGAACGCCAAGGGGAAAACGCATTTCGGTTGTTCTTTATTCGCAGCACAGCGAGAACGAGAGCAAGCGAGAATGGTGCGACCAACACCAGCGCAAAACCAGTAGAACGAGTGCAACGGATGCAGTTTCGCTGAGAAGTTGCACTTCCACGATGCACACTCGGCGTTTCGCATGCGCCGATCGGCTTGTGCATTGCAATTGTTGGAGTGGTCATGATTCCCATTCTTG